>NW_026623056.1:264200-553200 GCF_023065955.2 Ursus arctos | reverse complement strand
GTGCAGGTGGCCCACCAGCCGCCAGCCGCCCCACGCACTCTCCAGGAGCTCCCGATCTCAGTCTGGATCCCGCGAGCACACCGGGATTCCGGTGTTCCGGGAGATGCCTGGTGGAGCGCGTTCACGGTTCACCGGTCTCAGTCCACTCTCTCGCGGGTGCCCTCTGTGAGTCCGCCCACTCCCCCGTGCAGGTGGCTGCCGCTTCCCGGCGCCCAAACGCGGCGGCTCCCTCCCCCTTCCGTTTATCTTCCGATATTTGTGCACGGTTTACAGCTCCCCTCTTGGTACCTCAATACTCAGCGCTGGAGATGTTCATTTGTAGAGATCCAGATGTATCTTCCTGTGTCTCAGGCTGATTCTGTGGTTATTTAGGCTGGTCTGTTACCTATCCAGCTCGACTCAGTGGACCGGCTGAAAAAGGGGTCCCCTACTCCTCCGCCATCTTAACCCCTCCTGCCTGGACCACAACTTCTTAATCCAGTCATCTGTTGAAGGGCATCTTGGCTCCTTCCACGATATAGCTATTGTGAACAGCCCTGCTATGAACATTGGGGTGCATATGGCCCTTCTCCTCACTACGTCTGTATCTTTGGTTTAAATACCCAGTAGTGCAATGGCTGGACACAGGGTAGCTCTATTTTTAATCTTTTAAGGGACCTCCAAACTTTTTCCAAAGTGGCTGTACCAACTTGCATTCCCACCAACAATGTAGGAGGGATCCCCTTTCTCCACATCCTCTCTAACAATTGTTTCTTGCCTTGTCAATTTTTGCCATTCTAACTGGCTTAAGTTGGTATCTCCGTGTGATTTTGATATGAATTTCCCTGATGGCTAATGATTTTGAACATTTTTTAAAGTGTCTGTTAGCCATTTCTATGTCTTCACTGGAAAAGTGTCAGTTCATATCTTCTGCCCATTTTATGATGTTTAATTGTTTCTCACGTATTGAGTTTGAGAACTTTGTAGATCTTGGATACCTGTCTTTTCTCTGTAGTATCATTTGCAAATGCATTCTCCCATTCCGTGGGCTGCCTCTTTGTTTTTCTGTTTCCTTGGCTGTGCAACAGTTTTTATATTGATGAAATCCCACAAGTTCATTTTATCTTTTGTCTCTCTTGCCTTTGGAGATGTGTCATAAAAAAGGTTGCTGTGGCTGATGTCATAGAGGTTGCTGCCTATGCTCTTCTCTCGGATTTTGATGGATTTCTGTCTCACATTGAGGTCTTTCATCCATTTAGAGTTTATCTTTGTGTATGGTGTTAGGGAGTGGTCACGTTTCATTCTTTTGCATGTAGCTGTCCAATTTCCCCAGCACCATGTATTGAAGAGACTGTCTTTTTTCCACTGGATGTTGTTTCCTGCTTTGTCAAAAATCAGTTGCCCAGAGTCGAGGGCCCATTTCTGGGTTCTCTATTCTGTTCCATTGGTCTATGTGTCTGCTTTTGTGCCAGTACCATGCTGTCTTTGTTATCACAGCTTTGTAGTACAGCTTGAAATCTGGCATTGTGATGCCCCCAGCTTTGTTTTTCCTTTTCAACAATTCCTTGGCGATTCGGGGCCTTTTCTAGTTCCATACAAATTTAAGGGCTGTTTTTTCGAGTTCTTTGTAAAATCTCATCGGTATTTTGATCGGGATAGCATTGAAAGTGTAGATTGCTCTGGGTAGCATGGACATTTTAACTATGTTAATTCTTCCGATCCATGAGCATGGAGTATTTTTCCATCTCTTTGTGTCTTCCTCTATGTCTTTCAAAAGTGATTTATAGTTTCTAGAATATAGGTCCTTTACGTCTCTGGTTAATTCCTAGGTAACATATGGTTTTTGGTGCTATTGTAAATGGGCTGGATTCCCTAATTTCTCTTTCTTCAGTCTCATTATTCGTGTATAGAAATGCAACTGATTTCTGAGCATTGATTTTCTATCCCACCCCATTACTGAATTGCTCTATAACTTCTCATATTTTCCGCGTGTATTCTATTGGGTTTTCCATATAGAGTATCATGTCATCTGCGAAGAGAGACATTTTGACTTCTTTGCTGATTTGGATACCTTTTATCCCTTTTTGTTGTCTGCTGTTGCAAGGACTTCTAGTACTATGTTGAATAATAGTGGCGAGAGTGGGCATCCTTGTTGAGTTCCTGATCTTAAGGGAAAGGCTTCCAGCTTTTCCCCATTGAGAATATTTTCTGTAGCCTTTCCATAGATGGCTTTTATGAGATTGAGAAATGAACCCTCTATTCCTACACTCTGAAGGGTTTTAATCAGGAAAGGATGCTGTATTTTGTCAAATGTTTTTTCTGGATCAGTTGAGGGGATCGTATGGTTCCTGAGTCTTTTCTTGTTGATATGATGTATCACGCTGATCGATTTGCGAATTTTGAACCACGCTTTCATCCCAGGGATGAATCCCACTTGTTCGTGATGGATAATCGTTTTAATGTACTGTTGGATTCTATTAGCCAGAATCTGGTTGAGGATTTTGGCATCTATATTCATTAGGGAAATTGGTCTGTAATTCTTCTTTTTGAGGGGGTCTTTGCCTGTTTTGCGGATCAAGGTAATATTGGCCTCATAGAATGAGTTTGGTAGCTTTCCTTCTGTTTCTATTTTTTGAAATAGCTTTAGGAGAATAGGTATTATTTCTTCTTTGAATGATTGGTAGAATTCCCCAGGAAAACCGTCCGGGCCTGGAGTTTTGTTATTTGGAAGGTTGTTTATCACTGGCTCAATCTATTCATAATTAATTGGCCTGTTTAAAAAGTCAATTTCTTCCTGTTTCAGTCTTGGTAGTATATAGGTTTCTAGGAAGGCCTCCATCTCTTCCAGATTGCTTAATATATTGGCATATAGCTGTTTGTAAAAGTTTCTAATAATCATTCCAATTTCATTGGTGTTGGTCATGACCTCTCCTTTTTCATTCATAATTTTATTAATTTAGGTCCTTTCTCTATTCATTTGTATAAGTCTTGCCAGTGTTTTGTATATTTTATTGATTCTCTCAAAGAACCAGCTTCTAGTCCTGTTGATCTGCTCTACTGTACTTCTGGTTTCTAGTTCATTGATTTCTGCTCTAGTTTTGGTCAACTGCTTTCTCGTGCGTGGATTAGGCATGTCCCTCTGTTGCTGTTCCAGCTTCTTGAGGTGAGAATATAAAAACTGCATTTTAGATTTTTCTATTCCTTTGAGTGAGGCTTGGATGGCTATGTATTCCCCCTTAGGACTGCCTTTGCAGTATCCCATAGGTTTTGGACCGTTGTGTTTTCATTCCCGTTGGTCTCCATAAATTGTTTAAATATATTTTTGATTTCCTCGTTCATTGGGTCATTCCTGAGCAGGATGGTTCTTAGTTTCCAAGTGTTTGAGTTTTTTTCCAAAATCTTCCTTGTTTTTGAGTTCCAATTTCAGAGTGTTGTGCTCTGAGAATATGAGGGGATAATTTCAGTTTTTCGTATCAGTTGAGACCTGATTTGTGTCCCAGAACATGGTCTAATCTTGAGAATGTTTCATGGGCATTAGAATAGAATGAGTATTCTTTGGTTCTGGGGTACAGTGTTCTATATATATCTATGAGGTCTAACTCGTCTAGCATGGCATTCAAAGCTCTTGTTTCTATGTTGGTTTTCTGCTCCGGTGCTCTGTCTGTTGCTGATAGTGGAGTGTTGAGGTTCCTACTATTAATGTATTTTTATCTATATATCTCTTTATTCTGGTTAAGAGTTGGCTTGTGTATCTTGCTGCTCCCCTGTTGGAGCATATATATTTATAATTGTCATATCCACTTGTTGGATACATCCTTTAAGAATAATATAGTGCCCTTATGTGTCTCTAACTATAGTCTTTAGTTTCAAATCCAATCTGTCTGACATGAGAATTGCTACCCCAGCTTTCTTTTCAGGTCCATTGGCGTGAAAGATGGTATTCCATCCTTTTAGTCTGAATGTATCTTTAGGTTCAAAATGAGTGTTTGTAGACAGCAAATGGATGGGTCATGTCTTTTTATCCAATCAGAAACCCTGTGGTGTTTTATGGGAGCATTTAGGCCATTTACATTGAGACGGATTATTGAGAGATGTGATTTTAATGATGCCATATTGCCTGTAAAGTCTTTGTTTCCATAGATTGTGACTTTATGTTCTGTATCACTCTTGGGGCCTTTTTACTTTTATAGAACCCCCCCCCCTTAATATCTCCTGTAGGGCTGATTTTGTGGTTAAAAAAATTGGTCAATGACCACGATTCTGGAAGGTCTTTATTTCTCCATGAATTCTGAATGACGGCCTTGCTGGATAAAGGATCCTTGGCTGAATGTTTTTCTCTGAAAGAGATTTAAAAATGCCCCCAAACCCTTTATCTCATTCCAGGTCTGTGTAGAGAGGTCAGACGTAATTCTGATATCTTTGCCTTGGTACGTGAGAAATTTCTTTGCCCTGGCCACTTTCAATACTGTATCCTTGCATCTAATATTTGCGAAATGCACTATGACGTGACGTGGCGTGGGTTTGTCGTGGTTGAGCTTGGAAGGGGTCCTCTCTGCCTCTTGGACACGAATGTTTGTTTCCCTTGCTAGATTAGGGAAGTTTTCAGCTACAATTTGTTCAAATATCTCTTCTAGACCTCTGTTTTTCTCTACGTCCTCAGGAATGCCGATGATTCTGACACTGGAACGTTTTATTGAGTCAGTCATTTCCCGTAACCTACATTCCTGTGTGTGGATTTTTTTGAGTCCAGATTCTCTTTTAGCTTTTTCCTCTACTAACCCATCTTCCAATTTGCTGATACGTCCTTCTGCCTCATTCACCCTGGCCAACAGAGCCTCTAGTTTTGACTGCATTTGGCTCCTAGAATTTTTAATTTCTGCCAGATTCGCTCACATTTCTGCCCTCAGAGATTCTATGTTCTCATTAACAATTTTGTCAATATTTTTTTCAAGTCTACAAATCATCTTGACCATTGTTACTCTGAATTCCATTTCTGATAATTTGGTTATATCCATATCCATAAGTTCTGTGGCAGAGGCCACAAACTTATTGTCTTTTCTTTGCTGGGGGGGGTGGGACTTCTCCTCATCATTCAGATGAGGAGAGGTTGTGGTGTTGTCCAGAGCCCAAATTATTGACCACGACCCAGGCCGTGCACCCTTGTTTTATAGGGATCTTAGGTATGGGGGCTTCTTGATTTTTCAGCCTGCCTTCTGAGGTAGGGGCCTGCCGTGCCGATACTTGGGCAACCCTGTTTGGGTAGAGTCTCTGTGTACCCTGCGAAGGGGGATGGGAGTGGGCACACTGTGAGCCGGTCTTTCCAGGCTTCTTTTCTCTGGCGGCTTTCCCTGGTGGTTTGCTGTGTTTCTTCTGAGAGTCAGAGCAGCAGTGGCCGAATCTCAGCCTCTGTCTCAGAACAGATGGATTGCGGACCATTCTCCACTGATGTTCTGGCCACTTTAACTCTGTTTCTGTTGGTGCTGCTCAACCCTGCACTGTCCAGGATGTGAGCCCCACACCTGGCTTCCCAGCTCTCACCTACAGGGCCAGTGTCTCTCTGTCTGTGTTTCTAACACTGCCAGCCGCCCCTGCATGCTCCAGGAGCTTTATGTGTCTCTTTCTTACACACATTTGCACAAGCTTCCGTTTTCATGACAGAGGACTGTGAGATGCCAGATGGTTTCTCTACGGTGTTCCTTCATAGATTCAGTATATGGCACTTTCCTTATGTTTTCTTAGGCACTTGTACAAACGGTTTCATCTTCAAGACTGAAGACGTGACTTCAAAGATGGCTTCGGTACAATGTTCTTTCCTAAAGTTGGTTCACCTCCCTTTCCTTATGCTTTTATTCCCAATCAGACACATGCTTCCATCATCATGACAGTTTATGGGACTTGGAAAACCCTTTCCATACCCCCTTCTTCCTGAGATTACGTCTATGGCTGTTTCCTTAAGGTTCAACACACGTATTGGTAAACCCTGCTGTTTTCACTGATCAACGTTGCCTTGTCTCTACAAATACATGGTTCGCTGAATTGACTGATGGCACTTTCCTTTAGTTTTCACACAACTTTTGAAGGGCTTTCCTCCTCATGACTGATGTGAGTTGAGAGATGCTTTCTGTGTAGTGTTCTTACGTCGTTAAATGAAGGGCATTATCTTGATGCTTGCAGACACCGTTTGGCACAATGCTCCCAATTCATGACACCAGATGTGAGGTGCAAGACGCTTTTATATAGAGTGTTCTCTCCTTGAGTAAAGTAGGTGTCCCTTTCCCTATGCATTTGTAGACACTTTCGAAAATCTTGACATCTTCCTAACAGAAGATGTGACTTGGATGAGGGTGTCCATTTGGTGTTCTGACTGAGATTTGGGTATATTGTTCTTTCCTTAAGGTTCAACGCACGTATTGGACAACGCATATATATTCCTGGGTCACCATGTTACTTCGATGTTGCCTATCAACACTGACCTGGTACTCACAACTACTTAGGACCTCTCCTTATGCTTTCACTCACACTTCTGCATGTACTTCCATCTTCATTACAGAAGATGTGAGTTGGGAGATCTTTTCCAAGGGTGTTCTTACCTGAGCATACAGCATGTTCCTTAGGTTTTCATACAGTTTTGGAACATACATCCATCTTCATGAAGGTAGTTGTGATTTGGAAGGTTGTCTCTAGATGGTGCTCTTTCTTAGTGTTAAGCATATGGCACTTCTCTTACGGTTCAACAGAGAGATTTGAAAATCTCTCTTCATACATCAGGATGTTTGAAATCTCTTCCTCTATATAGAACATTGGTGCTCAGAGTCGAGTAAATGGCATTTCTTTACACATTCCCTCACCCTTTAGCCAATGCTTCCAGGGTCATGTGAAAAGATGTTTCAGAGGGTATTCTATGGAGTTCTCTTGTAAAGTTAAGCATACGATAATTCCCTTAAGCTGAGAAACACTCTCTTGTATATGCTTCCAGCTTCATGAAAGAACACGTGCCTTTAAAGATGGATTAGGTACTGTCCTTTTTTGGAGCCATGTCTCTGCCACTTTCCTTATGTTTTCACCACTACGTTGCAAACATTTTCGTCTTCATGACAGAAGTCGTGGTTTGTAACATGCTATCTACCCAGTGCTCTCACCTACTAAGTTTATGGCACTTTCCTTAAGTTTCAACACATAGGGAAGAAAACCCTGGTTGATCCATTTGTCAGGAGGTGGGTTCGATATCGTTTTCTATCTAGACAGATTTGGTTCTCAGAATTAAGTAGACAGCCCTTTCTCTACGTGCTTGCACACACTCTTGCCAAGGCTTCCATCTTCACAACAGAAGTTGTGAGTTGAGACATGATGTCTATACAGTGTTCTTCTATAGAGTGAGGCAATGCGCTTTATGCATCTCTTTTTGTACACACTTTTTCACATGCTTCCTTTTTCATGCCAGAAGACAGTGAGATGCAGGGCGCCTGGGTGGAACAGCAGTTAAGCGTCTGCCTTCAGCCAGGGCGTGATCCCGGCATTGTGGGATCAAGCCCCACATCAGGCTCCTCCGCTGTGAGCCTGCTTCTTCCTCTCCTACTCCCCCTGCTTGTGTTCCCTCTCTCACTGGCTGTTTTGCTGTCAAATTAATAAATGAAATCTTAAAAGAAAAAGAAGGGTTGCAGATTGGATAAAAAGAAATGACCCATCCATTTGCTGTCTACAAGAGACTCATTTCGAACCCAAAGATGCATTCAGACTGAGAGTAAGGGGATGGAGTACCATCTTTCACGCAAATGGACTTCAAAAGCAAGCTGGGGTAGCAATTCTCATATCAGATAAATTGGACTTTAAACTACAGACTATTGTTAGAGATGCAGAAGGGCACTATATTATTCTTAAAGGAAGTATTCAACAAGTGGATATGACAATTATAAATATATATGCCCCCAACAGGGGAGCACCAAGATACACAAGCCAACTCTTAACCAGAATAAAGAGACATATAAATAAAAATACATTAATAGTAGGGGAACTCAACACTCCACTCTCAGAAATAGACAGAACACCCTGGCAAAAACTAAGCAAAGAATCAAAGGCTTTGAATGCCATACTCGACGAGTTGGACCTCATAGATATATATAGAACACTACACCCCAGAACCAAAGAATACTCATTCTATTCTAATGCCCGTGGAACATTCTCAAGAATAGACCATGTTCTGGGACACAAAACAGGTCTCAACCGATACCAAAAGATTGAAATTATCCTGTGCATATTCTCAGACCACAACGCTCTGAAATCGAAACTCAACCACAAGGAAAAATTTGGAAGAAACTCAGACACCTGGAGACTAAGAACCATCCTGCTCCGGAATGACTCGATAAACCAGGAAATCAAAAATCAAATTAAACAATTTATGGAGACCAATGGGAATGAAAATACAACAGTTCAAAAACCTATGGGATACTGCAAAGGCAGTCCTAAGGGGGAAATACATAGCCATCCAAGCCTCACTCAAAAGAATAGAAAAATCTAAAATGCAGTTTTTATATTCTCACCTCAAGAAGCTGAAACAGCAACAGAGGGACAGGCCTAATCCACGCGCGAGGAAGCAGTTGACCAAAATTAGAGCTGAAATCAATCAAGCAGAAACCAGAAGTACAGTAGAGCAGATCAACAGGACTAGAAGCTGGTTCTTTGAGAGAATCAATAAAATTGACAGACCACTGGCAACGCTCATCCAAAAGAAAAGAGAAAGGACCTGAATATTAATATTATGAATGAAAAAGGAGAGGTCACAATGAACACCATTGAAATTGGAAGGATTATTAGAAATTTTTATCAACAGCTATATGCCAATAAACTAAGCAATCCGGAAGAGATGGAATCCTTCCTGGAAACCTATAAACTACCAAGATTGAAACAGGAAGAAATTGATTTCTTAAACAGGCCAATTAATGATGAAGAAATTGAGTCAGTGATAAACAACCTTCCAAATAACAAAACTCCAGGCCCGGACGGTTTTCCTGGGGAATTCTACCAAACATTCAAAGAAGAAATAATACCTACTCTCCTAAAGCTATTTCAAAAAATAGAAACAGAAGGAAAGCTACCAAACTCATTCTATGAGGCCAATATTACCTTGATCCCCAAACCAGGCAAAGACCCCCTCAAAAAGGAGAATTACAGACCGATTTCCCTAATGAATATGGACGCCAAAATCCTCAACAAGATACTTGCTAATAAAATCCAACAGTACATTAAAAGAATTACCCATCACGATCAAGTGGGATTCATACCTGGGATGCAAGCGTGGTTCAATATTCGCAAATCCATCAGCGTGATATATCATATCAACCAGAAAAGACTCAGGAACCATATGATCCTCTCAATCGATGCCAAAAAAGCATTTGACAAAATACAGCATCCTTTCCTGATTAAAACCCTTCAGAGTGTAGGAATAGAGGGTACATTTCTCAATCTCATAAAAGCCATCTATGAAAAGCCTACTGCAAATATTATTCTCAATGGGGAAAAGCTGGAAGCCTTTCCCTTAAGATCAGGAACTCGACAAGGATGCCCACTCTCGCCACTATTATTCAACATCGTACTGGAAGTCTTTGCAACAGCAATCAGACGACAAAAAGGGATCAAAGGTATTCAAATTGGCAAAGAAGAAGTCAAAATGTCTCTCTTTGCAGATGACATGATACTCTATATGGAAAACCCAAAAGAAGCCACTCCCAAACTATTAGAAGTTATAGAGCAATTCAGTAATGTGGTGGGATACAAAATTAATGCTCAGAAATCAGTTGCATTTCTGTACACGAATAACGAGACCGAAGAAAGAGAAATTAGGGAATCCATCCCATTTACAATAGCACCAAAAACCGTACGTTACCTTAGAATTAACCAGAGACATAAAGGACCTATATTCTAGAAAGTATAAATCACTCTTGAAAGACATTAAGGAAGACATAAAAAGATGGAAAGGTATTCCATGCTCAAGGATCAGAAGAATTAACATAGTTAAAATGTCCATGCTACCCAGAGCCATCTACACTTTCAATGCTATCCCGATCAAAATACTGAGGACATTTTTCAAAGAACTGGAACAAATAGTCCTTAAATTTGCATGGAAACAGAAAAAGCCATTAATCTCCAAGGAACTGTTGAAAAGGAAAAATAAAGCTGGGGGCATCACAATGCCAGATTTCGAGCTGTACTACAAAGCTGTGATCACAAAGACAGCATGCTACTGGCACAAAAGCAGACACATAGACCAATGGAACAGAATAGAGAACAGAGAAATGGACCCTCGGCTCTTTGTGCAGCTAATATTTGAGCAAGGAGGAAAAAACATCCGGTGGGAAAAAAGTCTCTTCAATAAATGGTGCTGGGAAAATTGGACAGCTACATGCAAAAGAAGGAAACTTGACCACTCTCTCACACCATACACAAAAATAAACTCCAAATGGATGAAAGACCTCGATGGGAATCCATCAAAATTCTAGAGGAGAACATAGGCAGCAACCTCCACGACATCGGCCAAAACAAGCTTTTTCATGATACATCCCCAAAGGCAAGAGAAACAAAAGATACAATGAATTTATGGGACTTCATCAAGATTAAAAGTTTCGGCACAGTCAAGGAAACAGAAAATCAAAGAGGCAGCCCACGGAATGGGAGAATATATTTGCAAATGATACTACAGATAAAGGACTGGTATCCAAGATCTTCAAAGAACTTCTCAAACTCAATACACGAGAAACAAATAAATCAAAAAATGGGCAGAAGATATGAACAGACACTTTTCCAATGAAGACATACAAATGGCTAACAGACACATGAAAAAATGTTCAAAATCATTAGCCATCAAAGAAATTCAAATCAAAACCACACTGAGATACCACCTTACGCCAGTTAGAATGGCAAAAATAGACAAGGCAAGAGACAACAATTGTTGGAGAGGATGTGGAGAAAGGGGATCCCTCCTACATTGTTGGTGGGAATGCAAGTTGGTACAGCCACTCTGGAAAACAGTGTGGAGGTCCCTTAGAAAGTTAAAAATTGAGCTACCCTATGATCCAGCCATTGCACTACTGGGTGTTTACCCCAAAGATACAGACGTAGTGAAGAGAAGGGCCATATGCACCCCAATGTTCACAGCAGCAATGTCCACAATAGCTAAATCGTGGAGGGAGCCGAGATGCCCTTCAACAGATGACTGGATTAAGTAGTTGTGGTCCATACATACAATGGAATATTACTCAGCTATCAGAAAGAACGAGTTCTCAACATTTGCTACAACATGGATGGCACTGGAGGAGCTAATGCTAAGTGAAATAAGTCAAGCAGAGAAAGACAACTATCATATGATTTCTCTCATCTATGGAACAAAAGAACTAGGAAGATCGGTAGGAGAAGAAAGGGATAACGAAAGGGGGGGTAATCAGAAGGGGGAATGAAACATGAGAGACTATGGACTATGAGAAACAAACTGAGGGCCTCAGAAGGGAGGGGGGTGGGGGAATGGGATAGACCGGTGATGGGTGGTAAGGAGGGCACGTATTGCATGGTGCACTAGGTGTTATACGCAACTAATGAATCATCGAGCCTTACATCGGAAACCGGGGATGCACTGTATGTTGACAAACATAATAAAACATTAAAAAAAGAAAAAAGAAAAACTGTGAGATGCAAGATGCTTTCTCTATGGTGTTCTTTCAGAGAGTTCAGTATATGGCACTTTCCTTATGTTTTCTTAGACGCCTGTTGAAATGCTTTCATCTTCATGATCGAATACGTGAGGTGAAAGATGGCTTCGATACAATATTCTGTCTTAAATATTCGTTATTGGCCCTTTCCCTATGCTTTCATTCCAACTCTGAAACATTCTTCCATCATCATGACAGACGACGGGAGTTGGAAGACTGTTTCCATGCACTCCTATTACTGAGAGTTACATCTGGGGCTGTTTCCTTAAGTGAACCTTAAGGAAACACATATAGGGAAGCCCTAGTGTCTTCACTGATCACAGTTGCCGTCTCTCTACACAAACTCTTTAGCTAATTGACTGATTGCACTTTCTTTTTGTTTTCACACAACCTTTTCGAACGGCTTTCATCCTCATGAAAGAAGTGAGTTGAGTGATGCTTTCTGTGTAGTATTATTACAGTTTTAAACGAAGTGCATTATCTTGATGCTCGCAGGCACTGTTTTGCACAATGCTCCCACTTCATGAGAAAAGATGTGAGGTGCAAGATGCTTTTAGATAGAGTATTCTCTCCTAGTGTAAAGTAGGTGACACCTTCCTTATGCATTCGTAGACACTTGAAAAACTTGCGATCATCCTCACAGAAGCTGTGACTTGGAAGATGGTGTCCATTCGGTGTTCTGACTGAGATTTGTATATAGTGCCCTTTTCCTTAAGGTTCAAGGCACGTGCTGGACAATGGGTGTATATTCATGGGTCACCATGTTACTTCGATGTTGCCTTCTATCAACACGGAGTTGTTTCTCACAACTACTTAAATAGGACCTCTCCTTATGCTTTCACTTGCACTTCTGCAAGTACTCCCATCTTCATTACAGAAGATGTGAGTTGAAAGATTTTTTCCAAGGGTGTTCTTACCTGAGCATACAGAATGTTCCTTAGGTTTCATGCAGATTTTGGAACATACATCCACCCTCATGAACTTGATTTGGAAAGTTGTCTCCAGATGGTGCTCTTTAATAGTGCTAAGCGTATGGCACTTCTTTTACCGTTCAACACAGATATTTGAAAAAGCTTCTCTCTTCGTGCATCAGGATGTTTGAAGTTTCATTCTCTGTACAGAACCTTGGTGCTCAGAGTGGAGTAAACGTCATTTCTTTACAAGTTCCTTTACCCTTGAGCCAATGCTTTCAGCCTCATGAGAAAAGATCTGAGTTTCAGACAGTGTCCTACGGATTTCCCTCATAAAGTTAAGCGTACGATAATTCCCTTATGCTGAGAAACACTTCTGAGAATGCTTCCAACTTCGTAAAAGGAGACGTGCCCTGAAGGATGGATTCGGTACGGTCGTTTCTTGAAGCTAAGTCTCTGCCACTTTCCTTATGCTTTCAGGGCAATGATGCAAACGTTTCCATCTTCATGACAGAATTTGTTGGTTGAAAGATGTATCTACCCAGTGCTCTCACCTACTATTAAGTTTATGGCACTTTCGTTAAGGTTCAACACACAGGAAAGAAACCCCGGTTGATCCATTTGTCAGGAGGTTGGTTTGATATTGTTTTCTATCTACACAGATTTGGTTCTTAGAATTAAGTAGACGGCACTTCTTTATGAGCTCGCACACATTCTTACCAAGTCTTCCGTCTTCACTACAGAAGTTGTGAGTTGAGACATGGTGTCAATACAGTGTTCCTGTATAGAGTGAAACAACGCGCTTTATGCGTCTGTTTTCACAGACAGTTTTGCACATACTTCTGTTTTTATGACAGAAGACTGTGAGATGCAAGATGCTTTCTCTATGGTGTTCTTTCGTGGACTTCAGTATATGGCACTTTTCCTATGTTTTCTTAGACACCTGTGCCAATAGTTTCATCTTCACGACCGAAGATGTCATGTGAATGATGGCTTTGATACAATGTTCTTCCTTGAAGATTGGTTAGGGGCCCTTATGCTTTCATTCCCACTCTGCAACATGCTTCCATCATCATGACAGAGGATGGGAGTTGGAAGACCCTTACCATGCTTTTCTTACTGAGAGTTACGTCTATGGCAGTTTCCTTAAGGTTCAACACACATATTGGAAAACCCTGGTGTCTTCAGTGATCAACGTTACCGTCTCTCTGCACAAACCTGATTCACTGAATGGAGTGATGGCACTTTCTTTTCGTTTTCACACAACATTTTTGATCGGCATCCTCTTTTTTTGGAAATTTTGTTTGGAAATTTTAATATGCCTTTCTCAATATCTGATGGAAAAAGCAGACAAAACATTGGTAACAAATGTGACCTAATTGACGTCTATGTAATATTGCATAATACGTGCAGACTACATTATTTCCAGTGGTCATAGACTATTTACCCAAACAGATGATATGTTGTTCCATGAATCATGTCTACATTTTAACATCCTGAAACTAACTAGATTCTATTCGTAGGCCACCAAGGAATAGAGCCCGAGTCCTCATAAAAAGAAGACCAGGAAATCCCTCCATGTTTAAAAATTCAATGTAACTTTGCTGCATATCCTAAGGGTCAGAGAGGGAATCGCAATGGACATTTTCCACCTTTTCTACATCAGGGCTCACACACAATGGCCCTTTGTCTCTGAAGAGCACTGACTATCCTAACATAGACAGGACTTAAGCCTCCTATCAGAGTTCTGCATGTCCCAGGCACACCTGGCATCCTTGGCCTGTGCCCACACACATCTCCCTCCAGCTTTCCTTTCTGGTGGCATTGTGTTAAGGTAGTCAACATAGCCATATGGAGATGAGAAGCTCCCCACTCCTAGTGATGATGTTGCTATTGTCCCCACCAGGCTAATAACATGATTTCTGAGAGAATTACAACAAAATAGCAGTTTCTTGACCTTCATGAAAGTGTGAAAATCATCTTGTGAGTCATCTTTTCGAAACACGGTTTCACCATGTGTTCTTTTCTCTGGAAAAGATATAGACCCAATGGTAATTATGGCTCCTGAGCACCTGCTCTTGGGAGAATCCATACTGGCTCTGAGTAGCATTCTCCCTCGTAAACTTCTCAACTGGGGTGTAGATAGAATGAGTCCCATTTTTAGATGGATAGACAAAGGCTCAGAAATGATATGAATTACAGAGGATTTTAGTGTCAGAAACCTAAGTGGGATCTCCAAACTGACTCCAAATCCCTTGTTCTTCCATACAAGGTACCATTTCGCTCTACCCCTGGTCTTCTCAATCTGGAAACCTAGGAAGTATTAGGATTTTCTTGTTGTGTGGCCAAATGGAATGAATTCGGCTGCCTTTTCACCTCTGCCCATCATGATCATGAAGATAATTCTCTCAGTGGAGGACCTTTGAGTCGGAGACTTAAAGATCCCTAGGAATAGAGATACTATACTATTTTTCTGATATTAAAGTGACTGAAAGAACTATGCTTTTTTAATTGATGGAGGCTCTGGTCTGTAGAGTGTCCTGTAAGGTCGGAAATAGTATTTAAAGCAGTTAGCCTCTTCTATAGAGTGAGACAATGCTTCTAAAGATTTCCTAAATATTCCCTTACCTGTGATTATTTATTCCCAACCATCGTAGTGTTTCTATGTTACGATTATGATTTCATTAAGGCCAACGTTGTGGAGAAAGAACTTAGTGTATCCAGGGGCACTTTCGTGTTGTGACAGTGAGCTATTCTGTTGTATTCTGTAGTCCAAGGGAATGGTGCCAGACATCTCTAAGATGTCTAAAATTCTGACTGTAAATGATCTCTATGTTTCAGAGATTTGGGCAGGACAAGGGGAGGAGTCCAGAGACCATGAATGCCTCTGTGTTGACCATGGAGCAGGTAACCTTCTGTAGGGGTCCTTTGATGTCTCTTTACTATTGGAAAGGTGCTTTCATCTCACGTTCCACCATTTGGTAGTGATGATAAGGATAAGAGTAATTTTTATGTCATACCATCTGTGAGGCCTGATCTTGGCCTCCCAGGAAAGCTCTCCTTTAACATTTTACCCAGCTCAAAATGACTGGGCAAACCCTCAAAGCATGGGCCCTATTTCTGCCCCCAGCACTTATTGTCCATATGCATCAAAAAGAAAAAGAGAACCAAAAAATGCCTTTGCCAACATCAAGGTGAGAACACAAAAGAACCTTTCTTGCTCCCATAAGATTAAAGTCATACTGATTTGTACATACTGAAAACATAAGAAAAAGTCTGTCACTTTCTGGAACCTTCTTCCTCATCGTGATGTATAACTGTACGTAGTACAACTCAGAACAAATATATGACCCTGCCCTAAATGTTCCTTCCCTGGAGCACTCCCTTCTTTGTGAAGATTGTGTCTCCCAGGCAGCTGTCCTTGACTTGGGTTTGAATAAAACTCTCTTCCTTCCTCTCTAAAATGTTTTAAAAGGTTCCTTCATTTAGTGTCAACAATAACACTCTGTTTTCAAGTGAAAAATAAATGTTCCTGGTTCACAACCGCGACAGAACAGAAGGCCGGCTTTTCCTTCCTTCCCTGTAGAACTAAGCATGTGTATATAGATTGCAGCACAAATGGGCTCACCCTAGAAGGATGTTTTGAAGGTCTGAGAAGCACTATCCACTCCATGGGTGAGACAAGAAGGCAAAGCTATTCCCGCTTGGAGCATTCCTTTTGGCGCTTAAAATTGCCTTGGATATGCATAAAAGCATTGCATTTCCTAAAGCCCAAGGCTGGAACAGTCTGAGAGCAGCTGACCTTGCCAGGAACCAGGCACACCCTTGCAGGAAGGGTTGGTGCAGAAGGGAAGGGGCAGGGCTCTGACGGTGGTCTGCAGCTAGAGGGGTCTGCGAAAGGGGCCGTGTGTGTGTGTGTGTGTGTGTGTGTGTGTGTGTGTGTGATTGCAGCCCTGCCCATGATCCCCGTCATGCCTGCTCAGGGCGTTTAGCCAAGGAGGTGCCTCCTGGACCTCTGAACTCCCAGAGTTGTGAGTCATGGGGCCGGTTGCCTGGCATTCAAGGAGTTGGAAGCATCATACTCCCCAAGCAATCACCCCATGGGGGTGGAGCTACGTCTCTGTGTGCAGATCCGGAGCAGCCCAAGGACGCAGACCAGGAGCCAAGGAAGTGGAGTTTTGAGAGAGTGGACCTGTGGAGTTCCTGGCTGGGTGAGTGCATGCTGTGTGGCCATAGGTGGGCTTTCTGGGAGTAGGGGCACCCCGGGTAAGAGGCGGGGTTCTGGAAGGGCATGTTGAGAGAGTTCATCATGGAGACTCAGGTTTCTTTCCTTTTTCCCTTGAAAGTCTCTTCTGCCTAGTCTCCGTCAACTGGCCATACACCCCAGACCAAGGAACTCCAGGGCACCCGCTCAGCATAGCTTTTGTGGGATGGTTCGCAGACATTCCAGGGTTTCCCCTGTTCCCCAGGAAAAGCGAGAGAAAAAGACCGCACAGTCCCCAACTTCAGTGCGGTGCCCCTGTCCCCCGACACAGTGCAGGTAATGGACCTTGAGCAGTTCCCCAAGTTCAGCAGGGTGTTCCCTGTTCCTTCAGGCACATGTGTGGCACTAGGAAACCCCAGAGCCGTTACCCAACTTCAGCATTGTGCTGCCTGTTCCCTGGGAATGGTGGCAATGGGCTGGGAGATAATTACAACTATAAGACAAGTCTATGTTTCCCCTTCTCCCAGAAACCACAGCAGGTGTGCAGGCTTTAGGTCCGAGGAGCTGCTTCTCCCCATCTGACAACACTTCTCTGCTCTGGCTCCGCAAGACCCGACGTTCTGAACGTCTGCATCTGAGTCAGTGAGGCAGCTTGACACGGGATCCAGCATTCAGAGAAAACGGCAGGTCCATTTGGAGAAATTTCATATCCACATCAGGACTGGAAGTAAAACCTCTCATTAACCCACCATCTCCTGGGTTTTTCTCTTTTCTCTAGTTGAGCCATGAAGTAAAACTTAAGTAATAGTTGTCAGCGTTCTGAATTTGGTGAAGGAGGTACTTAGTTTCTGAGCTTGGAGCACTTTGCAGGGGATCCCATTTTCTCTGTTCATTGACTGCTTATGAATGTATTTTGAACAGCTGTTTCCTAGAAACACTCTTTCATTAGAAAGGGAAGGTGAGGTTTACTCTTTGTCTATTTTTAAGATATACGTTTGACAGTGTTTATACAGTTGGGCGTAAGATATGGGTGACTGGCCACCATTTAGTGTTAGATGGCCTTTTGTCGTCACATACAAATATGGATGATGTCTTTCCAATTGTCAAAGGTGATGTTTCATCACTGATTAGTCTTTTCATACCAGAGTTACAATGGGGGTCGAGGGAAAATTCAAAATTATTCAGAGCAGCATTTTCCATTTAAAATATAGGCTGGTGATGGGTAGTAAGGAGGGCACATATTGCATAGTGCACTCGGTGTTATATGCAACTAATGTATCATCGAAATTTACTGTACTGTATGGAGACTATAACATTATGTAATAAAAAACAATAAAAAAATAAAGATAAACCTTGTGTATCTAACTATACTAGATGTATCATCTCGATATTTTGAAGTGCCATATTCAATCTGCTGTTTCTTTGGTAGTGGAGTCAGAGGAGAGTTTTCGGGAATTCCTTTCGATAGAGGCATGGTGGTGCCTTCAAATGGGTAGGCGACAAGGGCCCTGGGCTGAGTTCTGGAACTGCTTTACTGATGCTGGGTGAGTCAGGTTATGCCAAAGAGTTTCTTACTTCCCTATGAGATTGACAAAAACCGGCTTCCAACGGAAAAATCTTTCGAAATGTGCAAACATGCTCACAACTGCCTGTGGCAAGGTGAAGGAAATGCCATCCAGTGACCTGTAAGAGACCACAGGGCCCAGGCACAGTCTGAGCCCTTCTCTCATCCCAGCGCTTTTGCTAGCAGGAGTTCCACTCCAACGAACACAGCCCGGAGACACCTGGGGCAAAGACGGCTTCAGACGAGCAATAGGCTCTTGCTGTGGAAAACCTATCCCAAGTGGGGGTAGCCAGGTAAACAAAATGCCACACACCCAGGTGTAAGAAACAACATTGCCCAGGCATGGTCTAAGCCCCTCACCTCGTCCCTGTGCTTTGGGGAGCCGGAGGGACACCCGAGGCCCACGGGCCTGAGACCTGTTTGGCCAAAAGCCGGCTTCCCACGGAAACAGTTTTCCTGAGGTGCAGACCCTCTCACAAGTGGTTGTGGCAAGGTAAAGCAAATGCCCTCCACTTCTCTGGAAGAAACCACAGTGCCCAACCATGTTCTAAGCCCTCCCATCCTCCCTGGGCTTCTGGCAGCAGGAGTGAAAAGAGAGGAGCAGAGCACTGGGACCCGTTTGACAAAACCCGGCTTCCCACGGGAAAGTCTTTCTCCACGTGCAGACATGCTCCCAGGTGCCTGTGGCAAGGGGAAGGAAATGCCATACACTGACCTGGAAGAGACCACAGGGCCCAGGCACAGTCTGAACCCTTCCCTCAACCCGGCGGTTTTGCTAGCAGGAGTTCAACCCCAACGAACACAGCCCGGAGACCCCTGGGGCAAAAACGGCTTCTGACGAACAATAGGCGCTTGCTGTGGAAAACCAATCCTAAGTGGGGGTAGCCAGCTCAACACAATGCCACACACCCAGGTGTAAGAAACAACATTGCCCAGCCATGGTCTAAGCCCCTCACCTCGTCCCTGTGCTTTGGGGAGCCGGAGGGACACCCGAGGCCCACGGCCCTGAGACCCCTTTGCAAAAAGCCGGCTTCCCACGGAAACAGTTTTCCTGAGGTGCAGACCCTATCCCAAGTGGTTGTGGCAAGGTAAAGCAAATGCCCTCCACTTCTCTGGAAGAAACCACAGTGCCCAGCCATGTTCTAAGCCCTCCCATCCTCACAGGGCTTCTGGCAGCCGGAGTGCAAAGAGAGGAGCACAGCACTTGGACCCGTTTGACAAAACCCGGCTTCCCACGGGAAAGTCTTTCTCCACGTGCAGACATGCTCCCAAGTGCCTGTGCGAAGGTGAAGGAAATGCCATACACTGACCTGGAAGAGACCACAGGGCCCAGGCACAGTCTGAACCCTTCCCTCTTCCCGGAGGTTTTGCTAGCAGGAGTTCAACCCCAACGAACACAGCCCGGAGACCCCTGGGGCCAAAACGGCTTCCGACGAACAATAGGTGCTTGCTGTGGAAAACCTATCCCAAGTGGGGGTAGCCAGGTAAACAAAATGCCACACACCCAGGTGTAAGTAACAACATTGCCCAGGCATGGTCTAAGCCCCTCACCTCGTCCCTGTGCTTTGGGGAGCCGGAGGGACAGCCGAGGCCCACGGCCCTGAGACCCCTTTGCAAAAAGCCGGCTTCCCACGGAAACAGTTTTCCTGAGGTGCAGACCCTCTCGCAAGAGGTTGTGGCAAGGTAAAGCAAATGCCCTCCACTTCTCTGGCAGAAACCACAGTGCCCAGCCATGTTCTAAGCCCTCCCATCCTCCCTGGGCTTCTGGCAGCAGGAGTGAAAAGAGAGGAGCAGAGCACTGGGACCCGTTTGACAAAAACCGGCTTCCCACGGGAAAGTCTTTCTCCACGTGCAGACATGCTCCCAGGTGCCTGTGGCAAGGGGAAGGAAATGCCATACACTGACCTGGAAGAGACCACAGGGCCCAGGCACAGTCTGAGCCCTTCCCTCATCCCGTCGGTTTTGCTAGCAGGTGTTGTACCCCAACGAACCCAGCCCTTAGACCCCTGGGGCCAAAACGGCTTCCAACGAGCAATATGCTCTTGCTGTGGAAAACCTATCCCAAGTGGGGTAGCCAGGTAAACAAAATGCCACACACCCAGGTGTAAGAAACAACATTGCCCAGGCATGGTCTAAGCCCCTCACCTCTTCTCTGTGCTTTGGGGAGCTGGAGGGACACCCGAGGCCCACGGCCCTGAGACCCGTTTGGCCAAAAGCCGGCTTCCCACGGAAACAGTTTTCCTGAGGTGCAGACCCTCTCACAAGTGGTTGTTGCAAGGTAAAGCAAATGCTATCCACGACTCTGGAAGAAACCAAAGTGCCCAGCCATGTTCTAAGCCCTCCCATCCTCCCTGGGCTTCTGGCAGCAGGAGTGGAAAGGAGGAGCACAGCACTGGAACCCGTTTGACAAAAACCGACTTCCCACGAAAAAGTCTTTCTCCACGTGCAGACATGCTCCCAAGTGCTGAGGACATAGTACTGAGACAACTTTGGCAGAAACGGGTTCAAATGAACAATATTTCTTGATGTGCAAACTCTATCTTAATTTGTTGTGGCAAGGTAAAGGATGTGCCATATGCTTATTTGTAAGAAATAACAGGTCCATGGACGGTCTGAGCCCTAAGATCATCACTGTTCTTTTGGTATCATGAGTTAAAACCAAGGCAAACAGCTGAGAAAATTTGGCAAAAACCGCCTTTCAGTGAAATATATTTTCTCTTTTGCAAACTCTATCATAATTGTTTGTGCCAATGTAAAGAAAATGCCATACGCTTATCTGTAAGAAACAGAAGTTTCCAGGATCGATCTGAGCCCTCACATCATCATAGTGATTTTGGTAGCATTCGTTAATCCCAAACAACACCGTATTGAGACACATTTGACAAAAAACCGCTTCCAACGAAAAATATTTTGTTCATGTTGAAACCCTATCATATGTGGTTGTGGCAATGTAAAGAAAATGCCACACCCTTATGTGTAAGAAACAACATTACCCAGGAACAGTCTAAGCCCTAACATCATCACTGTGCTTTTGGTAGCATGAGTGAAACCCGAGGAATACAGCACTTAGACACATTTGGGAAAAACCGGCTTCCAATGAAAACTATTTTCTTAACGTGGAAACCCTATCACAAGGGGTTGTGGAAGGTAAAGTAAAAAAGCGGAGTTCCAACGAGAAATATTTTCTTCACGTAGAAACCCGTTCCTGGGCACTGTTGTTTCTTACAGATAAGTGTGTGGCATTTATTTATCTGGCCACAACCACTTACGTTTGGGTTTGAAAGGGAAGAAAATATTATTCATTGGAACGCGATTTTTGCCAAATGTGTCTTAGTGCTGTTTGCCTCCGCTTTAACTCCCGCTCCCAAAAGCACAGTGCTGATATTAAGGCTCAGACTGTTCCAGGGCACTGTTGTTTCTTACAGATAAGCGTATGGCATTTTCTTTACATTGGCACAAACAATTATGGCTTTCGGGTTCGGGTTCGGGTTCGGGGTTTGGGTTCTGGTTCTGGTTCTGGTTCGGGTAGGTTTCAGGTTCGGGTTCGGGTAGGGTTCGGGTTCGGGTTCGGGTAGGGTTCGGTTTCGGTTTCGGTTCGGGTTCGCTATCGGTTTCGCTTTCAGTTATGGATTCGGGTTTGGGTTTGGGTTAGAGGTTAGGGTTCGGGTTCGGGTTCTGGTTCGGGATTGGTTTTGCTTTTGAGTATGGATTCGGGTTCGGGTTCGGGTTAGGATTAGGGTTCGGGTTCGGGTTCAGGTTCGGGTTAGGGTTCGGGTTAGGGTTAGGGTAAGGGTTCGGGTTAGGGTTCGGGTTCGGGTTTAGGGTTCGGGTTCGGGTTAGGGTTCGTTTTCGGGTTAGGGTTCGGGTTCGGGTTAGGGTTCGTTTTCGGATTAGGGTTCGGGTTAGGGTTAGGGTTCGGGTTAGGTTTAGGGTTAGGGTTCGGGTTCGGGTTCGGGTTAGGTTTAGGGTTAGGGTTCAGGTTCGGGTTCGGGTTAGGGTTCGGGTTAGGGTTCGGGTTCGGGTTAGGGTTAGGGTTAGGGTTAAGGATCGTGTTCGGGTTAGGGATTGGGTTCGGGTTAGGGTTCGGGTTAGGATTAGGGTTAGGGTTAGGGTTAGGGTTAGAGTTCGGGTTAGGGTTTGGGTTAGGGTTAGGGTTTGGATTCGGGTTCGGGTTCAGGTTAGGGTTAGGGTTAGGGTTCGGGTAGGATGAGGGTTCGGGTTCGGGTTATGGTTAGGGTTAGGGTTAGGGTTACTGTTAGGGTTAGGGTTAGGGTTCGGGTTAGGTTTAGGGTTCAGGTTAAGGTTCGGGTTCGGGTTAGGGTTCGGGTTTGGGATTGGGTTCGGTTTCCGGTTAGGGTTAGGGTTAGGGTTATGGTTAGGGTTCGGGTTAGCGTTAGGGTTAGGGTTAGTGTTACTGTTTGGTTTAGGGTTAGGGTTAGGGTTAGGGTTCAGGTTAGGGTTAGGGTTCGGGTTCGGGTTAGGGTTAGGGTTCGGGTTCGGGTTCGGGTTAGGGTTAGGGTTAGGGTTAGGGGTTAGGGTTAGGGTTCGGGTTAGGGTTAGGGTTAGGTTTCGGGTTAGGGATAGGGTTCGGGTTCGGGTTATGCTTAGGGTTAGGGTTAGGGTTACAGTTAGGGTTAGGGTTAGGGTTAGGGTTAGGGTTAGGGTTCAGGTTAGGGTTCAGGTTCGGGTTAGGGTTAGGGTTAGGGTTAGGGTTAGGGTTAGGGTAGGGTTAGGGTAGGGTTAGGGTTAGGGAGGGTTAGGGTAGGGTTAGGGTTAGGGAGGGTTAGGGTTAGGGTTAGTGTTAGGTTTAGGGTTAGGGTTAGGGTTAGGGTAGGGTTAGGGTTAGGGCTAGGGTTAGGGTTAGGGTTAGGGTTAGGGTTCGGGTTAGGGTTAGGGTTACGGTTAGGGTTGGATTCGGATTCTGGTTCAGGTTAGGGTTAGGGTTAGGGTTCGGGTAGGGTTAGGGTTCGGGTTCGGGTTATGGTTAGGGTTAGGGTTAGGGTTACGGTTAGGGTTAGGGTTAGGGTTCGGGTTAGGTTTAGGGTTCAGGTTAAGGTTAGGATTAGGGTTAGGTTTAGGGTTAGGGTTAGGGTTCGGGTTCGGGTTATGGTTAGGGTTAGGGTTAGGGTTAGGGTTACGGTTAGGGTTAGGTTTAGGGTCCGGTTTAGGGTTAGGGTTCAGGTTACTGTTCGGGTTCGGGTTAGGGCTAGGGTTCGGGTTAGGGGTTCGGGTTTGGCTTCGGGTTAGTGATTCGCGTTAGGGCTAGGGTTCGGGTTAGGGTTAGGGTTAGGGTTAGAGTTCAGGTTAGGGTTAGGTTTAGTGTTAGGGTTAGGGTTCGGGTTAGGGTTAGAGTGAGGTTTAGGGTTTGGGTTTGGGTTAGGTTTTGGGTTAGGGTTAGGGTTAGGGTTACGGTTAGGGTTAGGGATACGATTCGGTTTCGGGTCGGGTTAAGGTTAGGGTTAGGGTTCAGGTTAGGGATAGGGTTAGTTTTAGGGTCGGGTTAGGGTTAGTGTTAGTGTTAGGGTTAGGGTTAGGGTTAGTGTTAGGGTAGGGTTAGGGTTAGGGGTAGGGTAGGGTTAGGGTTAGGGTTAGGGTTAGGGTTAGAGTTCGGGTCAGGGTTTGGGTTAGGGTTAGGCTTTGGATTCGGGTTTGGGTTTAGGTTAGGGTTAGGGTTAGGGTTCAGGTAGGGTTAGAGTTCGGGTTAGGGTTAGGGTTAGGGTTAGGGTTAGGGTTAGGTTTCGGGTAAGGGCTCGGGTTTGGGTTAGGGTTAGTGTTAGCGTTAGGGTTAGGGTTAGGGTTAGGGTTAGGGTTCGGGTAGGGTTAGGGTTAGGGTTAGGGTTAGGCTTAGGGTTAGGGTTCGGGTAAGGGATCGGGTTCGGGTTAGGGTTCGGGTTAGGGTTAGGGTTACGGTTAGGGTTGGATTCGGATTCTGGTTCAGGTTAGGGTTAGGGTTAGGGTTCGGGTATGGTTAGGGTTCGGGTTCGGGTTATGGTTAGGGTTAGGGTTAGGGTTACGATTAGGGTTAGGGTTAGGGTTCGGGTAAGGTTTAGGGTTCAGGTTAAGGTTAGGATTAGGGTTAGGGTTAGGGTTCGGGTTAGGGTTCAGGTTAGGGTTAGGGTTAGGGTTCGTGTAGGGTTAGGGTTCGGGTTCGGGTTATGGTTAGGGTTAGGTTTAGGGTTAGGGTTAGCGTTCGGATTAGGGTTAGGGTTCAGGTTAGGGTTCAGGTTCGGGTTAGGGTTCGGGTTCGGGATTGGGTTCGGTCAGGTTAGGGTTAGGGTTAGGGTTATGGTTAGGGTTCAGGTTAGCGTTAGGGTTAGGGTTAGTGTTACTGTTTGGTTTAGGTTTAGGGTTAGGGTTAGGGTTCAGGTTAGGGTTAGGGTTCGGGTTCAGGTTAGGGTTCGGGTTCGGGTTAGGGGTAGGGTTAGGGTTAGGGTTAGAGTTCGGGTAGGGTTTGGGTTAGGGTTAGGGTTTGGATTCGGTTTCGGTTTCAGGTTAGGGTTAGGGTTAGGGTTGAGGTAGGGTTACGGTTCGGGTTCGGGTTATGGTTAGGGTTAGGGTTAGAGTCCGGTTTAGGGTTAGGGTTCAGGTTAGGGTTCGGGTTCGGGTTAGGGTTCGGGTTCGGATTGGGTTCGGTTTCAGGTTAGGGTTAGGGTTAGGGTTATGGTTAGGGTTCGGGTTAGCGTTAGGGTTAGGGTTACTGTTTGGTTTAGGGTTAGGGTTAGGTTTAGGGTGCAGGTTAGGGTTAGGGTTCGGGTTAGGGTTAAGGTTACTGTTAGGGTTAGGTTTTGGGTTAGGGTTAGGTTTACGGTTATATTTCGTTTATGGTTAGGGTTAGGGTTAGAGTTCCGGTTAGGATCGGGTTCGGGTTAGGGCTAGGTTTCGAGTTAGGGTTAGGGTTCGGGTTAGGGGTTCGGGTTTGGCTTCGGGTTAGGGATTCCCGTTAGGGCTAGGGTTCGGGTTAGGGTTAGGGTTAGGGTTAGGGTTCGGGTTAGGGTTAGGGTTCCGGTTAGGGTTAGAGTGAGGTTTAGGGTTTGGGTTTGGGTTAGGTTTTGGGTTAGGGTTAGGGTTAGGGTTATTGTTAGGGTTAGGGTTAGGTTTAGAGTTCGGGTTAGGGTTTGGGTTAGGGTTAGGGTTTGGATTCGGGTTCAGGTTCAGGTTAGGGCTAGGGTTTGGGTTTGGGTAGGGTTAGGTTTCGGGTTTGGGTTATGGTTAGGGTTAGGGTTAGGGTTACGGTTAGGGTTAGGGTTAGGGTTCGGGTTAGGGTTAGGGTTCGGGTTCGGTTTAGGGTTAGGGTTAGGGTTAGAGTTCGTGTCAGGGTTTGGGTTAGGGTTAGGCTTTGGATTTGGGTTTGGGTTCAGGTTAGGGTTAGGGTTAGGGTTCGGGTAGGGTTAGGGTTAGGGTAGGGTTAGCGTTCGGGTTAGGGTTAGGGTTCAGTTTAGGGTTCGGGTTCGGGTTAGGGTTCGGGTTCGGGATTGGGTTCGGTCAGGTTAGGGTTAGGGTTAAGGTTATGGTTAGGGTTCGGGTTAGCGTTAGGGTTAGGGTTAGTGTTACTGTTTGGTTTAGGTTTAGGGTTACCGTTAGGGTTCAGGTTCGGATTAGGGTTTGGTTTCGGGTTAGGGTTAGGGTTCGTTTCGGGTTAGTGGTAGGGTTAGGGTTAGGGTTAGGGTTACGGTTAGGGTTAGGTTTAGGGTCCGGTTTAGGGTTAGGGTTCAGGTTACTGTTCGGGTTCGGGTTAGGGCTAGGGTTCGGGTTAGGGGTTCGGGTTTGGCTTCGGGTTAGTGATTCGCGTTAGGGCTAGGGTTCGGGTTAGGGTTAGGGTTAGGGTTAGAGTTCGGGTTAGGGTTAGGTTTAGTGTTAGGGTTAGGGTTCGGGTTAGGGTTAGAGTGAGGTTTAGGGTTTGGGTTTGGGTTAGGTTTTGGGTTAGGGTTAGGGTTAGGGTTACGGTTAGGGTTAGGGATACGATTCGGTTTCGGGTCGGGTTAAGGTTAGGGTTAGGGTTCAGGTTAGGGATAGGGTTAGTTTTAGGGTCGGGTTAGGGTTAGGGTTAGTGTTAGGGTTAGGGTTAGGGTTAGTGTTAGGGTAGGGTTAGGGTTAGGGGTAGGGTAGGGTTAGAGTTCGGGTTAGGGTTAGGGTTAGGGTTAGGGTTAGGGTTAGAGTTCGGGTCAGGGTTTGGGTTAGGGTTAGGCTTTGGATTCGGGTTTGGGTTTAGGTTAGGGTTAGGGTTAGGGTTCAGGTAGGGTTAGAGTTCGGGTTAGGGTTAGGGTTAGGGTTAGGGTTACGGTTAGGGTTAGGGTTAGGGTTCGGGTTAGGGTTAGGGTTCGGGTTCGGTTTAGGGTTAGGGTTAGGGTTAGAGTTCGTGTCAGGGTTTGGTTTAGGGTTAGGCTTTGGATTTGGGTTTGGGTTCAGGTTAGGGTTAGGGTTAGGGTTCGGGTAGGGTTAGGGTTAGGGTTAGGGTTAGCGTTCGGGTTAGGGTTAGGGTTCAGGTTAGGGTTCGGGTTCGGGTTAGGGTTCGGGTTCGGGATTGGGTTCGGTCAGGTTAGGGTTAGGGTTAGGGTTAGGGTTAGGGTTAGGGTTCGGTTTAGGGTTAGGGTTAGGGTTCGGGTTAGGGTTAGAGTGAGGTTTAGGGTTTGGGTTTGGGTTAGGTTTTGGGTTAGGGTTAGGGTTAGGGTTATTGTTAGGGTTAGGGTTAGGTTTAGAGTTCGGGTTAGGGTTTGGGTTAGGGTTAGGGTTTGGATTCGTGTTCAGGTTCAGGTTAGGGCTAGGGTTTGGGTTTGGGTAGGGTTAGGTTTCGGGTTTGGGTTATGGTTAGGGTTAGGGTTAGGTTTACGGTTAGGGTTAGGGTTAGGGTTCGGGTTAGGGTTAGGGTTCGGGTTCGGTTTAGGGTTAGGGTTAGGGTTAGAGTTCGTGTCAGGGTTTGGGTTAGGGTTAGGCTTTGGATTTGGGTTTGGGTTCAGTTTAGGGTTACGGTTAGGGTTCGGGTAGGGTTAGGGTTAGGGTTAGGGTTAGCGTTCGGGTTAGGGTTAGGGTTCAGTTTAGGGTTCGGGTTCGGGTTAGGGTTCGGGTTCGGGATTGGGTTCGGTCAGGTTAGGGTTAGGGTTAGGGTTATGGTTAGGGTTCGGGTTAGCGTTAGGGTTAGGGTTAGTGTTACTGTTTGGTTTAGGTTTAGGGTTAGGGTTAGGGTTCAGGTTAGGGTTAGGGTTCGGGTTCGGGTTAGGGTTTGGGTTCGGGATAGGGGTACGGTTAGGGTTAGGGTTAGAGTTCGGGTAGGGTTTGGGTTAGGGTTTGGATTCGGGTTCGGGTTCAGGTTAGGGTTAGGTTTAGGGTTCAGGTAGGGTTACGGTTCGGGTTCGGGTTATGGTTAGGGTTAGGGTTAGGGTTAGGGTTCGGGTTAGGGGTTCGGGTTTGGCTTCGGGATAGGGATTCCCGTTAGGGCTAGGGTTCGGTTTAGGGTTAGGGTTAGGGTTAGGGTTAGGGTTCGGGTTAGGGTTAGGGTTAGGGTTCGGGTTAGGGTTAGAGTGAGGTTTCGGGTTTGGGTTTGGGTTAGGTTTTGGGTTAGGGTTAGGGTTAGGGTTATTGTTAGGGTTAGGGTTAGGTTTAGAGTTCGGGTTAGGGTTTGGGTTAGGGTTAGGGTTAGGGTTAGGGTTAGGGTTCGGGTTAGGGTTCGGGTTCGGGATTGGGTTCGGTCAGGTTAGGGTTAGGGTTAAGGTTATGGTTAGGGTTCGGGTTAGCGTTAGGGTTAGGGTTAGTGTTACTGTTTGGTTTAGGTTTAGGTTTACGGTTAGGGTTCAGGTTTGGGTTAGGGTTCGGTTTCGGGTTAGGGTTAGGGTTCGGGTTCGGGTTAGTGGTAGGGTTAGGGTTAGGGTTAGAGTTCGGGTAGGGTTTGGGTTAGGGTTAGGGTTAGGGTTAGGTTTAGGTTTACGTTTAGGGTTAGGTTTAGGGTCCGGTTTAGGGTTAGGGTTCAGGTTAGGGTTCGGGTTCGGGTTAGGGTTCGGGTTCGGATTGGGTTCGGTTTCAGGTTAGGGTTAGGGTTAGGGTTATGGTTAGGGTTCGGGTTAGCGTTAGGGTTAGGGTTAGGGTTACTGTTTGGTTTAGGGTTAGAGTTAGGTTTAGGGTGCAGGTTAGGGTTAGGATTCGTGTTAGGGTTAAGGTTACTGTTAGGGTTAGGTTTTGGGTTAGGGTTAGGTTTACAGTTATATTTCGGGTAGGGTTAGGGTTAGGGTTAGAGTTCCGGTTAGGATTCGGGTTCGGGTTAGGGCTAGGGTTCGGGTTAGGGTTAGGGTTCGGGTTAGGGGTTCGGGTTTGGCTTCGGGTTAGTGATTCGCCTTAGGGCTAGGGTTCGGGTTAGGGTTAGGGTTAGGGTTAGAGTTCGGGTTAGGGTTAGGTTTAGTGTTAGGGTTAGGGTTTGGGTTAGGATTAGAGTGAGGTTTAGGGTTTGGGTTTGGGTTAGGTTTTGGGTTAGGGTTAGGGTTAGGGTTATTGTTAGGGTTAGGGTTAGGGTTAGTGTTAGGGTAGGGTTAGGGTTAGGGCTAGGGTTAGGGTTAGGGTTAGGGTAGGGTTAGGGTTAGGGTTAGGGTTAGGTTAGGGTGAGGGTTAGGGTTAGGGTTAGGCTTAGGGTTTTGGTTAGGGTTAGGGTTTGGATTCGGGTTCGGGTTCAGGTTAGGGTTAGGGTTAGGGTTCGGGTTTGGTTTCGGGTTCAGGTTCGGGTTAGGGTTCGGGTTAGGGTTATGGTTAGGGTTAGGGTTAGGTTAGGGTTCGCGTTAGGGTTCGGGTTCGGGTTAGAGTTCAGGTTCGGGTTCGGGTTCGGGTTAGGGTTCGGGTTAAGGTTAGGGTTAGGGTTAGGGTTAGGGTTCGGTTTAGGGTTAGGGTTAGGGTTCGGGTTCGGGTTCGGGTTCGGTGTAGGGTTCGTGTTCCGATTAGGGTTCGGGTTAGGGTTAGGGTTAGGGTGAGGGTTAGGGTTCGGGTTAGGGTTAGGGTTCGGGTTAGGGTTCGTTTTCGGGTTAGGGCTCAGGTTCGGGTTAGAGTTAGGGTTCGGTTTAGGGTTAGGGTTCGGGTTCGGGTTAGGTTTCGGGTTAGGGTTCGGGTTCGGGTTCGGGTTAGGGTTAGGGTTCGGTTAAGGGATCGGGTTCGGGTTAGGGTTGGGTTAGGGTTAGGGTTACGGTTAGGGTTTGGTTTCGGATTCTGGTTCAGGTTAGGGTTAGGGTTCGTGTTCGGGTTAGGGGTAGGGTTAGTGTTAGGGTTAGTGTTCGGGTAGGATTTGGGTTAGGGTTAGGGTTTGGATTCGGGTTCGGGTTCAGGTTAGTGTTAGGGTTAGGGTTCGGGTAGGGTTCGGGTTCGGGTTAGGGTTCGGGTTCGGGTTAGGGGTAGGGTTAGTGTTAGGGTTAGTGTTCGGGTAGGATTTGGGTTAGGGTTAGGGTTTGGATTCGGGTTCGGGTTCAGGTTAAGGTTAGGGTTAGGGTTCGGGTAGGGTTCGGGTTAGGGTTAGGGTTCGGGTTCGGGTTAGGGGTAGGGTTAGTGTTAGGGTTAGTGTTCGGGTAGGATTTGGGTTAGGGTTAGGGTTTGGATTCGGGTTCGGGTTCAGGTTAAGGTTTGGGTTAGGGTTCGGGTAGGGTTCGGGTTAGGGTTAGGGTTCGGGTTCGGGTTTGGGGTAGGGTTAGTGTTAGGGTTAGTGTTCGGGTAGGATTTGGGTTAGGGTTAGGGTTTGGATTCGGGTTCGGGTTCAGGTTAGGGTTAGGGTTAGGGTTCAGGTAGGGTTACGGTTCGGGTTCGGGTTATGGTTAGGGTTAGGGTTAGTGTCCGGTTTAGGGTTAGGGTTCAGGTTATGGTTCGGGTTCGGGTTAGGGTTCGGGTTCGGATTGGGTTCGGTTTCAGGTTAGGGTTACGGTTAGGGTTATGTTTAGGGTTCGGGTTAGCATTAGGGTTAGGGTTACTGTTTGGTTTAGGGTTAGGGTTAGGTTTAGGGTGCAGGTTAAGGTTAGGGTTCGGGTTAGGGTTAAGGTTACTGTTAGGGTTAGGTTTTGGGTTAGGGTTAGGTTTACGGTTATATTTCGGGTATGGTTAGGGTTAGGGTTAGAGTTCCGGTTAGGATTCGGGTTCGGGTTAGGGCTAGGGTTCGGGTTAGGGTTAGGGTTCGGGTTAGGGGTTCGGGTTTGGCTTCGGGTTAGGGATTCCCGTTAGGGCTAGGGTTCGGGTTCGGGTTAGGGTTAGGGTTAGGGTTAGGGTTCGGGTTAGGGTTAGGGTTAGTATTAGGGTTAGGGTTCCGGTTAGGGTTAGAGTGAGGTTTAGGGTTTGGGTTTGGGTTAGGTTTTGGGTTAGGGTTAGGGTTAGGATTACGGTTAGGGTTAGGGTTACGATTCGGTTTCGGGTCGGGTTAAGGTTAGGGTTAGGGTTCAGGTTAGGGATAGGGTTAGGGTTAGGGTCGGGTTAGGGTTAGGCTTAGTGTTAGGGTTAGGGTTAGGGTTAGGGTTAGGGTTCGGGTTAGGGTTAGGGTTAGGGTTAGTATTAGGGTTAGGGTTCGGGTTAGGGTTAGAGTGAGGTTTAGGGTTTGGGTTTGGGTTAGGTTTTGGGTTAGGGTTAGGGTTAGGGTTACGGTTAGTGTTAGGGTTACGATTCGGTTTCGGGTCGGGTTAAGGTTAGGGTTAGGGTTCAGGTTAGGGATAGGGTTAGGGTTAGGGTCGGGTTAGGGTTAGGGTTAGTGTTAGGGTTAGGGTTAGGGTTAGGGTTACAGTTAGGATTTGGATTCGGATTCTGGTTCAGGTTAGGGTTAGGGTTAGGGTTTGGGTAGGGTTAGGGTTCGGGTTCGGGTTATGGTTAGGGTTAGGGTTAGGGTTACGGGTAGGGTTAGGGTTAGGGTTCGGATTAGGTTTAGGGTTCAGGTTAAGGTTAGGGTTAGGGTTAGGGTTAGGGTTAGGGTTAGAGTTCGGGTTAGGGTTTGGGTTAGGGTTAGGGTTTGGTTTCGGGTTCGGTTTCAGGTTAGGGTAAGGGTTAGGGTTCGGGTAGGGTTAGGGTTCGCGTTCGAGTTATGGTTAGGGTTAGGGTTAGGGTTAGGGTTCGGGTTAGGGTTAGGGTTCAGGTTAGGGTTCGGGTTCGGGTCAGGGTTCGGGTTCGGGATTGGGTTCGGTCAGGTTAGGGTTAGGGTTAAGGTTATGGTTAGGGTTCGGGTTAGCGTTAGGGTTAGGGTTAGTGTTACTGTTTGGTTTAGGTTTAGGGTTACCGTTAGGGTTCAGGTTCGGATTAGGGTTCGGTTTCGGGTTAGGGTTAGGGTTCGTTTCGGGTTAGTGGTAGGGTTAGGGTTAAGGTTAGAGTTCGGGTAGGGTTTGGGTTAGGGTTAGGGTTAGGGTTAGGGTTACGGTTAGGGTTAGGTTTAGGGTCCGGTTTAGGGTTAGGGTTCAGGTTAGGGTTCGGATTCGGGTTAGGGTTCGGGTTCGGATTGGGTTCGGTTTCAGGTTAGGGTTAGGGTTAGGGTTATGGTTAGGGTTCGGGTTAGCGTTAGGGTTAGGGTTAGGGTTACTGTTAGGTTTAGGGTTAGAGTTAGGTTTAGGGTGCAGGTTAGGGTTAGGATTCGTGTTAGGGTTAAGGTTACTGTTAGGGTTCGGTTTCGGGTTAGGGTTAGGGTTCGGTTTCGGGTTAGTGGTAGGGTTAGGGTTAGGGTTAGAGTTCGGGTAGGGTTTGGGTTAGGGTTAGGGTTAGGGTTAGGGTTTCGGTTAGGGTTAGGTTTAGGGTCCGGTTTAGGGTTAGGGTTCAGGTTACTGTTCGGGTTCGGGTTAGGGCTAGGGTTCGGGTTAGGGGTTCGGGTTTGGCTTCGGGTTAGTGATTCGCGTTAGGGCTAGGGTTCGGGTTAGGGTTAGGGTTAGGGTTAGAGTTCGGGTTAGGGTTAGGTTTAGTGTTAGGGTTAGGGTTCGGGTTAGGGTTAGAGTGAGGTTTAGGGTTTGGGTTTGGGTTAGGTTTTGGGTTAGGGTTAGGGTTAGGGTTACGGTTAGGGTTAGGGATACGATTCGGTTTCGGGTCGGGTTAAGGTTAGGGTTAGGGTTCAGGTTAGGGATAGGGTTAGTTTTAGGGTCGGGTTAGGGTTAGGGTTAGTGTTAGGGTTAGGGTTAGGGTTAGTGTTAGGGTAGGGTTAGGGTTAGGGGTAGGGTAGGGTTAGAGTTCGGGTTAGGGTTAGGGTTAGGGTTAGGGTTAGGGTTAGAGTTCGGGTCAGGGTTTGGGTTAGGGTTAGGCTTTGGATTCGGGTTTGGGTTTAGGTTAGGGTTAGGGTTAGGGTTCAGGTAGGGTTAGAGTTCGGGTTAGGGTTAGGTTTAGGGTTAGGGTTAGGGTTAGGTTTCGGGTAAGGGCTCGGGTTTGGGTTAGGGTTAGTGTTAGCGTTAGGGTTAGGGTTAGGGTGAGGGTTAGGGTTAGGGTTAGGGTTCGGGTAGGGTTAGGGTTAGGGTTAGGGTTAGGGTTAGGCTTAGGGTTAGGGTTCGGGTAAGGGATCGGGTTCGGGTTAGGGTTCGGGTTAGGGTTAGGGTTACGGTTAGGGTTGGATTCGGATTCTGGTTCAGGTTAGGGTTAGGGTTAGGGTTCGGGTATGGTTAGGGTTCGGGTTCGGGTTATGGTTAGGGTTAGGGTTAGGGTTACGGTTAGGGTTAGGGTTAGGGTTCGGGTAAGGTTTAGGGTTCAGGTTAAGGTTAGGATTAGGGTTAGGGTTAGGGTTAGGGTTAGGGTTCGGGTTCGGGTTCAGGTTAGGGTTAGGGTTAGGGTTCGTGTAGGGTTAGGGTTCGGGTTCGGGTTATGGTTAGGGTTAGGTTTAGGGTTAGGGTTAGCGTTCGGATTAGGGTTAGGGTTCAGGTTAGGGTTCAGGTTCGGGTTAGGGTTCGGGTTCGGGATTGGGTTCGGTCAGGTTAGGGTTAGGGTTAGGGTTATGGTTAGGGTTCGGGTTAGCGTTAGGGTTAGGGTTAGTGTTACTGTTTGGTTTAGGTTTAGGGTTAGGGTTAGGGTTCAGGTTAGGGTTAGGGTTCGGGTTCGGGTTAGGGTTCGGTTTCGGGTTAGGGGTAGGGTTAGGGTTAGGGTTAGAGTTCGGGTAGGGTTTGGGTTAGGGTTAGGGTTTGGATTCGGTTTCGGGTTCAGGTTAGGGTTAGGGTTAGGGTTGAGGTAGGGTTACGGTTCGGGTTCGGGTTATGGTTAGGGTTAGGGTTAGAGTCCGGTTTAGGGTTAGGGTTCAGGTTAGGATTCGGGTTAGGGTTAGGGTTCGGGTTCGGATTGGATTCGGTTTCAGGTTAGGGTTAGGGTTAGGGTTATGGTTAGGGTTCGGGTTAGCGTTAGGGTTAGGGTTACTGTTTGGTTTAGGGTTAGGGTTAGGTTTAGGGTGCAGGTTAGGGTTAGGGTTCGGGTTAGGGTTAAGGTTACTGTTAGGGTTAGGTTTTGGGTTAGGGTTAGGTTTACGGTTATATTTCGTGTATGGTTAGGGTTAGGGTTAGAGTTCCGGTTAGGATTCGGGTTCGGGTTAGGGCTAGGTTTCGGGTTAGGGTTAGGGTTCGGGTTAGGGGTTCGGGTTTGGCTTCGTGTTAGGGATTCCCGTTAGGGCTAGGGTTCGGGTTAGGGTTAGGGTTAGGGTTAGGGTTAGGGTTCGGGTTAGGGTTAGGGTTCGGGTTAGGGTTAGAGTGAGGTTTAGGGTTTGGGTTTGGGTTAGGTTTTGGGTTAGGGTTAGGGTTAGGGTTAGAGTTCGGGTTAGGGTTTGGGTTAGGGTTAGGGTTTGGATTCGGGTTCAGGTTCAGGTTAGGGCTAGGGTTTGGGTTTGGGTAGGGTTAGGTTTCGGGTTTGGGTTATGGTTAGGGTTAGGGTTAGGGTTACGGTTAGGGTTAGGGTTAGGGTTCGGGTTAGGGTTAGGGTTCGTGTTCGGTTTAGGGTTAGGGTTAGGGTTAGAGTTCGTGTCAGGGTTTGGTTTAGGGTTAGGCTTTGGATTTGGGTTTGGGTTCAGGTTAGGGTTAGGGTTAGGGTTCGGGTAGGGTTAGGGTTAGGGTTAGGGTTAGGGTTAGCGTTCGGGTTAGGGTTAGGGTTCAGGTTAGGGTTCGGGTTCGGGTTAGGGTTCGGGTTCGGGATTGGGTTCGGTCAGGTTAGGGTTAGGGTTAGGGTTATGGTTAGGGTTCTGGTTAGCGTTAGGGTTAGGGTTAGTGTTACTGTTTGGTTTACGTTTAGGGTTAGGGTTAGGGTTCAGGTTAGGGTTAGGGTTAGGGTTAGGGTTAGGGTTCGGGTTAGGGTTAGGGTTAGGTTTCGGGTTAGGGTTAGAGTGAGGTTTAGGGTTTGGGTTTGGGTTAGGTTTTGGGTTAGGGTTAGGGTTAGGGTTATTGTTAGGGTTAGGGTTATGTTTAGAGTTCGGGTTAGGGTTTGGGTTAGGATTCGGGTTCAGGTTCAGGTTAGGGCTAGGGTTTGGGTTTGGGTAGGGTTAGGTTTCGGGTTTGGGTTATGGTTAGGGTTAGGGTTAGGGTTACGGTTAGGGTTAGGGTTAGGGTTCGGGTTAGGGTTAGGGTTCGGGTTCGGTTTAGGGTTAGGGTTAGGGTTAGAGTTCGTGTCAGGGTTTGGGTTAGGGTTAGGCTTTGGATTTGGGTTTGGGTTCAGGTTAGGGTTAGGGTTAGGGTTCGGGTAGGGTTAGGGTTAGGGTTCGGGATTGGGTTTGGGTTCGGGATAGGGGTACGGTTAGGGTTAGGGTTAGAGTTCGGGTAGGGTTTGGGTTAGGGTTAGGGTTTGGATTCGGGTTCGGGTTCAGGTTAGGGTTAGGGTTAGGGTTCAGCTAGGGTTACGGTTCGGGTTCGGGTTATGGTTAGGGTTAGGGTTAGAGTCCGGTTTAGGGTTAGGGTTCAGGTTAGGGTTCGGGTTCGGGTTAGGTTTCGGGTTCGGATTGGGTTCGGTTTCAGGTTAGGGTTAGGGTTAGGGTTATGGATAGGGTTCGGGTTAGCGTTAGGGTTAGGGTTACTGTTTGGTTTAGGGTTAGGGTTAGGTTTAGGGTGCAGGTTAGGGTTAGGGTTCGGGTTAGGGTTAAGGTTACTGTTAGGGTTAGGTTTTGGTTTAGGGTTAGGTTTACGGTTATATTTCGTGTATGGTTAGGGTTAGGGTTAGAGTTCCGGTTAGGATTCGGGTTCGGGTTAGGGGCTAGGTTTCGGGTTAGGGTTAGGGTTCGGGTTTAGGGTTCGGGTTTGGCTTCGGGATAGGGATTCCCGTTAGGGCTAGGGTTCGGTTTAGGGTTAGGGTTAGGGTTAGGGTTAGGGTTCGGGTTAGGGTTAGGGTTAGGGTTCGGGTTAGGGTTAGAGTGAGGTTTAGGGTTTGGGTTTGGGTTAGGTTTTGGGTTAGGGTTAGGGTTAGGGTTATTGTTAGGGTTAGGGTTAGGTTTAGAGTTCTGGTTAGGGTTTGGGTTAGGGTTAGGGTTTGGATTCGGGTTCAGGTTCAGGTTAGGCTAGGCTTTGGGTTTGGGTAGGGTTAGGTTTCGGGTTCGGGTTATGGTTAGGGTTAGGGTTAGGGTTACGGTTAGGGTTAGGGTTAGGGTTCGGGTTAGGGTTAGGGTTCGGGTTCGGTTTAGGGTTAGGGTTAGTGTTAGAGTTCAGGTCAGGGTTTGGGTTAGGGTTAGGCTTTGGATTTGGGTTTGGGTTCAGGTTAGGGTTACGGTTAGGGTTCGGGTAGGGTTAGGGTTCAGGTTCGGGTTACGGTTAGGGTTAGGGTTAGGGTTCAGGTTAGGGTTAGGGTTCAGGTTAGGGTTAGTGTTAGGGTTAGGGTTCGGGTTAGGGTTAGAGTGAGGTTTAGGGTTTGGGTTTGGGTTAGGTTTTGGGTTAGGGTTAGGGTTAGGATTACGGTTAGGGTTAGGGTTACGATTCGGTTTCGGGTCGGGTTAAGGTTAGGGTTAGGGTTCAGGTTAGGGATAGGGTTAGGGTTAGGGTCGGGTTAGGGTTAGGCTTAGTGTTAGGGTTAGGGTTAGGGTTAGGGTTAGGGTTAGGGTTAGTATTAGGGTTCGGGTTCGGGTTAGGGTTAGAGTGAGGTTTAGGGTTTGGGTTTGGGTTAGGTTTTGGGTTAGGGTTAGGGTTAGGGTTACGGTTAGGGTTAGGGTTACGATTCGGTTTCGGGTCGGGTTAAGGTTAGGGTTAGGGTTCAGGTTAGGGATAGGGTTAGGGTTAGGGTCGGGTTAGGGTTAGGGTTAGTGTTAGGGTTAGGGTTAGGGTTAGGGTTACAGTTAGGATTTGGATTCGGATTCTGGTTCAGGTTAGGGTTAGGGTTAGGGTTTGGGTAGGGTTAGGGTTAGGGTTAGGGTTAGGGTTAGGGTTAGGGTTACTGTTTGGTTTAGGGTTAGAGTTAGGTTTAGGGTGCAGGTTAGGGTTCGGATTCGTGTTAGGGTTAAGGTTACTGTTAGGGTTCGGTTTCGGGTTAGGGTTAGGGTTCGGTTTCGGGTTAGTGGTAGGGTTAGGGTTAGGGTTAGAGTTCGGGTAGGGTTTGGGTTAGGGTTACGGTTAGGGTTAGGGTTACGGTTAGGGTTAGGTTTAGGGTCCGGTTTAGGGTTAGGGTTCAGGTTACTGTTCGGTTTCGGGTTAGGGCTAGGGTTCGGGTTAGGGGTTCGGGTTTGGCTTCGGGTTAGTGATTCGCGTTAGGGCTAGGGTTCGGGTTAGGGTTAGGGTTAGGGTTAGAGTTCGGGTTAGGGTTAGGTTTAGTGTTAGGGTTAGGGTTCGGCTTAGGGTTAGAGTGAGGTTTAGGGTTTGGGTTTGGGTTAGGTTTTGGGTTAGGGTTAGGGTTAGGGTTACGGTTAGGGTTAGGGATACGATTCGGTTTCGGGTCGGGTTAAGGTTAGGGTTAGGGTTCAGGTTAGGGATAGGGTTAGTTTTAGGGTCGGGTTAGGGTTAGGGTTAGTGTTAGGGTTAGGGTTAGGGTTAGTGTTAGGGTAGGGTTAGGGTTAGGGGTAGGGTAGGGTTAGAGTTCGGGTTAGGGTTAGGGTTAGGGTTAGGGTTAGGGTTAGAGTTCGGGTCAGGGTTTGGGTTAGGGTTAGGCTTTGGATTCGGGTTTGGGTTTAGGTTAGGGTTAGGGTTAGGGTTCAGGTAGGGTTAGAGTTCGGATTAGGGTTAGGGTTAGGGTTAGGGTTAGGGTTAGGTTTCGGGTAAGGGCTCGGGTTTGGGTTAGGGTTAGTGTTAGCGTTAGGGTTAGGGTTAGGGTTAGGGTTAGGGTTAGGGTTCGGGTAGGGTTAGGGTTAGGGTTAGGCTTAGGGTTAGGGTTCGGGTAAGGGATCGGGTTCGGGTTAGGGTTCGGGTTAGGGTTAGGGTTACGGTTAGGGTTGGATTCGGATTCTGGTTCAGGTTAGGGTTAGGGTTAGGGTTTGGGTATGGTTAGGGTTCGGGTTCGGGTTATGGTTAGGGTTAGGGTTAGGGTTACGGTTAGGGTTAGGGTTAGGGTTCGGGTAAGGTTTAGGGTTCAGGTTAAGGTTAGGATTAGGGTTAGGGTTAGGGTTAGGGTTAGGGTTCGGGTTCGGGTTCAGGTTAGGGTTAGGGTTAGGGTTCGTGTAGGGTTAGGGTTCGGGTTCGGGTTATGGTTAGGGTTAGGTTTAGGGTTAGGGTTAGCGTTCGGATTAGGGTTAGGGTTCAGGTTAGGGTTCAGGTTCGGGTTAGGGTTCGGGTTCGGGATTGGGTTCGGTCAGGTTAGGGTTAGGGTTAGGGTTATGTTGGGTTCGGGTTAGCGTTAGGGTTAGGGTTAGTGTTACTGTTTGGTTTAGGTTTAGGGTTAGGGTTAGGGTTCAGGTTAGGGTTAGGGTTCGGGTTCGGGTTAGGGTTCGGGTTCGGGTTAGGGGTAGGGTTAGGGTTAGGGTTAGAGTTCGGGTAGGGTTTGGGTTAGGGTTAGGGTTTGGATTCGGTTTCGGGTTCAGGTTAGGGTTAGGGTTAGGGTTGAGGTAGGGTTACGGTTCGGGTTCGGGTTATGGTTAGGGTTAGGGTTAGAGTCCGGTTTAGGGTTAGGGTTCAGGTTAGGGTTCGGGTTCGGGTTAGGGTTCGGATTGGGTTCGGTTTCAGGTTAGGGTTAGGGTTAGGGTTATGGTTAGGGTTCGGGTTAGCGTTAGGGTTAGGGTTACTGTTTGGTTTAGGGTTAGGGTTAGGTTTAGGGTGCAGGTTAGGGTTAGGGTTCGGGTTAGGGTTAAGGTTACTGTTAGGGTTAGGTTTTGGGTTAGGGTTAGGTTTACGGTTATATTTCGTGTATGGTTAGGGTTAGGGTTAGAGTTCCGGTTAGGATTCGGGTTCGGGTTAGGGCTAGGTTTCGGGTTAGGGTTAGGGTTCGGGTTAGGGGTTTGGGTTTGGCTTCGGGTTAGGGATTCCCGTTAGGGCTAGGGTTCGGGTTAGGGTTAGGGTTAGGGTTAGGGTTCGGGTTAGGGTTAGGGTTAGGGTTCGGGTTAGGGTTAGAGTGAGGTTTAGGGTTTGGGTTTGGGTTAGGTTTTGGGTTAGGGTTAGGGTTAGGGTTAGGGTTAGAGTTCGGGTTAGGGTTTGGGTTAGGGTTAGGGTTTGGATTCGGGTTCAGGTTCAGGTTAGGGCTAGGGTTTGGGTTTGGGTAGGGTTAGGTTTCGGGTTTGGGTTATGGTTAGGGTTAGGGTTAGGGTTACGGTTAGGGTTAGGGTTAGGGTTCGGGTTAGGGTTAGGGTTCGTGTTCGGTTTAGGGTTAGGGTTAGGGTTAGAGTTCGTGTCAGGGTTTGGTTTAGGGTTAGGCTTTGGATTTGGGTTTGGGTTCAGGTTAGGGTTAGGGTTAGGGTTCGGGTAGGGTTAGGGTTAGGGTTAGGGTTAGCGTTCGGGTTAGGGTTAGGGTTCAGGTTAGGGTTCGGGTTCGGGTTAGGGTTCGGGTTCGGGATTGGGTTCGGTCAGGTTAGGGTTAGGGTTAGGGTTATGGTTAGGGTTCTGGTTAGCGTTAGGGTTAGGGTTAGTGTTACTGTTTGGTTTAGGTTTAGGGTTAGGGTTAGGGTTCAGGTTAGGGTTAGGGTTAGGGTTAGGGTTAGGGTTCGGGTTAGGGTTAGGGTTAGGTTTCGGGTTAGGGTTAGAGTGAGGTTTAGGGTTTGGGTTTGGGTTAGGTTTTGGGTTAGGGTTAGGGTTAGGGTTATTGTTAGGGTTAGGGTTATGTTTAGAGTTCGGGTTAGGGTTTGGGTTAGGGTTAGGGTTTGGATTCGGGTTCAGGTTCAGGTTAGGGCTAGGGCTTGGGTTTGGGTAGGGTTAGGTTTCGGGTTTGGGTTATGGTTAGGGTTAGGGTTAGGGTTACGGTTAGGGTTAGGGTTAGGGTTCGGGTTAGGGTTAGGGTTCGGGTTCGGTTTAGGGTTAGGGTTAGGGTTAGAGTTCGTGTCAGGGTTTGGGTTAGGGTTAGGCTTTGGATTTGGGTTTGGGTTCAGGTTAGGGTTAGGGTTAGGGTTCGGGTAGGGTTAGGGTTAGGGTTAGGGTTAGCGTTCGGGTTAGGGTTAGGGTTCAGTTTAGGGTTAGGGTTCGGGTTAGGGTTCGGGTTCGGGATTGGGTTCGGTCAGTTTAGGGTTAGGGTTAGGGTTATGGTTAGGGTTCGGGTTAGCGTTAGGGTTAGGGTTAGTGTTACTGTTTGGTTTAGGTTTAGGGTTAGGGTTAGGGTTCAGGTTAGGGTTAGGGTTCGGGTTCGGGTTAGGGTTTGGTTTCGGGATAGGGGTACGGTTAGGGTTAGGGTTAGAGTTCGGGTAGGGTTTGGGTTAGGGTTAGGGTTTGGATTCGGGTTCGGGTTCAGGTTAGGGTTAGGGTTAGGGTTCAGGTAGGGTTACGGTTCGGGTTCGGGTTATGGTTAGGGTTAGGGTTAGAGTCCGGTTTAGGGTTAGGGTTCAGGTTAGGGTTCGGGTTCGGGTTCGGGTTAGGTTTCGGGTTCGGATTGGGTTCGGTTTCAGGTTAGGGTTAGGGTTAGGGTTATGGATAGGGTTCGGGTTAGCGTTAGGGTTAGGGTTACTGTTTGGTTTAGGGTTAGGGTTAGGTTTAGGGTGCAGGTTAGGGTTAGGGTTCGGGTTAGGGTTAAGGTTACTGTTAGGGTTAGGTTTTGGGTTAGGGTTAGGTTTACGGTTATATTTCGTGTATGGTTAGGGTTAGGGTTAGAGTTCCGGTTAGGATTCGGGTTCGGGTTAGGGGCTAGGTTTCGGGTTAGGGTTAGGGTTCGGGTTTAGGGTTCGGGTTTGGCTTCGGGATAGGGATTCCCGTTAGGGCTAGGGTTCGGTTTAGGGTTAGGGTTAGGGTTAGGGTTAGGGTTCGGGTTAGGGTTAGGGTTAGGGTTCGGGTTAGGGTTAGAGTGAGGTTTAGGGTTTGGGTTTGGGTTAGGTTTTGGGTTAGGGTTAGGGTTAGGGTTATTGTTAGGGTTAGGGTTAGGTTTAGAGTTCGGGTTAGGGTTTGGGTTAGGGTTAGGGTTTGGATTCGGGTTCAGGTTCAGGTTAGGCTAGGCTGTGGGTTTGGGTAGGGTTAGGTTTCGGGTTCGGGTTATGGTTAGGGTTAGGGTTAGGGTTATGGTTAGGGTTAGGGTTAGGGTTCGGGTTAGGGTTAGGGTTCGGGTTCAGTTTAGGGTTAGGGTTAGTGTTAGAGTTCAGGTCAGGGTTTGGGTTAGGGTTAGGCTTTGGATTTGGGTTTGGGTTCAGGTTAGGGTTACGGTTAGGGTTCGGGTAGGGTTAGGGTTCAGGTTCGGGTTACGGTTAGGGTTAGGGTTAGGGTTCAGGTTAGGGTTAGGGTTCAGGTTAGGGTTAGTGTTAGGGTTAGGGTTCGGGTTAGGGTTAGAGTGAGGTTTCGGGTTTGGGTTTGGGTTAGGTTTTGGGTTAGGGTTAGGGTTAGGGTTAAGGTTAGGGTTAGGGCTGCGATTCGGTTTCGGGTCGGGTTAAGGTTAGGGTTAGGGTTCAGGTTAGGGATCGGGTTAGGGTTAGGGTCGGGTAAGGGTTAGGGTTAGTGTTAGGGTTAGGGTTAGGGTTAGGTTTAGGGTAGGGTTAGGGTTAGGGTTAGGGTTAGGGTTAGGGTTAGGGTAGGGTTAGGGTTAGGGAGGGTTAGTGTAGGGTTAGGGTTAGGGAGGGTTAGGGTTAGGGTTAGTGTTAGGTTTAGGGTTAGGGTTAGGGTTAGGGTAGGGTTAGGGTTAGGGCTAGGGTTAGGGTTAGGGTTAGGGTTAGGGTTCGGGTTATGGTTAGGGTTACGGTTAGGGTTGGATTCGGATTCTGGTTCAGGTTAGGGTTAGGGTTAGGGTTCGGGTAGGGTTAGGGTTCGGGTTCGGGTTATGGTTAGGGTTAGGGTTAGGGTTACGGTTAGGGTTAGGGTTAGGGTTCGGGTTAGGTTTAGGGTTCAGGTTAAGGTTAGGATTAGGGTTAGGTTTAGCGTTAGGGTTAGGGTTCGGGTTCGGGTTATGGTTAGGGTTAGGGTTAGGGTTAGGGTTCGGGTTAGGGTTAGGGTTCAGGTTAGGGTTCGGGTTCGGGTTAGGGTTCGGGTTCGGGATTGGGTTCGGTCAGGTTAGGGTTAGGGTTAAGGTTATGGTTAGGGTTCGGGTTAGCGTTAAGGTTAGGGTTAGTGTTACTGTTTGGTTTAGGTTTAGGGTTACGGTTAGGGTTCAGGTTTGGGTTAGGGTTCGGTTTCGGGTTAGGGTTAGGGTTCGGGTTCGGGTAAGTGGTAGGGTTAGGGTTAGGGTTAGAGTTCGGGTAGGGTTTGGGTTAGGGTTAGGGTTAGGGTTAGGTTTAGGTTTACGTTTAGGGTTAGGTTTAGGGTCCGGTTTAGGGTTAGGGTTCAGGTTAGGGTTCGGGTTCGGGTTAGGGTTCGGGTTCGGATTGGGTTCGGTTTCAGGTTAGGGTTAGGGTTAGGGTTATGGTTAGGGTTCGGGTTAGCGTTAGGGTTAGGGTTAGGGTTACTGTTTGGTTTAGGGTTAGAGTTAGGTTTAGGGTGCAGGTTAGGGTTAGGATTCGTGTTAGGGTTAAGGTTACTGTTAGGGTTAGGTTTTGGGTTAGGGTTAGGTTTACGGTTATATTTCGGGTAGGGTTAGGGTTAGGGTTAGAGTTCCGGTTAGGATTCGGGTTAGGGTTAGGGTTAGGGTGAGGGTTAGGGTTCGGGTTAGGGTTAGGGTTAGGGTTAGGTTAGGGTTTGGGTTTGGTTTCGGGTTCGGGTTAGGGTTAGGGTTAGGGTTCGGGTTTGGTTTTGGGTTCGGGTTCGGGTTAGGGTTCGGGTTAGCGTTAGGGTTAGGGTTAGGGTTAGGTTAGGGTTCGCGTTAGGGTTCGTTTTCGGGTTAGGGTTCGGATTCGGGTTAGAGTTCAGGTTCGGGTTCGGGTTCGGGTTAGGGTTCGGGTTAAGGTTAGGGTTAGGGTTAGGGTTAGGGTTAGGGTTCGGTTTAGGGTTAGGGTTAGGGTTCGGGTTCGGGTTCGGGTTCGGGGTAGGGTTAGGGTTAGAGTGAGGTTTAGGGTTTGGGTTTGGGTTAGGTTTTGGGTTAGGGTTAGAGTTAGGGTTACGGTTAGGGTTAGGGTTACGATTCGGTTTCGGGTCGGGTTAAGGTTAGGGTTAGAGTTCGGGTCAGGGTTTGGGTTAGGGTTAGGCTTTGGATTCGGGTTTGGGTTTAGGTTAGGGTTAGGGTTAGGGTTCGGGTAGGGTTAGAGTTCGGGTTAGGGTTAGGGTTAGGGTTAGGGTCAGGTTTAGAGTTCGGGACAGGGTTTGGGTTAGGGTTAGGCTTTGGATTCGGGTTTGGGTTTAGGTTAGGGTTAGGGTTAGGGTTCGGGTATGGTTAGAGTTCGGGTTAGGGTTAGGGTTAGGGTTAGGGTTAGGGTTAGGTTTCGGGTAAGGGCTCGGGTTTGGGTTCGGGTTAGGGTTAGTGTTAGCGTTAGGGTTAGGGTTAGGGTTAGGGTTAGGGTTAGGGTTCGGGTAGGGTTAGGGTTAGGGTTAGGGTTAGGGTTCGGGTAAGGGATTGGGTTCGGGTTAGGGTTCGGGTTAGGGTTAGGGTTACGGTTAGGGTTTGATTCGGATTCTGGTTCAGGTTAGGGTTAGGGTTAGGTTTAGGGTTAGGGTTAGGGTTCGGGTTCGGATTGGGTTCGGTTTCAGGTTAGTGTTAGGGTTAGGGTTATGGTTAGGGTTCGGGTTAGCATTAGGGTTAGGGTTACTGTTTGGTTTAGGGTTAGGGCTAGGTTTAGGGTGCAGGTTAGGGTTAGGGTTCGGGTTAGGGTTAAGGTTACTGTTAGGGTTAGGTTTTGGGTTAGGGTTAGGTTTACGGTTATATTTCGGGTAGGGTTAGGGTTAGGGTTAGAGTTCCGGTTAGGATTCGGGTTCGGGTTAGGGCTAGGTTTCGGGTTAGGGTTAGGGTTCGGGTTAGGGGTTCGGGTTTGGCTTCGGGTTAGGGATTCCCGTTAGGGCTAGGGTTCGGTTTAGGGTTAGGGTTAGGGTTAGGGTTCGGGTTAGGGTTAGGGTTAGGGTTCGGGTTAGGGTTAGGGTTAGGGTTCGGGTTAGGGTTAGAGTGAGGTTTAGGGTTTGGGTTTGGGTTAGGTTTTGGGTTAGGGTTAGGGTTATTGATAGGGTTAGGGTTAGGTTTAGAGTTCGGGTTAGGGTTTGGGTTAGGGTTAGGGTTTGGATTCGGGTTCAGGTTCAGGTTAGGGCTAGGGTTTGGGTTTGGGTAGGGTTAGGTTTCGGGTTCGGGTTATGGTTAGGGTTAGGGTTAGGGTTACGGTTAGGGTTAGGGTTAGGGTTCGGGTTAGGGTTAGGGTTCGCGTTCGGTTTAGGGTTAGGGTTAGGGTTAGATTTCGGGTCAGGTTTGGGTTAGGGTTAGGCTTTGGATTTGGGTTTGGGTTCAGGTTAGGGTTAGGGTTAGGGTTCGGGTAGGGTTAGGGTCAGGGTTAGAGTTAGCGTTCGGGTTAGGGTTAGGGTTCAGGTTAGGGTTCGGGTTCGGGTTAGGGTTCGGGTTCGGGATTGGGTTCGGTCAGGTTAGGGTTAGGGTTAGGGTTATGGTTAGGGTTCGGGTTAGCGTTAGGGTTAGGGTTAGTGTTACTGTTTGGTTTAGGTTTAGGGTTAGGGTTAGGGTTCAGGTTAGGGTTAGGGTTCGGGTTCGGGTTCGGGTTTGGGTTCGGGTTAGGGGTAGGGTTAGGGTTAGGGTTAGAGTTCGGGTAGGGTTTGGGTTAGGGTTAGGGTTTGGATTCGGGTTCGGGTTCAGGTTAGGGTTAGGGTTAGGGTTCAGGTAGGGTTACGGTTCGGGTTCGGGTTATGGTTAGGGTTAGGGTTAGAGTCCGGTTTAGGGTTAGGGTTCAGGTTACGGTTCGGGTTCGGGTTAGGGTTCGGGTTCGGATTGGGTTCGGTTTCAGGTTAGGGTTAGGGTTAGGGTTATGGATAGGGTTCGGGTTAGCGTTAGGGTTAGGGTTACTGTTTGGTTTAGGGTTAGGGTTAGGTTTAGGGTGCAGGTTAGGGTTAGGGTTCGGGTTAGGGTTAAGGTTACTGTTAGGGTTAGGTTTTGGGTTAGGGTTAGGTTTACGGTTATATTTCGTGTATGGTTAGGGTTAGGGTTAGAGTTCCGGTTAGGATTCGGGTTCGGGTTAGGGCTAGGTTTTGGGTTACGGTTAGGGTTTGGGTTAGGGGTTCGGGTTTGGCTTCGGGATAGGGATTCCCGTTAGGGCTAGGGTTCGGGTTAGGGTTAGGGTTAGGGTTTGGGTTAGGGTTAGGGTTAGGGTTCGGGTTAGGGTTAGAGTGAGGTTTAGGGTTTGGGTTTGGGTTAGGTTTTGGGTTAGGGTTAGGGTTAGGGTTATTGTTAGGGTTAGGGTTAGGTTTAGAGTTCGGGTTAGGGTTTGGGTTAGGGTTAGGGTTTGGATTCGGGTTCAGGTTCAGGTTAGGGCTAGGGTTTGGGTTTGGGTAGGGTTAGGTTTTGGATTCGGGTTATGGTTAGGGTTAGGGTTAGGGTTACAGTTAGGGTTAGGGTTAGGGTTCGGGTTAGGGTTAGGGTTCGGGTTCGGTTTAGGGTTAGGGTTAGGGTTAGAGTTCGGGTCAGGGTTTGGGTTAGGGTTAGGCTTTGGATTTGGGTTTGGGTTCAGGTTAGGGTTACGGTTAGGGTTCGGGTAGGGTTAGGGTTAGGGTTAGGTTTAGGGTTCGGGTTAGGGTTAGGGTTCAGGTTAGGGTTAGGGTTCGGGGTAGCGGTTCGGGTTTGGCTTCCGGTTAGTGATTCGTGTTAGGGCTAGGGTTCGGGTTAGGTTTAGGTTTCGGTTTAGAGTTAGGGTTAGGGTTAGGGTTAGTGTTAGGGTTAGGGTTAGGGTTAGGGTTAGGGCAGGGTTAGGGTTAGGGTTAGGGTTAGGGTCCTGTTAGGGTTAGGGTTAGGGTTAGGGTTAGGGTAGGGTTAGGGTTAGGGCTAGGGTTAGGGTTAGGGTTAGGGTTACGGTTAGGGTTATGGTTAGGGTTAGGGTTAGGGTTAGGGGTTCGGGTTTGGCTTCGGGTTAGTGATTCGCCTTAGGGCTAGGGTTCGGGTTAGGGTTAGGGTTAGGGTTAGAGTTCGGGTTAGGGTTAGGTTTTGTGTTAGGGTTAGGGTTCGGGTTAGGGTTAGAGTGAGGTTTAGGGTTAGGGTTAGGGTTAGGGTTAGGGTTAGGGTTAGGGTTCGTTTTCGGGTTAGGGCTCAGGTTCGGGTTAGGGTTAGGGTTCAGTTAGGGTTAGGGTTTGGGTTCGGTTTAGGGTTAGGGTTAGGGTTCGGGTTCGGGTTAGGGTTAGGGTTCGGGTAAGGGATCGGGTTCGGGTTAGGTTTCGGGTTAGGGTTAGGGTTACGGTTAGGGTTAGGGTTAGGGTTAGGGTTAGGGTTATGGTTAGGGTTAGGGTTACGGTTAGGGTTAGGGTTCGGGTTCGGGTTAGGTTTAGTGTTCAGGTTAAGGTTAGGGTTAGAGTTAGGGTTAGGGTTAGGGTTAGGGTTCGGGTTAGGGTTTGGGTTAGGGTTAGGGTTAGGGTTTGGGTTAGGGTTTGGGTTAGGGTTAGGGTTTGGTTTCGGGTTCGGGTTCAGGTTAGGGTTAGGGTTAGGGTTCGGGTAGGGTTCGGGATCGGGTTCTGGTTATGGTTAGGGTTAGGGTTAGGGTTAGGGTTCAGGTTAGGGTTAGGGTTCAGGTTAGGGTTCGGGTTCGGGTTAGGGTTCGGGTTCGGGATTGGGTTGGGTCAGGTTAGGGTTAGGGTTAGGGTTCTGGTTATAGTTCGGGTTAGCGTTAGGGTTAGGGTTAGTGTTACTGTTTGGTTTAGGTTTAGGATTAGGGTTAGGGTTCAGGTTAGGGTTAGGGTTCGTGTTCGGGTTAGGGTTCGGGTTTGGTTTAGGGGTAGGGTTAGGGTTAGGGTTAGAGTTCGGGTAGGGTTTGGGTTAGGGTTAGGGTTTGGATTCGGGTTCGGGTTCAGGTTAATGTTAGGGTTAGGGTTCGGGTAGGGTTACGGTTCGGGTTCGGGTTCGGGTTAGGGTTAGGGTTAGGGTTACGGTTAGGCTAACTCCGGTTTAGGGTTAGGGTTCAGGTTAGGGTTCGGGTTCGGGTTAGGGTTTGGGTTCGGATTCGGTTCGGTTTCAGGTTAGGGTTAGGGTTAGGGTTATGGTTAGGGTTCGGGTTAGCGTTAGGGTTAGGGTTAGGGTTACTGTTTGGTTTAGGGTTAGGGTTAGGTTTAGGGTGCAGGTTAGGGTTAGGGTTCGGGTTAGGGTTAAGGTTACTGTTAGGGTTAGGTTTTGGGTTAGGGTTAGGTTTACGGTTAAATTTCGGGTATGGTTAGGGTTAGGGTTAGAGTTCCGGTTAGGATTCGGGTTTGGGTTAGGGCTATGGTTCGGGTTAGGGTTATGGTACGGGTTAGGGATCGGGTTTGGCTTCGGGTAAGGGATTCGCGTTAGGGCTAGGGTTCGGGTTAGGGTTAGGGTTAGGGTTAGGGTTCGGGTTAGTGTTAGGGTTAGGGTTCGGGTTAGGGTTAGAGTGAGGTTTAGGGTTTGGGTTTGGGTTAGGTTTTGGGTTAGGGTTAAAGTTAGGGTTACGGTTAGGGTTAGGGTTACGATTCGGTTTCGGGTCGGGTTAAGGTTAGGGTTAGAGTTCGGGTCAGGGTTTGGGTTAGGGTTAGGCTTTGGATTCGGGTTTGGGTTTAGGTTAGGGTTAGGGTTAGGGTTCGGGTAGGGTTAGAGTTCGGGTTAGGGTTAGGGTTAGGGTTAGGGTTAGGGTCAGGGTTAGAGTTCGGGTCAGGGTTTTGGTTAGGGTTAGGCTTTGGATTCGGGTTTGGGTTTAGGTTAGGGTTAGGGTTAGGGTTCGGGTAGGGTTAGAGTTCGGGTTAGGGTTAGGGTTAGGGTTAGGGTTAGGTTTCGGGTAAGGGCTCGGGTTTGGGTTTGGGTTAGGGTTAGTGTTAGCGTTAGGGTTAGGGTTAGGGTTAGGTTTAGGGTTAGGGTTAGGGTTCGGGTAGGGTTAGGGTTAGGGTTAGGTTTAGGGTTAGGGTTCGGGTAAGGGATTGGGTTCGGGTTAGGGTTCGGGTTAGGGTTAAGGTTACGGTTAGGGTTTGATTCGGATTCTGGTTAGGGTTAGGGTTAGGGTTAGGGTTAGGGTTAGGTTAGGGTGAGGGTTAGGGTTAGGGTTAGGCTTAGGGTTTTGGTTAGGGTTAGGGTTAGGGTTAGGGTAGGGTAATGGTTAGGGTTCAGGTTAGCGTTAGGGTTAGGGTTAGTGTTACTGTTTGGTTTAGGTTTAGGGTTAGGGTTAGGGTTCAGGTTAGGGTTAAGGTTCGGGTTCGGGTTCGGGTTAGGGTTAGGGTTAGGGTTAGGGTTAGGGTTAGGGTTCGGGTAGGGTTAGGGTTAGGGTTAGGGTTAGAGTTCGGGTTAGGGTTAGAGTGAGGTTTAGGGTTTGGGTTTGGGTTAGGTTTTGGGTTAGGGTTAAAGTTAGGGTTACGGTTAGGGTTAGGGTTACGATTCAGTTTCGGGTCGGGTTAAGGTTAGGGTTAGAGTTCGGGTCAGGGTTTGGGTTAGGGTTAGGCTTTGGATTCGGGTTTGGGTTTAGGTTAGGGTTAGGGTTAGGGTTCAGGTAGGGTTAGAGTTCGGGTTAGGGTTAGGGTTAGGGTTAGATCAGGGTTAGAGTTCGGGTCAGGGTTTGGGTTAGGGTTAGGCTTTGGATTCGGGTTTGGGTTTAGGTTAGGGTTAGGGTTAGGGTTCGGGTAGGGTTAGAGTTCGGGTTAGGGTTAGGGTTAGGGTTAGGGTTAGGTTTCGGGTAAGGGCTCGGGTTTGGGTTCGGGTTAGGGTTAGTGTTAGCGTTAGGGTTAGGGTTAGGGTTAGGGTTAGGGTTCGGGTAGGGTTAGGGTTAGGGTTAGGGTTAGGGTTAGGGTTCGGGTAAGGGATTGGGTTCGGGTTAGGGTTCGGGTTAGGGTTAGGGTTACGGTTAGGGTTTGATTCGGATTCTGGTTCAGGTTAGGGTTAGGGTTAGGGTTCGGGTATGGTTAGGGTTCGGGTTCGGGTTATGGTTAGGGTTAGGGTTAGCGTTACAGTTAGGGTTAGGGTTAGGTTTCGGGTTAGGTTTAGGGTTCAGGTTAAGGATAGGATTAGGGTTAGGGTTAGGGTTAGGGTTAGGGTTCGGGTTCGGGTTCAGTTTATGGTTAGGGTTAGGGTTCGGGTAGGGTTAGGGTTCGGGTTCGGGTTAGGGTTAGGGTTAGGGTTAGAGTCCGGTTTAGGGTTAGGGTTCAGGTTAGGGTTCGGGTTCGGGTTAGGGTTCGGGTTCGGATTGGGTTCGGTTTCAGGTTAGGGTTAGGGTTAGGGTTATGGATAGGGTTCGGGTTAGCGTTAGGGTTAGGGTTACTGTTTGGTTTAGGGTTAGGGTTAGGTTTAGGGTGCAGGTTAGGGTTAGGGTTCGGGTTAGGGTTAAGGTTACTGTTAGGGTTAGGTTTTGGGTTAGGGTTAGGTTTACGGTTATATTTCGTGTATGGTTAGGGTTAGGGTTAGAGTTCCGGTTAGGATTCGGGTTCGGGTTAGGGCTAGGTTTCGGGTTAGGGTTAGGGTTCGGGTTAGGGGTTCGGGTTTGTCTTCGGGATAGGGATTCCCGTTAGGGCTAGGGTTCGGATTAGGGTTAAGGTTAGGGTTAGGGTTCGGGTTAGGGTTAGTGTTAGGGTTCGGGTTAGGGTTAGAGTGAGGATTAGGGTTTGGGTTTGGGTTAGGTTTTGGGTTAGGGTTAGGGTTAGGGTTATTGTTAGGGTTAGGGTTAGGTTTAGAGTTCGGGTTAGGGTTTGGGTTAGGGTTAGGGTTTGGATTCGGGTTCAGGTTCAGGTTAGGGCTAGGGTTTGGGTTTGGGTAGGGTTAGGTTTCGGGTTCGGGTTATGGTTAGGGTTAGGGTTAGGGTTACGGTTACGGTTAGGGTTAGGGTTCGGGTTAGGGTTAGGGTTCGGGTTCAGTTTAGGGTTAGGGTTACGGTTAGCGTTCGGGTCAGGGTTTGCGTTAGGGTTAGGCTTTGGATTTGGGTTTGGGTTCAGGTTAGGGTTACGGTTAGGGTTCGGGTAGGGTTAGGGTTATGGTTAGGTTTAGGGTTCGGGTTAGGGTTAGGGTTCAGGTTAGGGTTAGGGTTCGGGTTAGCGGTTCGGGTTTGGCTTCCGGTTAGGGATTCGTGTTAGGGCTAGGGTTCGGGTTAGGTTTAGGTTTCGGTTTAGAGTTAGGGTTAGGGTTAGGGTTAGGGTTCGGGTTAGGGTTAGCGTTAGTGTTAGGGTTAGGGTTCGGTTTAGGGTTAGGGTTCGGGTTAGGGTTAGTGTTAGGGTTAGGGTTAGGGTTAGGGTTACGGTTAGGGTTTGGATTCGGATTCTGGTTCAGGTTAGGGTTAGGGTTAGGTTTCGGGTAGGGTTAGGGTTCGGGTTCGGGTTATGGTTAGGGTTAGGGTTAGGGTTACGGTTAGGGTTAGGGTTAGGGTTCGGATTAGGTTTAGGGTTCAGGTTAAGGTTAGGGTTAGGGTTAGGGTTAGGGTTAGAGTTCGGGTTAGGGTTTGGGTTAGGGTTAGGGTTTGGATTCGGGTTCGGGTTCAGGTTAGGGTTAGGGTTAGGGTTCGGGTAGCGTTAGGGTTCGGGTTCGGGTTATGGTTAGGGTTAGGGTTAGGGTTACGGTTAGGGTTAGGGTTAGTATTAGGGTTAGGGTTCGGGTTAGGGTTAGAGTGAGGTTTAGGGTTTGGGTTTCGGTTAGGTTTTGGGTTAGGGTTAGGGTTAGGGTTACGGTTAGGGTTAGGGTTACGATTCGGTTTCGGGTCGGGTTAAGGTTAGGGTTAGGGTTCAGGTTAGGGATAGGGTTAGGGTTAGGGTCGGGTTAGGGTTAGGGTTAGGGTTAGGGCTAGGGTTAGGGTTAGGGTTAAGGTAGGGTTAGGGTTAGGGTTAGGGTTAGGTTAGGGTGAGGGTTAGGGTTAGGGTTAGGGTTAGGGTTTTGGTTAGGGTTAGGGTTTGGATTCGGGTTCGGGTTCAGGTTAGGGTTAGGGTTAGGGTTCGGGTTAGGGTTCGGGTTCGGGTTAGGGTTCGGGTTAGGGTTAGGGTTAGGGTTCGGGTTCGGGTTAGGGTTAGGGTTAGGGTTAGGGTTAGGGTTAGGTTTAGGGTCCGGTTTAGGGTTAGGGTTAGGGTTAGGGTTAGGGTTAGGGTTAGGGTTAGGTTTAGGGTCCGGTTTAGGGTTAGGGTTCAGGTTAGGGTTCGGGTTCGGGTTAGGGTTCGGGTTCGGATTGGGTTCGGTTTCAGGTTAGGGTTAGGGTTCGGGTTCGGGTTCGGGTTCGGGTTAGGGTTAGGGTTCGGGTTAGGGTTAGGGTTCGGGTTCGGGTTAGGGTTCGCGTTAGGGGTAGGGTTCGGGTTAGGGTTAGGGTAAGGGTTAGGGTTAGGGTTAGGGTTAGTGTTAGGGTTAGGGTTCGGGTTAGGGTTAGAGTGAGGTTTAGGGTTTGGGTTTGGGTTAGGTTTTGGGTTAGGGTTAGGTTAGGGTTAGGGTTCGGGTTAGGGTTAGGGTTCAGGTTAGGGTTCGGGTTCGGGTTAGGGTTCGGGTTAGGGTTAGGGATAGGGTTAGGGTTAGGGTTAGGGTTCGGGTAGGGTTAGGGTAAGGGTTAGGTTAGGGTTAGGGTTAGGGTTCGGATAAGGGATCGGGTTCGGGTTAGGGTTCGGGTTAGGGTTAGGGTTACGGTTAGGGTTGGATTCGGATTCTGGTTCAGGTTAGGATTAGGGTTAGGGTTCGGGTAGGGTTAGGGTCGGGTTCGGGTTATGGTTAGGGTTAGGGTTAGGGTTACGGTTAGGGTTAGGGTTAGGTTTCGGGTTAGGTTTAGGGTTCAGGTTAAGGTTAGGATTAGGGTTAGGGTTAGGGTTAGGGTTAGGGTTCGGGTTCGGTTTATGGTTAGGGTTATGGTTAGGGTTAGGGTTCGGGTTAGGGTTAGGGTTCAGGTTAGGGTTCGGGTTCGGGTTAGGGTTCGGGTTAGGGTTAGGGTTAGGGTTCGGGTTAGGGTTAGGGTTAGGGTTCAAGTTAGGGTTCGGGTTCGGGTTAGGGTTCGGGTTCGGGATTGGGTTCGGTCAGGTTAGGGTTAGGGTTAAGGTTATGGTTAGGGTTCGGGTTAGCGTTAGGGTTAGGGTTACTGTTACTGTTTGGTTTAGGTTTAGGGTTACGGTTAGGGTTCAGGTTCGGGTTAGAGTTCAGTTTCGGGTTAGGGTTAGGGTTCGGGTTCGGGTTAGTGGTAGGGTTAGGGTTAGGGTTAGAGTTCGGGTAGGGTTTGGGTTAGGGTTAGGGTTAGGGTTAGGGTTTCGGTAGGGTTAGGGTTAGGGTTAGCGTTAGGGTCCTGTTAGGGTTAGGGATAGGGTTACGGTTAGGGTTAGGGAGGGTTAGCGTTAGGGTTAGGGTTAGGGTTCGGGTTAGGGTTAGGGTTCAGGTTAGGGTTCGGGTTCGGGTTATGGTTCGGGTTCGGGATTGGGTTCGGTCAGGTTAGGGTTAGAGTTAGGGTTATGGTTGTAGTTCGGGTTAGCGTTAGGGTTTGGGTTAGTGTTACTGTTTGGTTTAGGTTTAGGGTTAGGGTTAGGGTTCAGGTTAGGGTTAGGGTTCATGTTCGGTTTAGGGTTGCGGTTAGGGTTAGGGTTAGGTTTAGGGTTCGGGTTAGGGTTAGAGTGAGGTTTAGGGTTTGGGTTTGGGTTAGGTTTTGGGTTAAGGTTAGGGTTAGGGTTACGGTTAGGGTTAGGGTTACGATTCGGTTTCGGGTCGGGTTAAGGTTAGGGTTAGGGTTCAGGTTAGGGATAGGGTTAGGGTTAGGGTCGGGTTAGGGTTAGGGTTAGGGTTAGGGTTAGGGTTAGGGTAGGGTTAGGGTTACGGCTAGGGTTAGGGTTAGGTTTAGGGTTAGGGTTAGTTTAGGGTGAGGGTTAGGGTTAGGGTTAGGGTTAGGGTTTTGGTTAGGGTTAGGGTTTGGATTCGGGTTCGGGTTCAGGTTAGGGTTAGGGTTAGGGTTCGGGTTAGGGTTCGGGTTCGGGTTCGGGTTAGGGTTCGGGTTAGGGTTAGGGTGAGGGTTCGGGTTCGGGTTAGGGTTCGGGTTAGGGTTAGGGTTAGGGTTAGGGTTAGGGTTACGGTTAGGCTTTGGGTTAGGGTTCGTTTTCGGGTTAGGGTTCGGGTTCGGGTTAGAGTTAGGGTTAGGGTTAGGGTTAGGGTTAGGGTTAGGGGTCAGGGTTAGGGTTAGGGTTAGGGTTAGGGTTAGGGGTTAGGGTTAGGGTTAGGGTTAGGGTTAGGGTTAGGTTAGGGTTAGGTTTAGGGTTAGGGCTAGGGTTAGGGTTAGGGTTAGGGTTAGGTTAGGGTGAGGGTGAGGGTGAGGGTTAGGGTTATGGTTAGGGTTTTGGTTAGGGTTAGGGTTTGGATTCGGGTTCGGGTTCAGGTTCGGGTTAGGGTTCGGGTTAGGGTTAGGCTCGGGTTAGGGTTCGTTTTTGGGTTACGGTTCTGGTTAGGGTTAGGGTTAGGGTTAGGGTTTGGGTTAGGGTTCGTTTTCGGGTTAGGGTTCGTGTTCGGGTTAGAGTTCAGGTTCGGGTTCGGTTTCGGGTTCGGGTTCGGGTTAGGGTTCGGGTTAAGGTTAGGGTTAGCGTTAGGGTTAGGGTTCGGTTTAGGTTTAGGGTTAGGGATAGGGTTCGGGGTAGGGTTCGGGTTCGGATTAGGGTTCGGTTTAGGGTTAGGGTTAGGGTGAGGGTTAGGGTTCGGGTTAGGTTTAGGGTGCGGGTTAGGGTTCGTTTTCGGGTTAGGGTTCAGGTTCTGGTTAGGGTTAGGGTTCGGGTTTAGGTTGGGTTCGGATTCGGGTTAAGGTTCGGGTTAGGGTTAGGTTTCGGTTTCGGGTTAGGGTTAGGGTTAGGGTTCGGGTTAGGGTTAGGGTTAGCGTTAGGGTTAGGGTTACTGTTACTGTTTGGTTTAGGTTTAGGGTTACGGTTAGGGTTCAGGTTCGGGTTAGAGTTCAGTTTCGGGTTAGGGTTAGGGTTCGGGTTCGGGTAGGGTTAGAGTTCGGGTTAGGGTTAGGGTTAGGGTTAGGGTCAGGTTTAGAGTTCGGGACAGGGTTTGGGTTAGGGTTAGGCTTTGGATTCGGGTTTGGGTTTAGGTTAGGGTTAGGGTTAGGGTTCGGGTATGGTTAGAGTTCGGGTTAGGGTTAGGGTTAGGGTTAGGGTTAGGGTTAGGTTTCGGGTAAGGGCTCGGGTTTGGGTTCGGGTTAGGGTTAGTGTTAGCGTTAGGGTTAGGGTTAGGGTTAGGGTTAGGGTTAGGGTTCGGGTAGGGTTAGGGTTAGGGTTAGGGTTAGGGTTCGGGTAAGGGATTGGGTTCGGGTTAGGGTTCGGGTTAGGGTTAGGGTTACGGTTAGGGTTTGATTCGGATTCTGGTTCAGGTTAGGGTTAGGGTTAGGTTTAGGGTTAGGGTTAGGGTTCGGGTTCGGATTGGGTTCGGTTTCAGGTTAGTGTTAGGGTTAGGGTTATGGTTAGGGTTCGGGTTAGCATTAGGGTTAGGGTTACTGTTTGGTTTAGGGTTAGGGCTAGGTTTAGGGTGCAGGTTAGGGTTAGGGTTCGGGTTAGGGTTAAGGTTACTGTTAGGGTTAGGTTTTGGGTTAGGGTTAGGTTTACGGTTATATTTCGGGTAGGGTTAGGGTTAGGGTTAGAGTTCCGGTTAGGATTCGGGTTCGGGTTAGGGCTAGGTTTCGGGTTAGGGTTAGGGTTCGGGTTAGGGGTTCGGGTTTGGCTTCGGGTTAGGGATTCCCGTTAGGGCTAGGGTTCGGTTTAGGGTTAGGGTTAGGGTTAGGGTTCGGGTTAGGGTTAGGGTTAGGGTTCGGGTTAGGGTTAGGGTTAGGGTTCGGGTTAGGGTTAGAGTGAGGTTTAGGGTTTGGGTTTGGGTTAGGTTTTGGGTTAGGGTTAGGGTTATTGATAGGGTTAGGGTTAGGTTTAGAGTTCGGGTTAGGGTTTGGGTTAGGGTTAGGGTTTGGATTCGGGTTCAGGTTCAGGTTAGGGCTAGGGTTTGGGTTTGGGTAGGGTTAGGTTTCGGGTTCGGGTTATGGTTAGGGTTAGGGTTAGGGTTACGGTTAGGGTTAGGGTTAGGGTTCGGGTTAGGGTTAGGGTTCGCGTTCGGTTTAGGGTTAGGGTTAGGGTTAGATTTCGGGTCAGGTTTGGGTTAGGGTTAGGCTTTGGATTTGGGTTTGGGTTCAGGTTAGGGTTAGGGTTAGGGTTCGGGTAGGGTTAGGGTCAGGGTTAGAGTTAGCGTTCGGGTTAGGGTTAGGGTTCAGGTTAGGGTTCGGGTTCGGGTTAGGGTTCGGGTTCGGGATTGGGTTCGGTCAGGTTAGGGTTAGGGTTAGGGTTATGGTTAGGGTTCGGGTTAGCGTTAGGGTTAGGGTTAGTGTTACTGTTTGGTTTAGGTTTAGGGTTAGGGTTAGGGTTCAGGTTAGGGTTAGGGTTCGGGTTCGGGTTCGGGTTTGGGTTCGGGTTAGGGGTAGGGTTAGGGTTAGGGTTAGAGTTCGGGTAGGGTTTGGGTTAGGGTTAGGGTTTGGATTCGGGTTCGGGTTCAGGTTAGGGTTAGGGTTAGGGTTCAGGTAGGGTTACGGTTCGGGTTCGGGTTATGGTTAGGGTTAGGGTTAGAGTCCGGTTTAGGGTTAGGGTTCAGGTTACGGTTCGGGTTCGGGTTAGGGTTCGGGTTCGGATTGGGTTCGGTTTCAGGTTAGGGTTAGGGTTAGGGTTATGGATAGGGTTCGGGTTAGCGTTAGGGTTAGGGTTACTGTTTGGTTTAGGGTTAGGGTTAGGTTTAGGGTGCAGGTTAGGGTTAGGGTTCGGGTTAGGGTTAAGGTTACTGTTAGGGTTAGGTTTTGGGTTAGGGTTAGGTTTACGGTTATATTTCGTGTATGGTTAGGGTTAGGGTTAGAGTTCCGGTTAGGATTCGGGTTCGGGTTAGGGCTAGGTTTTGGGTTACGGTTAGGGTTTGGGTTAGGGGTTCGGGTTTGGCTTCGGGATAGGGATTCCCGTTAGGGCTAGGGTTCGGGTTAGGGTTAGGGTTAGGGTTTGGGTTAGGGTTAGGGTTAGGGTTCGGGTTAGGGTTAGAGTGAGGTTTAGGGTTTGGGTTTGGGTTAGGTTTTGGGTTAGGGTTAGGGTTAGGGTTATTGTTAGGGTTAGGGTTAGGTTTAGAGTTCGGGTTAGGGTTTGGGTTAGGGTTAGGGTTTGGATTCGGGTTCAGGTTCAGGTTAGGGCTAGGGTTTGGGTTTGGGTAGGGTTAGGTTTTGGATTCGGGTTATGGTTAGGGTTAGGGTTAGGGTTACAGTTAGGGTTAGGGTTAGGGTTCGGGTTAGGGTTAGGGTTCGGGTTCGGTTTAGGGTTAGGGTTAGGGTTAGAGTTCGGGTCAGGGTTTGGGTTAGGGTTAGGCTTTGGATTTGGGTTTGGGTTCAGGTTAGGGTTACGGTTAGGGTTCGGGTAGGGTTAGGGTTAGGGTTAGGTTTAGGGTTCGGGTTAGGGTTAGGGTTCAGGTTAGGGTTAGGGTTCGGGGTAGCGGTTCGGGTTTGGCTTCCGGTTAGTGATTCGTGTTAGGGCTAGGGTTCGGGTTAGGTTTAGGTTTCGGTTTAGAGTTAGGGTTAGGGTTAGGGTTAGTGTTAGGGTTAGGGTTAGGGTTAGGGTTAGGGCAGGGTTAGGGTTAGGGTTAGGGTTAGGGTCCTGTTAGGGTTAGGGTTAGGGTTAGGGTTAGGGTAGGGTTAGGGTTAGGGCTAGGGTTAGGGTTAGGGTTAGGGTTACGGTTAGGGTTATGGTTAGGGTTAGGGTTAGGGTTAGGGGTTCGGGTTTGGCTTCGGGTTAGTGATTCGCCTTAGGGCTAGGGTTCGGGTTAGGGTTAGGGTTAGGGTTAGAGTTCGGGTTAGGGTTAGGTTTTGTGTTAGGGTTAGGGTTCGGGTTAGGGTTAGAGTGAGGTTTAGGGTTAGGGTTAGGGTTAGGGTTAGGGTTAGGGTTAGGGTTCGTTTTCGGGTTAGGGCTCAGGTTCGGGTTAGGGTTAGGGTTCAGTTAGGGTTAGGGTTTGGGTTCGGTTTAGGGTTAGGGTTAGGGTTCGGGTTCGGGTTAGGGTTAGGGTTCGGGTAAGGGATCGGGTTCGGGTTAGGTTTCGGGTTAGGGTTAGGGTTACGGTTAGGGTTAGGGTTAGGGTTAGGGTTAGGGTTATGGTTAGGGTTAGGGTTACGGTTAGGGTTAGGGTTCGGGTTCGGGTTAGGTTTAGTGTTCAGGTTAAGGTTAGGGTTAGAGTTAGGGTTAGGGTTAGGGTTAGGGTTCGGGTTAGGGTTTGGGTTAGGGTTAGGGTTAGGGTTTGGGTTAGGGTTTGGGTTAGGGTTAGGGTTTGGTTTCGGGTTCGGGTTCAGGTTAGGGTTAGGGTTAGGGTTCGGGTAGGGTTCGGGATCGGGTTCTGGTTATGGTTAGGGTTAGGGTTAGGGTTAGGGTTCAGGTTAGGGTTAGGGTTCAGGTTAGGGTTCGGGTTCGGGTTAGGGTTCGGGTTCGGGATTGGGTTGGGTCAGGTTAGGGTTAGGGTTAGGGTTCTGGTTATAGTTCGGGTTAGCGTTAGGGTTAGGGTTAGTGTTACTGTTTGGTTTAGGTTTAGGATTAGGGTTAGGGTTCAGGTTAGGGTTAGGGTTCGTGTTCGGGTTAGGGTTCGGGTTTGGTTTAGGGGTAGGGTTAGGGTTAGGGTTAGAGTTCGGGTAGGGTTTGGGTTAGGGTTAGGGTTTGGATTCGGGTTCGGGCTCAGGTTAATGTTAGGGTTAGGGTTCGGGTAGGGTTACGGTTCGGGTTCGGGTTCGGGTTAGGGTTAGGGTTAGGGTTACGGTTAGGCTAACTCCGGTTTAGGGTTAGGGTTCAGGTTAGGGTTCGGGTTCGGGTTAGGGTTTGGGTTCGGATTCGGTTCGGTTTCAGGTTAGGGTTAGGGTTAGGGTTATGGTTAGGGTTCGGGTTAGCGTTAGGGTTAGGGTTAGGGTTACTGTTTGGTTTAGGGTTAGGGTTAGGTTTAGGGTGCAGGTTAGGGTTAGGGTTCGGGTTAGGGTTAAGGTTACTGTTAGGGTTAGGTTTTGGGTTAGGGTTAGGTTTACGGTTAAATTTCGGGTATGGTTAGGGTTAGGGTTAGAGTTCCGGTTAGGATTCGGGTTTGGGTTAGGGCTATGGTTCGGGTTAGGGTTATGGTACGGGTTAGGGATCGGGTTTGGCTTCGGGTAAGGGATTCGCGTTAGGGCTAGGGTTCGGGTTAGGGTTAGGGTTAGGGTTAGGGTTCGGGTTAGTGTTAGGGTTAGGGTTCGGGTTAGGGTTAGAGTGAGGTTTAGGGTTTGGGTTTGGGTTAGGTTTTGGGTTAGGGTTAAAGTTAGGGTTACGGTTAGGGTTAGGGTTACGATTCGGTTTCGGGTCGGGTTAAGGTTAGGGTTAGAGTTCGGGTCAGGGTTTGGGTTAGGGTTAGGCTTTGGATTCGGGTTTGGGTTTAGGTTAGGGTTAGGGTTAGGGTTCGGGTAGGGTTAGAGTTCGGGTTAGGGTTAGGGTTAGGGTTAGGGTTAGGGTCAGGGTTAGAGTTCGGGTCAGGGTTTTGGTTAGGGTTAGGCTTTGGATTCGGGTTTGGGTTTAGGTTAGGGTTAGGGTTAGGGTTCGGGTAGGGTTAGAGTTCGGGTTAGGGTTAGGGTTAGGGTTAGGGTTAGGTTTCGGGTAAGGGCTCGGGTTTGGGTTTGGGTTAGGGTTAGTGTTAGCGTTAGGGTTAGGGTTAGGGTTAGGTTTAGGGTTAGGGTTAGGGTTCGGGTAGGGTTAGGGTTAGGGTTAGGTTTAGGGTTAGGGTTCGGGTAAGGGATTGGGTTCGGGTTAGGGTTCGGGTTAGGGTTAAGGTTACGGTTAGGGTTTGATTCGGATTCTGGTTAGGGTTAGGGTTAGGGTTAGGGTTAGGGTTAGGTTAGGGTGAGGGTTAGGGTTAGGGTTAGGCTTAGGGTTTTGGTTAGGGTTAGGGTTAGGGTTAGGGTAGGGTAATGGTTAGGGTTCAGGTTAGCGTTAGGGTTAGGGTTAGTGTTACTGTTTGGTTTAGGTTTAGGGTTAGGGTTAGGGTTCAGGTTAGGGTTAAGGTTCGGGTTCGGGTTCGGGTTAGGGTTAGGGTTAGGGTTAGGGTTAGGGTTAGGGTTCGGGTAGGGTTAGGGTTAGGGTTAGGGTTAGGGTTCGGGTTAGGGTTAGAGTGAGGTTTAGGGTTTGGGTTTGGGTTAGGTTTTGGGTTAGGGTTAAAGTTAGGGTTACGGTTAGGGTTAGGGTTACGATTCAGTTTCGGGTCGGGTTAAGGTTAGGGTTAGAGTTCGGGTCAGGGTTTGGGTTAGGGTTAGGCTTTGGATTCGGGTTTGGGTTTAGGTTAGGGTTAGGGTTAGGGTTCAGGTAGGGTTAGAGTTCGGGTTAGGGTTAGGGTTAGGGTTAGATCAGGGTTAGAGTTCGGGTCAGGGTTTGGGTTAGGGTTAGGCTTTGGATTCGGGTTTGGGTTTAGGTTAGGGTTAGGGTTAGGGTTCGGGTAGGGTTAGAGTTCGGGTTAGGGTTAGGGTTAGGGTTAGGGTTAGGTTTCGGGTAAGGGCTCGGGTTTGGGTTCGGGTTAGGGTTAGTGTTAGCGTTAGGGTTAGGGTTAGGGTTAGGGTTAGGGTTCGGGTAGGGTTAGGGTTAGGGTTAGGGTTAGGGTTAGGGTTCGGGTAAGGGATTGGGTTCGGGTTAGGGTTCGGGTTAGGGTTAGGGTTACGGTTAGGGTTTGATTCGGATTCTGGTTCAGGTTAGGGTTAGGGTTAGGGTTCGGGTATGGTTAGGGTTCGGGTTCGGGTTATGGTTAGGGTTAGGGTTAGCGTTACAGTTAGGGTTAGGGTTAGGTTTCGGGTTAGGTTTAGGGTTCAGGTTAAGGATAGGATTAGGGTTAGGGTTAGGGTTAGGGTTAGGGTTCGGGTTCGGGTTCAGTTTATGGTTAGGGTTAGGGTTCGGGTAGGGTTAGGGTTCGGGTTCGGGTTAGGGTTAGGGTTAGGGTTAGAGTCCGGTTTAGGGTTAGGGTTCAGGTTAGGGTTCGGGTTCGGGTTAGGGTTCGGGTTCGGATTGGGTTCGGTTTCAGGTTAGGGTTAGGGTTAGGGTTATGGATAGGGTTCGGGTTAGCGTTAGGGTTAGGGTTACTGTTTGGTTTAGGGTTAGGGTTAGGTTTAGGGTGCAGGTTAGGGTTAGGGTTCGGGTTAGGGTTAAGGTTACTGTTAGGGTTAGGTTTTGGGTTAGGGTTAGGTTTACGGTTATATTTCGTGTATGGTTAGGGTTAGGGTTAGAGTTCCGGTTAGGATTCGGGTTCGGGTTAGGGCTAGGTTTCGGGTTAGGGTTAGGGTTCGGGTTAGGGGTTCGGGTTTGTCTTCGGGATAGGGATTCCCGTTAGGGCTAGGGTTCGGATTAGGGTTAAGGTTAGGGTTAGGGTTCGGGTTAGGGTTAGTGTTAGGGTTCGGGTTAGGGTTAGAGTGAGGATTAGGGTTTGGGTTTGGGTTAGGTTTTGGGTTAGGGTTAGGGTTAGGGTTATTGTTAGGGTTAGGGTTAGGTTTAGAGTTCGGGTTAGGGTTTGGGTTAGGGTTAGGGTTTGGATTCGGGTTCAGGTTCAGGTTAGGGCTAGGGTTTGGGTTTGGGTAGGGTTAGGTTTCGGGTTCGGGTTATGGTTAGGGTTAGGGTTAGGGTTACGGTTACGGTTAGGGTTAGGGTTCGGGTTAGGGTTAGGGTTCGGGTTCAGTTTAGGGTTAGGGTTACGGTTAGCGTTCGGGTCAGGGTTTGCGTTAGGGTTAGGCTTTGGATTTGGGTTTGGGTTCAGGTTAGGGTTACGGTTAGGGTTCGGGTAGGGTTAGGGTTATGGTTAGGTTTAGGGTTCGGGTTAGGGTTAGGGTTCAGGTTAGGGTTAGGGTTCGGGTTAGCGGTTCGGGTTTGGCTTCCGGTTAGGGATTCGTGTTAGGGCTAGGGTTCGGGTTAGGTTTAGGTTTCGGTTTAGAGTTAGGGTTAGGGTTAGGGTTAGGGTTCGGGTTAGGGTTAGCGTTAGTGTTAGGGTTAGGGTTCGGTTTAGGGTTAGGGTTCGGGTTAGGGTTAGTGTTAGGGTTAGGGTTAGGGTTAGGGTTACGGTTAGGGTTTGGATTCGGATTCTGGTTCAGGTTAGGGTTAGGGTTAGGTTTCGGGTAGGGTTAGGGTTCGGGTTCGGGTTATGGTTAGGGTTAGGGTTAGGGTTACGGTTAGGGTTAGGGTTAGGGTTCGGATTAGGTTTAGGGTTCAGGTTAAGGTTAGGGTTAGGGTTAGGGTTAGGGTTAGAGTTCGGGTTAGGGTTTGGGTTAGGGTTAGGGTTTGGATTCGGGTTCGGGTTCAGGTTAGGGTTAGGGTTAGGGTTCGGGTAGCGTTAGGGTTCGGGTTCGGGTTATGGTTAGGGTTAGGGTTAGGGTTACGGTTAGGGTTAGGGTTAGTATTAGGGTTAGGGTTCGGGTTAGGGTTAGAGTGAGGTTTAGGGTTTGGGTTTCGGTTAGGTTTTGGGTTAGGGTTAGGGTTAGGGTTACGGTTAGGGTTAGGGTTACGATTCGGTTTCGGGTCGGGTTAAGGTTAGGGTTAGGGTTCAGGTTAGGGATAGGGTTAGGGTTAGGGTCGGGTTAGGGTTAGGGTTAGGGTTAGGGCTAGGGTTAGGGTTAGGGTTAAGGTAGGGTTAGGGTTAGGGTTAGGGTTAGGTTAGGGTGAGGGTTAGGGTTAGGGTTAGGGTTAGGGTTTTGGTTAGGGTTAGGGTTTGGATTCGGGTTCGGGTTCAGGTTAGGGTTAGGGTTAGGGTTCGGGTTAGGGTTCGGGTTCGGGTTAGGGTTCGGGTTAGGGTTAGGGTTAGGGTTCGGGTTCGGGTTAGGGTTAGGGTTAGGGTTAGGGTTAGGTTTAGGGTCCGGTTTAGGGTTAGGGTTAGGGTTAGGGTTAGGGTTAGGGTTAGGGTTAGGTTTAGGGTCCGGTTTAGGGTTAGGGTTCAGGTTAGGGTTCGGGTTCGGGTTAGGGTTCGGGTTCGGATTGGGTTCGGTTTCAGGTTAGGGTTAGGGTTCGGGTTCGGGTTCGGGTTCGGGTTAGGGTTAGGGTTCGGGTTAGGGTTAGGGTTCGGGTTCGGGTTAGGGTTCGCGTTAGGGGTAGGGTTCGGGTTAGGGTTAGGGTAAGGGTTAGGGTTAGGGTTAGGGTTAGTGTTAGGGTTAGGGTTCGGGTTAGGGTTAGAGTGAGGTTTAGGGTTTGGGTTTGGGTTAGGTTTTGGGTTAGGGTTAGGTTAGGGTTAGGGTTCGGGTTAGGGTTAGGGTTCAGGTTAGGGTTCGGGTTCGGGTTAGGGTTCGGGTTAGGGTTAGGGATAGGGTTAGGGTTAGGGTTAGGGTTCGGGTAGGGTTAGGGTAAGGGTTAGGTTAGGGTTAGGGTTAGGGTTCGGATAAGGGATCGGGTTCGGGTTAGGGTTCGGGTTAGGGTTAGGGTTACGGTTAGGGTTGGATTCGGATTCTGGTTCAGGTTAGGATTAGGGTTAGGGTTCGGGTAGGGTTAGGGTCGGGTTCGGGTTATGGTTAGGGTTAGGGTTAGGGTTACGGTTAGGGTTAGGGTTAGGTTTCGGGTTAGGTTTAGGGTTCAGGTTAAGGTTAGGATTAGGGTTAGGGTTAGGGTTAGGGTTAGGGTTCGGGTTCGGTTTATGGTTAGGGTTATGGTTAGGGTTAGGGTTCGGGTTAGGGTTAGGGTTCAGGTTAGGGTTCGGGTTCGGGTTAGGGTTCGGGTTAGGGTTAGGGTTAGGGTTCGGGTTAGGGTTAGGGTTAGGGTTCAAGTTAGGGTTCGGGTTCGGGTTAGGGTTCGGGTTCGGGATTGGGTTCGGTCAGGTTAGGGTTAGGGTTAAGGTTATGGTTAGGGTTCGGGTTAGCGTTAGGGTTAGGGTTACTGTTACTGTTTGGTTTAGGTTTAGGGTTACGGTTAGGGTTCAGGTTCGGGTTAGAGTTCAGTTTCGGGTTAGGGTTAGGGTTCGGGTTCGGGTTAGTGGTAGGGTTAGGGTTAGGGTTAGAGTTCGGGTAGGGTTTGGGTTAGGGTTAGGGTTAGGGTTAGGGTTTCGGTAGGGTTAGGGTTAGGGTTAGCGTTAGGGTCCTGTTAGGGTTAGGGATAGGGTTACGGTTAGGGTTAGGGAGGGTTAGCGTTAGGGTTAGGGTTAGGGTTCGGGTTAGGGTTAGGGTTCAGGTTAGGGTTCGGGTTCGGGTTATGGTTCGGGTTCGGGATTGGGTTCGGTCAGGTTAGGGTTAGAGTTAGGGTTATGGTTGTAGTTCGGGTTAGCGTTAGGGTTTGGGTTAGTGTTACTGTTTGGTTTAGGTTTAGGGTTAGGGTTAGGGTTCAGGTTAGGGTTAGGGTTCATGTTCGGTTTAGGGTTGCGGTTAGGGTTAGGGTTAGGTTTAGGGTTCGGGTTAGGGTTAGAGTGAGGTTTAGGGTTTGGGTTTGGGTTAGGTTTTGGGTTAAGGTTAGGGTTAGGGTTACGGTTAGGGTTAGGGTTACGATTCGGTTTCGGGTCGGGTTAAGGTTAGGGTTAGGGTTCAGGTTAGGGATAGGGTTAGGGTTAGGGTCGGGTTAGGGTTAGGGTTAGGGTTAGGGTTAGGGTTAGGGTAGGGTTAGGGTTACGGCTAGGGTTAGGGTTAGGTTTAGGGTTAGGGTTAGTTTAGGGTGAGGGTTAGGGTTAGGGTTAGGGTTAGGGTTTTGGTTAGGGTTAGGGTTTGGATTCGGGTTCGGGTTCAGGTTAGGGTTAGGGTTAGGGTTCGGGTTAGGGTTCGGGTTCGGGTTCGGGTTAGGGTTCGGGTTAGGGTTAGGGTGAGGGTTCGGGTTCGGGTTAGGGTTCGGGTTAGGGTTAGGGTTAGGGTTAGGGTTAGGGTTACGGTTAGGCTTTGGGTTAGGGTTCGTTTTCGGGTTAGGGTTCGGGTTCGGGTTAGAGTTAGGGTTAGGGTTAGGGTTAGGGTTAGGGTTAGGGGTTAGGGTTAGGGTTAGGGTTAGGGTTAGGGTTAGGGGTTAGGGTTAGGGTTAGGGTTAGGGTTAGGGTTAGGTTAGGGTTAGGTTTAGGGTTAGGGCTAGGGTTAGGGTTAGGGTTAGGGTTAGGTTAGGGTGAGGGTGAGGGTGAGGGTTAGGGTTATGGTTAGGGTTTTGGTTAGGGTTAGGGTTTGGATTCGGGTTCGGGTTCAGGTTCGGGTTAGGGTTCGGGTTAGGGTTAGGCTCGGGTTAGGGTTCGTTTTTGGGTTACGGTTCTGGTTAGGGTTAGGGTTAGGGTTAGGGTTTGGGTTAGGGTTCGTTTTCGGGTTAGGGTTCGTGTTCGGGTTAGAGTTCAGGTTCGGGTTCGGTTTCGGGTTCGGGTTCGGGTTAGGGTTCGGGTTAAGGTTAGGGTTAGCGTTAGGGTTAGGGTTCGGTTTAGGTTTAGGGTTAGGGATAGGGTTCGGGGTAGGGTTCGGGTTCGGATTAGGGTTCGGTTTAGGGTTAGGGTTAGGGTGAGGGTTAGGGTTCGGGTTAGGTTTAGGGTGCGGGTTAGGGTTCGTTTTCGGGTTAGGGTTCAGGTTCTGGTTAGGGTTAGGGTTCGGGTTTAGGTTGGGTTCGGATTCGGGTTAAGGTTCGGGTTAGGGTTAGGTTTCGGTTTCGGGTTAGGGTTAGGGTTAGGGTTCGGGTTAGGGTTAGGGTTACAGTTAGGGTTTGGATTCGGATTCTGGTTCAGGTTAGGGTTAGGTTTAGGGTTCGGGTTAGGGTTAGGGTTAGGGTTAGGGTTAGGGTTCAGGTTAGGGTTAGGGTTAGGTTAGGGTTAGGGTTAGGGCTAGGGTTAGGGGTAGGGTTAGGGTAGGGTTAGGGTTAGGGTTAGGGAAGTGTTAGGGTTAGGGTTAGAGTTAGGTTAGTGTGAGGGTTAGGGTTAGGGTTAGGGTTAGGGTTTGGGTTAGGGTTAGGGTTTGGATTCGGGTTCGGGTTCAGGTTAGGGTTAGGGTTACGGTTCGGGTAGGGTTAGGGTTCGGGTTCGGGTTATGGTTTGGTTAGGGTTAGGGTTACGTTTAGGGTTAGGGTTAGGGTTCGGGTTAGGTTTAGGGTTCAGGTTAAGGTTCGGGTTCGGGTTAGGGTTCGGGATTGGGATTGGGTTCAGTTTGGGTTAGGGTTAGGGTTGGGGTTAGAGTTAGGGTTAGGGTTAGGGTTAGGGTTAGGGTTCGGGTTAGTGTTAAGTTTAGGGTTAGTTTCGGGTAAGGTTAGGGTTAGGGTTAGGGTTCGTTTTAGGGTTAGAGTTAGGGTTAGGGTTAGGGTTAGCGTTCGGGTAATGGTTCGGTTTAGGGTTAGGGTTCGGGTAAGGTTTCGGGTTAGGGTTAGTGTTAGGGTTCGTTTTCGGGTTTGGGTTAGGGTTAGGGTTAGGATTAGGGTTCGGGTTAGTGTTCGGGTTAGGGTTACGGTAGGGTTTGGGTTAGGGTTAGGGTTAGAGTTAGGGCTCAGATTCGGGTTAGGGTTAAATTTAATGTTAGGGTTAGAGTCAGGGTTAGGGTTAGCGTTCGTGTTAGGGTTCAGATGAGGGTTAGGGTTAGGGTTAGGGTTCGTGTTAGGGTTAGGGTTAGGGTTTGGTTTAGGGTTAGGTTTCGGGTAGGGTCAGGGTTCGGGTTTGGGTTAGGCTGAGGATTAGGGGTCGGATTAGGGTTAGGGTTTGGTTTAGGGTTAGGTTTCGGGTAGGGTTAGGGTTCGGGTTTGGGTTAGGTTGAGGATTAGGGGTCGGATTAGGGGTAGGGTTTGGGTTAGGGTTAGTGTTCGGGTTAGGGTTACTGTTAGGGTTAGGTTTTGGGTTACGATTCGGGTTAGGGTACGGGTTAGTGTTAGGGTTCGGGTTAGGGTTACGTTTAGGGGTATATTTCGGGTAGGGTTAGGGTTAGGGTAGTGTTCCGGTTACGATTCGGGTTCAGGTTAGGGTCCGGGTTAGGGCTAGGGTTCGCGTTAGGGCTTGGGTTCCGGTTAGGGTTATGGTTCGGGTAGGGTTAGGGTTAGAGTTAGGGTTAGGGTTCTGGTTAGGGTTCGGGTTTGGTTTCGGGTTGAAGTTCGCGTCAGTGTTAGTGTTCAGGTTCGGGTCAGGGTTCGGGTTAGGGTGAGGGTCAGTGTCAGTGTCAGGGTTAGGGTTAGGGTCAAGGTCAGTGTTTAGGGATTAGGGTTAGGCTGAGGGTACGGGTTAGGGTTAGGTTTACGTTTAGGGTTCGGGGTAGGGTTAGGGTTTGGGTTAGGGTTATGGTTCGGGTAGGGTTAGGGTTAGGGTTCGGGTATGGGTTAGGGTTAGGGAAGGGTTCGGGTTCGGGTTAGGGTTAGGGTTCGGGTTAGGGTTTGAGTTAGGGTTAGGGTTAGGGTTCGGGTAGGGTTAGGGTTTGAGTTAGGGCTAGGGTTCGGGTTAAGGTTAGGGTTAGCGTTAGGGTTAGGGTTCGGTTTAGGTTTAGGGTTAGGGTTAGGGTTCGGGGTAGGGTTCGGGTTCGGATTAGGGTTCGGGTTAGGGTTAGGGTTAGGGTGAGGGTTAGGGTTCGGGTTAGGTTTAGGGTGCGGGTTAGGGTTCGTTTTTGGGTTAGGGTTCAGGTTCGGGTTAGGGTTAGGGTTCGGGTTAAGGTTAGGGTTCGGATTCGGGTTAGGTTTCGGGTTAGGGTTAGGGTTCGGGTTCGGGTTAGGGTTAGGGTTAGGGTTCGGGTAAGGGATCGGGTTCGGGTTAGGGTTCGGGTTAGGGTTAGGGTTACGGTTAGGGTTTGGATTCGGATTCTGGTTCAGGTTAGGGTTAGGTTTAGGGGTCGGGTAGGGTTAGGGTTCAGGTTCGGGTTATGGTTAGGGTTAGGGTTAGGGTTAGGGTTCAGGTTAGGGTTAGGGTTAGGTTAGGGTTAGGGTTAGGGCTAGGATTAGGGTTAGGGTTAGGGTAGGGTTAGGGTTAGGGTTAGGGTAGTGTTAGGGTTAGGGTTAGAGTTAGGTTAGTGTGAGGGTTAGGGTTAGGGTTAGGGTTTGGGTTAGGGTTAGGGTTTGGATTCAGGTTCGGGTTAGGGTTAGGGTTAGGATTAGGGTTCGGGTTAGTGTTCGGGTTAGGGTTACGGTAGGGTTTGGGTTAGGGTTAGGGTTAGAGTTAGGGCTCAGTTTCGGGTTAGGGTTAAGTTTAATGTTAGGGTTAGAGTCAGGGTTAGGGTTAGCGTTTGTGTTAGGGTTCAGATGAGGGTTAGGGTTAGGGTTAGGGTTCGTGTTAGGGTTAGGGTTAGGGTTTGGTTTAGGGTTAGGTTTCGGGTAGGGTCAGGGTTCGGGTTTGGGTTAGGGTTAGGGTTAGGGTTAGGGTTAGGGTTAGGGTTTGGTTTAGGGTTAGGTTTCAGGTAGGGTTAGGGTTCGGGTTTGGGTTAGGTTGAGGATTAGGGGTCGGATTAGGGGTAGGGTTTGGGTTAGGGTTAGTGTTCGGGTTAGGGTTACTGTTAGGGTTAGGTTTTGGGTTACGATTCGGGTTAGGGTACGGGTTAGTGTTAGGGTTCGGGTTAGGGTTACGTTTAGGGGTATATTTCGGGTAGGGTTAGGGTTAGGGTAGTGTTCCGGTTACGATTCGGGTTCAGGTTAGGGTCCGGGTTAGGGCTAGGGTTCGCGTTAGGGCTTGGGTTCCGGTTAGGGTTATGTTTCGGGTAGGGTTAGGGTTAGAGTTAGGGTTAGGGTTCTGGCTAGGGTTCGGGTTTGGTTTCGGGTTGATGTTCGCGTCAGTGTTAGTGTTCAGGTTCGGGTCAGGGTTCGGGTTAGGGTGAGGGTCAGTGTCAGTGTCAGGGTTAGGGTTAGGGTCAAGGTCAGTATTTAGGGTTTAGGGTTAGGCTGAGGGTACGGGTTAGGGTTAGGTTTACGTTTAGGGTTCGGGGTAGGGTTAGGGTTTGGGTTAGGGTTATGGTTCGGGTAGGGTTAGGGTTAGGGTTCGGGTATGGGTTAGGGTTAGGGAAGGCTTCGGGTTCGGGTTAGGGTTAGGGTTCGGGTTAGGGTTAGGCTGAGGATTAGGGTTAGGGTTAGTGTTCGGGTTAGCGTTAGGTTACGGGTTAGGGTTACTGTTAGGGTTAGGTTTCGGGTTAGGGTTAGGGTTAGGGTTATTGTTCGGGTTAGGGTTCGGGTTAGGGTTAGGGTTCGGTTTCGGGTTAAGGTTAGAGTTAGGGTTATCGTTAGGGTTCGGGTTAGCATTAGGGTTAGGGTTACGGTTAGGGTTAGGGTTAAGGTTCGGATTAGCTTTAGGGTTAGGGTTAGGGTTACGGTTAGGGTTAGGGTTAGGGTTAGGGTTCGGGTTAGGGTTCGGGTTTGGTTTAGGGTTAGGGGTTAGGGTTAGGGTTAGGGTTAGGGTTAGGGTTAGGTTTCCGGTTAGGGATAGGGTTAGGGTTAGGGTCGGATTAGGGTTAGGGTTTGGGTTAGGGATATGTTTAGGGTTAGGGTTAGGGTTAGGGTTCGGGTTAGTGTTAGGGTTAGGTTTCAGGTTAGGTTTAGGGTAGGGTAAGGGTCGGGTTAGGGTTAGGGTTCGGGCTAGGGTTACGGTTAGGGTTAGGGTTCGGTTTCGGTTTAGGGTTAGGGTTAGGGTTTGGGTTCAGGTTAGGGATAGGGTTAGGGTAAGGATCAGGTTAGGGTTCGGGTTATGGTTCGGTTTAGGTTAGGCTAAGGGTTAGGGTTAGGGTTAGGGTTAGGGTTAGGGTTACGATTCGGGTTCGGGGTCAGGTTAAGGTTAGGGTTAGGGTTCAGGTTAGGGATAGGGTTAGGGTTAGGGTTAGGGTTAGGTTTAAGGTTAGGGTCAGGGTTAGGGTTAGGGTTAGGGTTCGGGATCGGGTTCAGTTTAGGTTTAGGGTTAGGGTTAGGGTTAGTGTTTGGGTTTGGTTTAGGGTTAGGGTTAGGGTTCGGGTTAGGGATAGTGTTCGGTTTAGGGTTCGGGTTCGGTAGGGTTAAGTTTAGGGTTAGGGTTTGGTTTAGGGTTCGGGTTTGGGTTAGGGTTAGGGTTAGGGTTAGGGTTCGGGTCGGGTTAGGGTTAGGGTTTAGTTTCAGGTTAGGGATAGGGTTAGGGTAAGGGTCGGGTTAGGGTTAGGGTTGGGGTTAGGGTTACGGTTAGGGTAGGGTTCGGTTTTGGGTTAGGGTTAGGGTTAGGGTTCGGTTTCGGGTTAGGGTTAGGGTTAGGGTAAGGGTTCGGGTTCTGATTGTGGTTATGGTTAGGGTTAGGGTTACGGTTAGGGTTAGGGTTAGGGTTCGGGTTAGGGTTAGGGTTCAGGGTAGGGTTCGGGTTCGGGTTAGGGTTCGGGTTCGGGATTGGGTTCGGTTTCAGGTTAGGGTTAGGGTTAGGGTTATGGTTAGCGTTCGGGTTAGGGTTAGGGTTAGGGTTACTGTTTCGTTTAGGGTTAGGGTTAGGGTTAGGGTTAGGGTTCTAGTTAGGGTTAGGATTCAGGTTAGGGTTAGGGTTCGTGTTAGGGTTAGGTTTAGGGTTATATTTCGGGTATGGTTAGGGTTAGGGTTAGAGTTCCGGTTAGGATTTGGGTTCGGGTTAGGGTTCGGGTTAGGGCTAGGGTTTGGGTTAGGGTTAGGGTTCGGGTTAGCGGTTCGGGTTTGGCTTCCGGTTAGGGATTCGCGTTATGGCTAGGGTTCGGGTTAGGGTTAGGTTTCGGGTTAGGGTTAGGGTTAGGGTTAGGTTTCCAGTTAGGGATAGGTTTAGGGTTAGGGTCGGGTTAGGGTTAGGGTTCAGGTTAGTGTTATGGTTAGGGTTAGGGTTAGGGTTAGGATTAGGGTTAGGTTTCGGGCTAGGGTTAGGGTTCGGGGTAGGGTTAGAGTTCGGGTTAGTCTTAGATTTTGGGTTCGGGTTCGGTTTTGGGTTCGTGTTAGGGTTAGCTTTCGGTTTAGGTTTAGGGGTCGGATTAGGGGTAGGGTTTGGGTTCGGGTTAGGGTTCGGGGTAGGGTTAGCGTTCTGGTTCGGTTTCGGAGTAGGGTTAGGGTTAGGGTAAAGTTTTGGGTTAGGGTTCGTGTTAGGGTTAGGGTTAGGGTTAGGGTTAGGGCTCGGGTTTGGGTTCGGGTTAGGGTTAGTGTTAGGGTTAGGGTTCGGTTTAGGGTTAGGGTGAGGTTTAGGGTTTGCGTTCGGGTTAGGTTTAGGGTTAGGTTTAGGTTTAGGGTTAGAGTTTGGGTTAGCGTTTGGGTTAGGTTTAGGATTTGGATTCGCGTTCGGGTTCAGGTTAGGGTTAGGGTTAGGTTTCGGGTTCGGGTTATGGTTAGGGTTAGGGTTAGGGTTACGGTTAGGGTTAGGTTTAGGGATCGGGTTAGGGTTAGGGTTCGGGTTCGGGTTAGGTTTAGGGTTAGGATTAGAGTTCGGGTTAGGGTTTGTGTTAGGGTTAGGGTTAGGTTTTGGATTCGGGTTCGGGTTCAGGTTAGGGTTAGGGTTAGGTTTAGGGTTAGGGTTAGGGTTAGGGTAGGTTTAGGGTTAGGTTAGTGTTCAGGTTACGATTCGGGTTCGGGTTCGGGTTCGGGTTAGGGCTAGGGTTCGCGTTAGGGCTTGGGTTCCAGTTAGGGTTATGGTTCATGTTAGGGGTAGGGTTAGTGTTAGGGTTAGGGTTCGGGTTAGGGTTCGGGTCAGGTTCGGGTTCGGTTTAGGGATAGGGTTCAGGTTACGTTTGGGTGAGGATTCGCATTAGGGTTTGGGTTCATGTAAGGGTTCGGGTTAGGGTTAGGCTTAGGATTAAGGGTTTGGTTTCAGGTTCAGGTTCGGGGTTTGGGTTCGGGTTCAGGTTCGTGTCAAGGTTAGGCTTCAGGTTCCGGTCAGGGTTCGGGTTAGGGTTAGGGTCAGGGTCAGTGTCAGTGTTAGGGTTAGGGTCAAGGTCAGTGTTTAGGGATTAGGGTTAGGGTTAGGGTACGGGTTAGGGTTAGGGTTACGGTTAGGGTTCGGGTTCGGGTTTCGGGTTCGGGTTAGGTTTTGGGTTCAAATTCGCGTCAGGTTTAGTGTTCTGGTTCGGGTCAGGTTTTGGTTAGCGTTCGGTTTCGGGTTAAGGTTAGGGTTAGGGTTATGGTTACTGTTCGGGTTAGGGTTAGGGTTAGGTTTAGGGTTAGGGTTTGGTTTAGGATTAGGGTTCAGGTAGGGTTAGCGTTAGGGTTCAGGTTTGGGTTAGGCTGAGGATTAGGGTTAGGGTTAGTGTTCGGGTTAGGGTTAGGTTTCGGGTTAGGGTTACTGTTAGGGTTAGGTTTCGGGTTAGGGTTATGGTTAGGGTTAGAGTTCGGGTTAGGGTTAGGGTTAGGGTTAGGGTTAGGGTTAGGGTTCGGGTTAGGGTTCGGGTGAGGGTTAGGGTTATGGTTAGGGTTAGGTTTAGGGTGAGTGTTCGGTTTCGGGTTAGGATCAGGGTTCGGGTTAAGGTTCGGGTTAAGGCTAGTGTTCGGGTTAGGGTTAAGTTTGGGGTTAGTTTTCGGGTTAGGGTTAGGGTTCTGGTAGGATTAGGATTAGGGTTTGTTTAGAGGTTCGTGTTCGGGGTTCGGGTTCTTGTTAGGTTTCGGGTTCAAGTTCACGTCAGGGTTAGTGTTCGGGTTAGGGTTAAGGTTAGGGTTAGGGTTTTGGTTAGGGTTCGGGTTAGCGTTAGGGTTAGGGTTAGGGTTAGGGTTAGGGTTTGGTTTAGAGTTAGGGTTAGGGTTAGGGTTCACGTTAGGGTTAGGGTTAGGGTTAGGGTTAGGGTTAGTTTTCGTGTTAGGGTTAGGGTTAGGGTTAGGTTTCGGGTTCAGGTTCATGTTAAGGTTAGGGTTCGGGTTAGGGTAAGGGTTAGGTTTCGTGTTAGGGTTAGGATTAAGGTTAGGGTTCGGGTTAGGGCTAGGGTTCGGGTTAGCGTTAGGGGTCGGGTTAGGGGTTCGGGTTTGGCTTCCGGTTAGGGATTCGCGTTAGGGCTAGGGTTCGGGTTAGGGTTAGGGTTCGGGTTAGGGTTAGGTTTAGGGTTAGGGTTAGGGTTAGGGTTAGGGTTATATTCGGGTATGGTTAGGGTTAGGGTTAGAGTTAGGGTTAGGGTTAGGGTTAGGGTTAGGGTTAGGGTTAGGGTTCGGGTGAGGGTTAGGGTTTGAGTTCGGTTTAGGGTTTGCGTTAAGGTTAGGGTTTGGATTCGGGTTTGGGTTCAGGTTACGATTAGGGTTAGGGTTCGGGTAGGGTTAGGGTTCGGGTTCGGGTTATGGTTAGGGTTAGGGTTAGGGTTAAGGTTACTGTTAGGGTTAAGGTTAGGGTTAGGGTTAGGGTTAGGGTTAGGGTTCGAGTTAGGGTTAAGGTTTGTGTTAGGGTTAGGTTTTGGGTTAGGGTTCGTGTTAGGGTACGGGTTAGGTTTAGGGTTTGGGTTAGGGTTAGGTTTACGGTTATATTTCGGGTATGTTTAGGGTTAGGGTTAGAGTTCCGGTTAGGATTCGGGTTCGGGTTAGGGTTCGGCTTAGGGCTAGGGTTTGGGTTAGGGTTAGGGTTCGGGTTTGGCTTCGGGTTAGGGACGCGTTAGGGCTTTGGTTCGGGTTAGGGTTAGGGTTCGGGTAATGCATTCGGGTTTGGGTTCGTGTTAGGGATTCGGGTTCGGTTTCGGGTTAGGTTTCGGGTTCAGATTCATGTCAGGGTTAGGGTTCGGGTTCCGGTCAGTGTTCTGTTTAGGGTAGGGTCAGGGTCAGGGTCAGGGTTTAGGGTTTAGAGTCAGGGTCAGGGTCAGGATTAGGTTTGGGGTCAGGGTCAGGTATTAGGGTTTAGGGTTAGGATTAGGGTCAGGGTCATGGTCAAGATCACGGTCAGGGTCAGTGTCAGGGTTAGGGTTCGTGTTCGGTTGACGGTTCGGGTCGGGTTCCGGTTCGGGTTATGGATGGGGTTACGGTTAGGGTTCGGGTTAGGGTTAGGATTAGGGTTAGGTTTCGGGTTAGGGTTAGGGTTAGGGTTAGGGTTAGGGTTAGGTTTCGGTTTTGGGTTCGGGTTATGGTTATGGTTAGGGTTAGGGTTAGTGTTAGAGTTCGGGTTAGGGTTTGGGTTAGGGTTAAGGTTTGTATTCGGGTTCGGGTTCAGGTTAGGGTTAGGGTTAGGGTTCGGGTTAGCGTTAGGGTTAGGGTTAGTGTTACTGTTTGGTTTAGGGTTAGGGTTAGGGTTAGGGTTAGGGTTCGGGTAGGGTTAGGGTTAGGATTTGGCTGCGGGTTAGGTTTAGGCTTACGGTTAGGGTTAGGTTTAGGGTTAGAGTTCGGGTAGGGTTAGGGTTAGGGTTAGGGTTCGGGTTAGTTTTCGGGTGAGGGTTAGGGTTATGGTTAGGGTTACGGTTAGGGTTAGGGTTCGGTTTCGGGTTAGGATCAGGGTTCGGGTTAAGGTTAGGGTTAGGGTTAGGGTTAGGGTTAGTTTTCGTGTTAGGGTTAGGGTTAGGGTTAGGGTTAGGGTTAGGGTTCAGTTTAGGGTTAGGGTTCAGGTTAGGGTTAGTGTTAGGGTTAGGGTTAGGGTTAGGGTTCGGGTTAGGGTTAGGGTTCAGGTTAAGGTTAGGGTTAGGGTTAGGGTTAGGTTTAGGTTTAGAGTTCGGGTTAGGGTTTGGGTTAGGGTTAGGGTTTGGTTTTGGGTTCGGGTTCAGGTTAGGGTTAGGGTTAGGGTTCGGGTAGGGTTAGGGTTCGGGTTCGGGTTATGGTTAGGGTTAGGGTTCAGATTAGGGTTAGGGTTCGGGTTAGCGTTCGGGTTTGGCTTCCGGTTAGGGATTCGTGTTAGGGCTAGGGTTCGGGTTAGGTTTAGGTTTCGGTTTAGAGTTAGGGTTAGGGTTAGGGTTAGGGTTCGGGTTAGGGTTAGGGTTCGGGTTAGGGTTAGGGTTAGGGTTACGGTTAGAGTTCGGGTTAGGGTTAGGGTTAGGGTTAGCGTTCCGGTTAGGGTTAGGGTTCAGGTTAGGGTTCGGGTTCGGGTTAGGGTTCGGGTTCGGGATTGGGTTCGGTCAGGTTAGGGTTAGGGTTAGGGTTATGGTTAGGGTTCGGGTTAGCGTTAGGGTTAGGGTTAGTGTTACTGTTTGGTTTAGGTTTAGGGTTAGGGTTAGGGTTCAGGTTAGGGTTAGGGTTCGGGTTCGGGTTCGGGTTAGGGTTCGGGTTCGGGTTAGTGGTAGGGTTAGGGTTAGGGTTAGAGTTCGGGTAGGGTTTTGGTTAGGGTTAGCGTTTGGATTCGGGTTCGGGTTCAGGTTAGGGTTAGGGTTACGGTTCAGGTAGGGTTACGGTTCGGGTTCGGGTTAGGGTTAGGGTTAGGGTTAGAGTCCGGTTTAGGGTTAGGGTTCAGGTTAGGGTTCGGGGTCGGGTTAGGGTTCGGGTTCGGATTGGGTTCGGTTTCAGGTTAGGGTTAGGGTTAGGATTATGGATAGGGTTCGGGTTAGCGTTAGGGTTAGGGTTACTGTTTGGTTTAGGGTTAGGGTTAGGTTTAGGGTGCAGTTTAGGGTTAGGGTTCGGGTTAGGGTTAAGGTTACTGTTAGGGTTAGGTTTTGGGTTAGGGTTAGGTTTACGGTTATATTTCGTGTATGGTTAGGGTTAGCGTTAGAGTTCCGGTTAGGATTCGGGTTCGGGTTAGGGCTAGGTTTCGGGTTAGGGTTAGGGTTCGGGTTAGGAGTTCGGGTTTGGCTTCGGGATAGGGATTCCCGTTAGGGCTAGGGTTCGGGTTAGGGTTAGGGTTAGGGTTCGGGTTAGGGTTCGGGTTAGGGTTAGGGTTAGGGTTCGGGTTAGGGTTAGAGTGAGGTTTAGGGTTTGGGTTTGGGTTAGGTTTTGAGTTAGGGTTAGGGTTAGGGTTATTGTTAGGGTTAGGGTTAGGTTTAGAGTTCGGGTTAGGGTTTGGGTTAGGGTTAGGGTTCGGGTTAGGGTTAGGGTTCGGGTTCGGTTTAGGGTTAGGGTTAGGGTTAGAGTTCGGGTCAGGGTTTGGGTTAGGGTTAGGCTTTGGATTTGGCTTTGGGTTCAGGTTAGGGTTACGGTTAGGGTTTGGGTGGGGTTAGGGTTAGGGTTAGGGTTCGGGTTAGGGTTAGGGTTCAGATTAGGGTTAGGGTTCGTTTTAGCGGTTCGGGTTTGGCTTCCGGTTAGGGATTCGTGTTACGGCTAGGGTTCGGGTTAGGTTTAGGTTTCGGTTTAGAGTTAGGGTTAGGGTTAGGGTTAGGGTTCGGGTTAGGGTTAGCGTTAGTGTTAGGGTTAGGGTTCGGGTTAGGGTTAGGGTTCGGGTTAGGGTTAGGGTTAGTGTTAAGGTTAGAGTTCGGGTTAGGGTTAGGGTTTGGATTTGGATTCGGGTTCAGGTTAGGGTTAGGGTTAGAGTTCGGGTAGGGTTAGAGTTCTGGTTAGGGTAGGGTTAGGGTTAGGGTTAGGGTTAGGTTTCGGGTATGGGCTCGGGTTTGGGTTCGGGTTCAGGTTAGTGTTAGGGTTAGGGTTAGGGTTAGGGTTAGGGTTTGGATTCGGGTTCAGATTCAGGTTAGGGCTAGGGTTTGGGGTTGGGTAGGGTTAGGTTTCGGGTTCGGGTTATGCTTAGGGTTAGGGTTAGGGTTACGGTTAGGGTTAGGGTTAGGGTTCGGGTTAGGGTTAGGGTTCGGGTTCGGTTTAGGGTTAGGGTTAGGATTAGGGTTAGAGTTCGGGTCAGGGTTTGGGTTAGGGTTAGGGTTTGGATTCGGGTTCGGGTTCGGGTTCAGGTTAGGCTTAGGGTTAGGGTTAGGATTCGGGTTAGGTTTAGGGTTCAGGTTAAGGTTAGGATTAGGGTTAGGGTTAGGGTTAGGGTTAGGGTTCGGGTTCTGGTTCAGGTTAGGTTTAGGGATAGGGTTCGGGTAGGGTTAGGGTTCGGGTTCAGGTTATGGTTAGGGTTAGGGTTAGGGTTAGGGTTCAGGTTAGGGTTAGGGTTCAGGTTAGGGTTAGTGTTAGGGTTAGGGTTCGGGTTAGGGTTAGAGGGAGGTTTAGGGTTTGGGTTTGGGTTAGGTTTTGGGTTAGGGTGAGGGTTAGGGTTCGGGTTAGGGTTAGGGTTCAGGTTAAGGTTAGGGTTAGGGTTAGGGTTAGGTTTAGGTTTAGAGTTCGGGTTAGGGTTTGGGTTAGGGTTAGGGTTTGGTTTTGGGTTCGGGTTCAGGTTAGGGTTAGGGTTAGGGTTCGGGTAGGGTTAGGGTTTGGGTTCGGGTTATGGTTAGGGTTGGGGTTAGGGTTCGGATTAGGTTTAGGGTTCAGGTTAAGGTTAGGGTTAGGGTTAGGGTTAGGGTTAGGGTTAGAGTTCGGGTTAGGGTTTGGGTTAGGGTTAGGGTTTGTTTTCGGGTACGGGTTCAGGTTAGGGTTAGGGTTAGGGTTCGGGTAGGGTTAGGGTTCGGGTTCGGGTTACGGGTAGGGTTAGGGTTAGGGTTAGGGTTAGGGTTCCGGTTAGGATTCGGGTTCGGGTTAGGGCTAGGGTTCGGGTTAGGTTTAGGGTTCGTGTTAGGGGTTCGGGTTTGGCTTCGGGTTAGGGATTCCCGTTAGGGCTAGGGTTCGGGTTAGGGTTAGGTTTCGGTTTAGAGTTAGGGTTAGGGTTAGGGTTAGGGTTCGGGTTAGGGTTAGGGTTCGGGTTAGGGTTAGGGTTAGGGTTACGGTTAGAGTTCGGGTTAGGGTTAGGGTTAGGGTTAGCGTTCCGGTTAGGGTTAGGGTTCAGGTTAGGGTTCGGGTTCGGGTTAGGGTTCGGGTTCGGGATTGGGTTCGGTCAGGTTAGGGTTAGGGTTAGGGTTATGGTTAGGGTTCGGGTTAGCGTTAGGGTTAGGGTTAGTGTTACTGTTTGGTTTAGGTTTAGGGTTAGGGTTAGGGTTCAGGTTAGGGTTAGGGTTCGGGTTCGGGTTCGGGTTAGGGTTCGGGTTCGGGTTAGTGGTAGGGTTAGGGTTAGGGTTAGAGTTCGGGTAGGGTTTTGGTTAGGGTTAGCGTTTGGATTCGGGTTCGGGTTCAGGTTAGGGTTAGGGTTACGGTTCAGGTAGGGTTACGGTTCGGGTTCGGGTTATGGTTAGGGTTAGGGTTAGAGTCCGGTTTAGGGTTAGGGTTCAGGTTAGGGTTCGGGGTCGGGTTAGGGTTCGGGTTCGGATTGGGTTCGGTTTCAGGTTAGGGTTAGGGTTAGGATTATGGATAGGGTTCGGGTTAGCGTTAGGGTTAGGGTTACTGTTTGGTTTAGGGTTAGGGTTAGGTTTAGGGTGCAGTTTAGGGTTAGGGTTCGGGTTAGGGTTAAGGTTACTGTTAGGGTTAGGTTTTGGGTTAGGGTTAGGTTTACGGTTATATTTCGTGTATGGTTAGGGTTAGCGTTAGAGTTCCGGTTAGGATTCGGGTTCGGGTTAGGGCTAGGTTTCGGGTTAGGGTTAGGGTTCGGGTTAGGAGTTCGGGTTTGGCTTCGGGATAGGGATTCCCGTTAGGGCTAGGGTTCGGGTTAGGGTTAGGGTTAGGGTTCGGGTTAGGGTTCGGGTTAGGGTTAGGGTTAGGGTTCGGGTTAGGGTTAGAGTGAGGTTTAGGGTTTGGGTTTGGGTTAGGTTTTGAGTTAGGGTTAGGGTTAGGGTTATTGTTAGGGTTAGGGTTAGGTTTAGAGTTCGGGTTAGGGTTTGGGTTAGGGTTAGGGTTCGGGTTAGGGTTAGGGTTCGGGTTCGGTTTAGGGTTAGGGTTAGGGTTAGAGTTCGGGTCAGGGTTTGGGTTAGGGTTAGGCTTTGGATTTGGCTTTGGGTTCAGGTTAGGGTTACGGTTAGGGTTTGGGTGGGGTTAGGGTTAGGGTTAGGGTTCGGGTTAGGGTTAGGGTTCAGATTAGGGTTAGGGTTCGTTTTAGCGGTTCGGGTTTGGCTTCCGGTTAGGGATTCGTGTTACGGCTAGGGTTCGGGTTAGGTTTAGGTTTCGGTTTAGAGTTAGGGTTAGGGTTAGGGTTAGGGTTCGGGTTAGGGTTAGCGTTAGTGTTAGGGTTAGGGTTCGGGTTAGGGTTAGGGTTCGGGTTAGGGTTAGGGTTAGTGTTAAGGTTAGAGTTCGGGTTAGGGTTAGGGTTTGGATTTGGATTCGGGTTCAGGTTAGGGTTAGGGTTAGAGTTCGGGTAGGGTTAGAGTTCTGGTTAGGGTAGGGTTAGGGTTAGGGTAGGGTTAGGTTTCGGGTATGGGCTCGGGTTTGGGTTCGGGTTCAGGTTAGTGTTAGGGTTAGGGTTAGGGTTAGGGTTAGGGTTTGGATTCGGGTTCAGGTTCAGGTTAGGGCTAGGGTTTGGGGTTGGGTAGGGTTAGGTTTCGGGTTCGGGTTATGCTTAGGGTTAGGGTTAGGGTTACGGTTAGGGTTAGGGTTAGGGTTCGGGTTAGGGTTAGGGTTCGGGTTCGGTTTAGGGTTAGGGTTAGGATTAGGGTTAGAGTTCGGGTCAGGGTTTGGGTTAGGGTTAGGGTTTGGATTCGGGTTCGGGTTCGGGTTCAGGTTAGGCTTAGGGTTAGGGTTAGGATTCGGGTTAGGTTTAGGGTTCAGGTTAAGGTTAGGATTAGGGTTAGGGTTAGGGTTAGGGTTAGGGTTCGGGTTCTGGTTCAGGTTAGGTTTAGGGATAGGGTTCGGGTAGGGTTAGGGTTCGGGTTCAGGTTATGGTTAGGGTTAGGGTTAGGGTTAGGGTTCAGGTTAGGGTTAGGGTTCAGGTTAGGGTTAGTGTTAGGGTTAGGGTTCGGGTTAGGGTTAGAGGGAGGTTTAGGGTTTGGGTTTGGGTTAGGTTTTGGGTTAGGGTGAGGGTTAGGGTTCGGGTTAGGGTTAGGGTTCAGGTTAAGGTTAGGGTTAGGGTTAGGGTTAGGTTTAGGTTTAGAGTTCGGGTTAGGGTTTGGGTTAGGGTTAGGGTTTGGTTTTGGGTTCGGGTTCAGGTTAGGGTTAGGGTTAGGGTTCGGGTAGGGTTAGGGTTTGGGTTCGGGTTATGGTTAGGGTTGGGGTTAGGGTTCGGATTAGGTTTAGGGTTCAGGTTAAGGTTAGGGTTAGGGTTAGGGTTAGGGTTAGGGTTAGAGTTCGGGTTAGGGTTTGGGTTAGGGTTAGGGTTTGTTTTCGGGTACGGGTTCAGGTTAGGGTTAGGGTTAGGGTTCGGGTAGGGTTAGGGTTCGGGTTCGGGTTACGGGTAGGGTTAGGTTTAGGGTTAGGGTTAGGGTTAGGGTTAGGGTTCCGGTTAGGATTCGGGTTCGGGTTAGGGCTAGGGTTCGGGTTAGGTTTAGGGTTCGTGTTAGGGGTTTGGGTTTGGCTTCGGGTTAGGGATTCCCGTTAGGGCTAGGGTTCGGGTTAGGGTTAGGTTTCGGTTTAGAGTTAGGGTTAGGGTTAGGGTTAGGGTTCGGGATAGGGTTAGAGTGAGGTTTAGGGTTTGGGTTTGGGTTAGGTTTTGGGTTAGGGTTAGGGTTAGGGTTCGGGTTAGGGTTAGGGTTCATGTTAGGGTTCTTGTTCGGGTTAGGTTTCTGGTTCGGGATTGGGTTCGGTCAGGTTAGGGTTAGGGTTAAGGTTATGGTTAGGGTTCGGGTTAGCGTTAGGGTTAGGGTTAGTGTTACTGTTTGGTTTAGGTTTAGGGTTAGGGTTAGGGTTCAGGTTAGGGTTAGGGTTCGGTTTCGGGTTAGGGTTAGGGTTCGGTTTCGGGTTAGTGGTAGGGTTAGGGTTAGGGTTAGAGTTCGGGTAGGGTTTGGGTTAGGGTTACGGTTAGGGTTAGGGTTACGGTTAGGGTTAGGTTTAGGGTCCGGTTTAGGGTTAGGGTTCAGGTTAGGGTTCGGGTTCGGTTTAGGGTTCGGGTTCGGATTGGGTTCGGTTTCAGGTTAGGGTTAGGGTTAGGATTATGGATAGGGTTCGGGTTAGCGTTAGGGTTAGGGTTACTGTTTGGTTTAGGGTTAGGGTTAGGTTTAGGGTGCAGGTTAGGGTTAGGGTTCGGGTTAGGGTTAAGGTTACTGTTAGGGTTAGGTTTTGGTTTAGGGTTAGGTTTACGGTTATATTTCGTGTATGGTTAGGGTTAGGGTTAGAGTTCCGGTTAGGATTCGGGTTCAGGTTAGGGCTAGGTTTCGGGTTAGGGTTAGGGTTCGGGATAGGGGTTCGGGTTTGGCTTTGGGTTAGGGATTCCCGTTAGGGCTAGGGTTAGGGTTAGGGTTAGGGTTAGGGTTAGGGTTCGGGTTAGGGTTAGGGTTAGGGTTAGGGTTAGGGTTCGGGTTAGGGTTAGAGTGAGGTTTAGGGTTTGGGTTTGGGTTAGGTTTTGAGTTAGGGTTAGGGTTAGGGTTATTGTTAGGGTTAGGGTTAGGTTTAGAGTTCGGGTTAGGGTTTGGGTTAGGGTTAGGGTTTGGATTCGGGTTCAGGTTCAGGTTAGGGCTAGGGTTTGGGTTTGGGTAGGGTTAGGTTTCGGGTTCGGGTTATGGTTAGGGTTAGGGTTAGGGTTACGGTTAGGGTTAGGGTTAGGGTTCGGGTTAGGGTTAGGGTTCGGGTTCGGTTTAGGGTTAGGGTTAGGGTTAGAGTTCGGGTCAGGGTTTGGGTTAGGGTTAGGCTTTGGATTTGGGTTTGGGTTCAGGTTAGGGTTACGGTTAGGGTTTGGGTAGGGTTAGGGTTAGGGTTAGGGTTCGGGTTAGGGTTAGGGTTCAGATTAGGGTTAGGGTTCGGGTTAGCGTTCGGGTTTGGCTTCCGGTTAGGGATTCGTGTTAGGGCTAGGGTTCGGGTTAGGTTTAGGTTTCGGTTTAGAGTTAGGGTTAGGGTTAGGGTTAGGGTTCGGGTTAGGGTTAGGGTTCGGGTTAGGGTTAGGGTTAGGGTTACGGTTAGAGTTCGGGTTAGGGTTAGGGTTAGGGTTTGGATTTGGATTCGGGTTCAGGTTAGGGTTAGGGTTAGAGTTCGGGTAGGGTTAGAGTTCTGGTTAGGGTAGGGTTAGGGTTAGGGTTAGGTTTCAGGTATGGGCTCGGGTTTGGGTTCGGGTTCAGGTTAGTGTTAGGGTTAGGGTTAGGGTTAGGGTTAGGGTTTGGATTCGAGTTCAGGTTCAGGTTAGGGCTAGGGTTTGGGGTTGGGTAGGGTTAGGTTTCGGGTTCGGGTTATGCTTAGGGTTAGGGTTAGGGTTACGGTTAGGGTTAGGGTTAGGGTTCGGGTTAGGGTTAAGGTTCGGGTTCGGTTTACGGTTAGGGTTAGGATTAGGGTTAGAGTTCGGGTCAGGGTTTGGGTTAGGGTTAGGGTTTGGATTCGGTTTCGGGTTCGGGTTCAGGTTAGGCTTAGGGTTAGGGTTAGGATTCGGGTTAGGTTTAGGGTTCAGGTTAAGGTTAGGATTAGGGTTAGGGTTAGGGTTAGGGTTCGGGTTCTGGTTCAGGTTAGGGTAAGGGATAGGGTTCGGGTAGGTTTAGGGTTCGGGTTCGCGTTATGGTTATGGTTAGGGTTAGGGTTAGGGTTAGGGTTCAGTTTAGGGTTAGGGTTCAGGTTAGGGTTAGTGTTAGGGTTAGGGTTAGGGTTAGGGTTAGAGTTCGGGTTAGGGTTAGGGTTAGGGTTCGGGTTAGGGTTAGGGTTAGGGTTAGGGTTAGGGTTAGGTTTAGGTTTAGAGTTCGGGTTAGGGTTTGGGTTAGGGTTAGGGTTTGGTTTTGGGTTCGGGTTCAGGTTAGGGTTAGGGTTAGGGTTCGGGTAGGGTTAGGGTTCGGGTTCGGGTTATGGTTAGGGTTGGGGTTAGGGTTCGGATTAGGTTTAGGGTTCAGGTTAAGGTTAGGGTTAGGGTTAGGGTTAGGGTTAGAGTTCGGGTTAGGGTTTGGGTTAGGGTTAGGGTTTGGTTTCGGGTACGGGTTCAGGTTAGGGTTAGGGTTAGGGTTCGGGTAGGGTTAGGGTTCGGGTTCGGGTTACGGGTAGGGTTAGGTTTAGGGTTAGGGTTAGGGTTAGGGTTAGGGTTACGATTCGGTTTCGGGTCGGGTTAAGGTTAGGGTTAGGGTTCAGGTTAGGGATAGGGTTAGGGTTAGGGTTAGGGTCGGGTTAGGGGTAGGGTTAGTGTTTGGGTTAGGGTTAGGGTTAGGGTTACAGTTAGGGTTTGGATTCGGATTCTGGTTCAGGTTAGGGTTAGGGTTAGGGTTCGGGTAGGGTTAGGGTTAGGGTTAGGGTTAGGGTTAGGGTTAGGGTTCGGGTTATGGGTTCGGGTTTGGCTTCGGGTTAGGGATTCCCGTTAGGGCTAGGGTTCGGGTTAGGGTTAGGGTTAGGGTTAGGGTTAGGGTTAGGGTTCGGGTTAGGGTTAGGGTTCGGGTTAGGGTTAGAGTGAGGTTTAGGGTTTGGGTTTGGGTTAGGTTTTGGGTTAGGGTTAGGGTTAGGGTTATTGTTAGGGTTAGGGTTAGGTTTAGAGTTCGGGTTAGGGTTTGGGTTAGGGTTAGGGTTTGGATTTGGGTTCAGGTTCAGGTTAGGGCTAGGGTTTGGGTTTGGGTAGGGTTAGGTTTCGGGTTCGGGTTATGTTTAGGGTTAGGGTTAGGGTTAGGGTTCGGGTTAGGGTTAGGGTTCGGGTTCAGGTTAGGGTTAGGGTTCGGGTTAGGGTTAGGGTTATTGTTAGGGTTAGGGTTAGGTTTAGAGTTCGGGTTAGGGTTTGGGTTAGGGTTAGGGTTTGGATTCGGGTTCAGGTTCAGGTTAGGGCTAGGGTTTGGGGTTGGGTAGGGTTAGGTTTCGGGTTCGGGTTATGGTTAGGGTTAGGGTTAGGGTTAGGGTTAGGGTTAGAGTTAGTGTTAGGGTTCGGGTTCGGTTTAGGGTTAGGGTTAGGGTTAGGATTAGGGTTAGGGTTACGGTTAGGGTTAGGGTTAGGGTTCGGGTTAGGGTTAGGGTTCAGGTTAAGGTTAGGATTAGGGTTAGGGTTAGGGTTAGGGTTAGGGTTCGGGTTCTGGTTCAGGTTAGGGTTAGGGATAGGGTTCGGGTAGGGTTAGGGTTCGGGTTCGGGTTACGGTTAGGGTTAGTTTAGGGTTAGGGTTAGGGTTAGGGTTTGGGCTAGGGTTAGGGTTAGGGTTAGGGTAGGGTTAGGGTTAGGATTAGGGTTAGGATTAGGGTTAGGGTTAGGGTTAGAGTTCGGGTTAGGGTTAGGGTTAGGGTTAGAGTGAGGTTTAGGGTTTGGGTTTGGGTTAGGTTTTGGGTTAGAGTTAGGGTTAGGGTTACAGTTAGGGTTAGGGTTACGATTCGGTTTCGGGTCGGGTTAAGGTTAGGGTTAGGGTTCAGGTTAGGGATAGGGTTAGGGTTAAGGTCGGGTAAGGGTTAGGGTTAGTGTTAGGGTTAGGGTTAGGGTTAGGGTAGGGTTAGGGTTAGGGTTAGGGTCCTGTTAGGGTTAGGGTTAGGGTTAGGGTAGGGTTAGGGTTAGGGAAGGTTAGGGTTAGGGTTAGGGTTAGTGTTAGGGTTAGGGTTAGGGTTAGGGTAGGGTTAGGGTTCGGGCTAGGGTTAGGGTTAGGGTTAGGGTTAGAGTTCGGGTTAGGGTTTGGGTTAGGGTTAGGGTTTGGTTTCGGGTTAGGGTTAGGGTTCGGGTTCGGGTTAGGGGTAGGGTTAGGGTTAGGGTTAGAGTTCGGGTAGGGTTTGGGTTAAGGTTAGGGTTACGGTTCGGGTTCGGGTTATGGTTAGGGTTAGGGTTACGGTTTGGGTTAGGTTTAAGGTCCGGTTTAGGGTTAGGGTTCAGGTTAGGGTTCGGGTTCGGGTTAGAGTTCGGGTTCGGATTGGGTTCGGTTTCAGGTTAGGGTTAGGGTTAGGGTTATGGTTAGGGTTCGGGTTAGCGTTAGGGTTAGGGTTAGGGTACTGTTTGGTTTAGGGTTAGGGTTAGGTTTAGGGTGCAGGTTAGGGTTAGGGTTCGGATTAGGGTTAAGGTTACTGTTAGGGTTAGGTTTTGGGTTAGAGTTAGGTTTACGGTTATATTTCGGGTAGGGTTAGGGTTAGGGTTAGAGTTCCGGTTAGGATTCGCGTTCGGGTTAGGGCTATGGTTCGGGTTAGGGTTATGGTTTGGGTTACGGGTTCGGGTTTGTCTTCGGGTTAGGGATTCGCGTTAGGGTTAGGGTTCGGGTTAGGGTTAGGGTTAGGGTTAGGGTTAGGGTTCGGGTTATGGTTAGGGTTCAGTTTAGGGTTAGGATTCGGGTTAGGGTTAGAGTGAGGTTTAGGGTTTGGGTTTGGGTTAGGTTTTGGGTTAGGGTTAGGGTTAGGGATACGGTTAGGGTTAGGGTTACGATTCGGTTTCGGGTCGGGTTAAGGTTAGGTTTAGGTTTCAGGTTAGGGATAGGGTTAGGGTTAGTGTCGGGTTAGGGTTAGGGTTAGTGTAAGGGTTAGGGTTAGGGTTAGGGTTACGGTTAGGGTTTGGATTCGGATTCTGGTTCAGGTTAGGGTTAGGTTTAGGGTTAGGGTTAGGGTTAGAGTTCGGGTTAGGGTTTGGATTAGGGTTAGGGTTTGGATTCGGGTTCGGGTTCAGGTTAGGGTTAGGGTTAGGGTTTGGGTAGGGTTAGGGTTCGGGTTCGGGTTATGGTTAGGGTTATGGTTAGGGTTACGGTTAGGGTTAGGTTTAGGGTCCGGTTTAGGGTTAGGGTTCAGGTTAGGGTTCGGGTTCGGGTTAGGGTTCCGGTTCGGATTGGGTTCGGTTTCAGGTTAGGGTTAGGGTTAGGGTTATGGTTAGGGTTCGGGTTAGCGTTAGGGTTAGGGTTAGGGGTACTGTTTCGTTTAGGGTTAGGGTTAGGTTTAGGGTGCAGGTTAGGGTTAGGGTTCGGGTTGAGGTTAAGGTAACTGTTAGGGTTAGGTTTTGGGTTAGGGTTAGGTTTACGTTATATTTCGGGTAGGGTTAGGATTAGGGTTAGAGTTCCGGTTAGGATTCGGGTTCGGGTTAGGGCTAGGGTTCGGGTTAGGGTTAAGGTTTGGGTTAGGGGTTCGGGTTTGGCTTCGGGTTAGGGATTCGCGTTAGGGCTAGGGTTCGGGTTAGGGTTAGGGTTAGGGTTAGGGTTCGGGTTAGGGTTAGTGTTAGGGTTAGGGTTCGGGTTAGGGTTAGAGTGAGGCTTAGGGTTTGGGTTTGGGTTAGGTTTTGGGTTAGGGTTTGGGTTAGGGTTACGGTTAGGGTTAGGGTTACGATTCGGTTTCCGGTCGGGTTAACGTTAGGGTTAGGGTTCAGGTTAGGGATAGGGTTAGGGTTAGGGTCGGGTTAGGGTTAGGGTTAGTGTTAGGGTTAGGGTTAGGGTTAGGGTTAGGGTTAGGGTTCGGGTTAGGGTTCGGGTTCGGGTTCGGGTTAGGGTTCGGGTTAGGGTTAGGGTTCGGGTTCGGGTTAGGGTTCGGGTTAGGGTTAGGATTAGGGTTAGGGTTAGGGTTAGGGTTAGGCTTTGGGTTAGGGTTCGTTTTCGGGTTCGGGTTCGGGTTCGGGTTAGCGTTCAGGTTCGGGTTCGGGTTCGGGTTCGGGTTAGGGTTCGGTTTAAGGTTAGGGTTAGGGTTAGGGTTAGGGTTCGGTTTAGGTTTAGGGTTAGGGTTAGGGTTAGGGTTAGGGTTCGGGTTAGGGTTCGGGGTAGGGTTCGGGTTCGGATTAGGGTTCGGGTTAGGGTTAGGGTTAGGGTTCGGGTTAGGGTTCGTTTTCGGGTTAGGGTTCAGGTTCGGGTTAGGCTTAGGGTTCAGGTTAGGGTTAGGGTTACGGTTAGGGTTTGGATTCGGATTCTGGTTCAGGTTAGGGTTAGGGTTAGGGTTCGGGTAGGGTTAGGGTTAGGGTTAGGGTTAGGGTTCGGGGTAGGGTTCGGGTTAGAGTTAGGGTTAGGGTTCGGGTTCTGGTTAGGGTTAGGGTTAGGGTTAGTGTTCAAGTTAGGGAAAGGTTAGGGTTAGGGTTAAGGTTAGGGTTAGGGTTAGGGTTTGGGTTAGGATTAGGGTGAGGTTTAGGGTTAGCGTTCGGCTTAGGTTTAGGGTTAGGGTTTGGTTTAGGGTTAGGGTTCGGGTAGGGTTAGGGTTAGGGTTAGGGTTCACGTTGGGGTTAGGGTTAGGGTCAGGTTTAGTGTTCGTGTTCGTGTTAGGGTTAGGATTAGGGTTAGGTTTCGGGTTCAGGTTCATATTAGGGTTAGGGTTAGGGTTAGGGTTTGGGTTAGGATTCGGGTGAGGGTTACGGTTAGGTTTCGGGTTCGGGTTAGGCTGAGGATAGGGTTAGGGTTAGGGTTAGGGTTCGGGTAGGGTTAGGGTTAGGGTTTGGCTGCGGGTTAGGGTTAGGTTTACGGTTAGGGTTAGGTTTAGGGTTAGAGTTCGGGTAGGGTTAGGGTTAGGGTTAGGGTTCGGGTTAGTTTTCGGGTGAGGGTTAGGGTTATGGTTAGGGTTACGGTTAGGGTTAGGGTTCGGTTTCGGGTTAGGATCAGGGTTCGGGTTAAGGTTTGGTTAGGGCTAGTGTTCGGGTTAGGGTTAGGGTTGGAGTTAGTTTTCGGGTTAGGGTTAGGGTTCTGGTAATATTAGGGTTAGGGTTCCGCTTAGAGGTTCGTGTTCGGGGTTCGGGTTCTTGTTAGGTTTCGGATTCAAGTTCACGTCAGGGTTAGTGTTCGGGTTAGGTTTAAGGTTAGGGTTAGGGTTATGGTTAGGGTTCTGGTTAGCGTTAGGGTTAGGGTTAGGGTTACGGTTAGGGTTTGGTTTAGGGTTAGGGTTAGGGTTAGGGTTCACGTTAGGGTTAGGGTTAGGTTTAGGGTTAGGGTTAGTTTTCGTGATAGGGTTAGGGTTAGGGTTAGGTTTCGGGTTCAGGTTCATTTTAAGGGTTAGGGTTAGGGTTAGGGTTACGTTTCGGGTTAGGGTTAGGATTAGTGTTAGGGTTCGGGGTAGGGCTAGGGTTCTGGTTAGGGTTATGGTTCGGTTTAGGGTTAGGGTTCGTGTTAGGGTTCTGGTTCGCGTAGGGTACGGTTAGGGTTCGGGTTCAGGTTTGTGTTAGGCTGAGGTTTAGGGTTAGGGTTAGGGTTAGGGTTCAGGTTACGGTTCGGGTTAAGGTTCGAGTAAGGGTTAGGGTAAGGGTTAGGATTAGGTTAGGGTTAGGGTTCGGGTTAGGGTCAGGGTAATGGTCAGGATCTGGCTCAGGATCTGGGTCAGGGAATAGGGTTTGGGTTCCAGTTAGGGTACGGGTCGGGTAAGAGACCACAGTTCCCAGGCACCGTCTGACCACTTCCCTCATCCCGGCGGTTTTGCAGCAGGACTTCAACCCGAACGAACCCAGCCCGGACACCCCCTGGGGCAAAAACGGCTTCCGACGAGCAATATGCTCTTGCTGTGGAAAACCTATCCCAAGTGGGGGTAGCCAGGTAAACAAAATGCCACACACCCAGATGTAAGAGACAATATTGCCCAGGCATGGTCTAAGCCCCTCACCTCGTCCCTGTGCTGTGGGGAGCCCGAGGGACAGCCGAGGCACACGGCCCTGAGACCCTTTTGGCAAAAAGCCGGCTTCCCACGGAAACAGTTTTCCTGAGGTGCAGACCCTCTCACAAGTGGTTGTGGCAAGGTAAAGCAAATGCCCTCCACTTCTCTGGAAGAAACCACAGTACCCAGCCATGTCTAAGCCCTTCCATCCTCTCTGGTCTTCTGGCAGCAGGAGTGAAAAGAGAGGAGCACAGCACTGGGACCCGTTGACAAAAACCAGCTTCCCATGAAAAAGTCTTTCTCCACGTGCAGACATGCTCCTAGGTGCCTGTGGCAAGGTGAAGGAAATGCCATACATGGACCTGGAAGAGACCACAGGTCCCAGGCACAGTCTGAGCCCTTCCCTCATCCCGGTGGTTTTGCTAGCAGGAGTTCCACCCCAAGGAACCCAGCCCAGAGACCCCTGCGGCAAAAACGGCTTGCGAGGAACAATAGGTGCTTGCTGTGGAAAACCTATGCAAATGGGGGTTGCCAGGTAAACAAAATGCCACACACCCAGGTGTAAGAAACAACATTGCCCAGGCAGGGTCTAAGCCCCTCACCTCGTCCCTGTGCTTTGGGGAGTTGGAGTGACACCCGAGGCCCACGGCCCTGAGACCCCTTTGGCCAAAAGCCGGCTTCCCACGAAAACAGTTTTCCTGAGGTGCAGACCCTCTCACAAGTGATTGTGGCAAGGTAAAGCAAATGCCATCCACTTCTCTGGATAAAACCACACTGCCCAGCCATGTTCTAAGCCCTCCCATACTCACTGGGCTTCTGGCAGCAGGAGTGAAAGAGAGGAACACAGCACTGTGACCCGTTTCACAAAAAGCGGCTTCCCACGAAAAAGTCTTTCTCCACGTGCAGAAATGATCCCAAGTGCCTGTGGCAAGGTGAAGGAAATGCCATACACTGACCTGTAGGAGACAACAGGGCCCAGGCACAGTCTGAGCACTTCCCTCATCCCGGCGGTTTTGCTAGCAGGAGATGTATCCCAAAGAACCCAGCCCTTAGACCCCTGGGGCCAAAACGGCTGCCGACGAGCAATATGCTCTTGCCCGGAAAAACCTATCCCAAGTGGGGGTAGCCAGGTAAACAAAATGCCACACAGCCAGGTGTATGAACAACATTGCCCAGGCATGGTCTAAGCCCCTCACCTCATCCTTGTGCTTTTGGGAGATGGAGTGACACCCAAGTCCCACGGCCCTGAGACCCGTTTGGCCAAAAGCGGCTTCCCACGGAAACAGTTTTCCTGAGGTGCAGAGCCTCTCCCAAGTGGTTGTGGTAAGGTAAAGCAAATGCCATCCACTTCTCTGGAAGAAACCACAGTGCCCAGCCATGTTCTAAGCCCTCCCATCCTCACTGTGCTTCTGGCACCACGAGTGAAAAGAGAGGAGCACAGCACTGGGACTCATTTGACAAAAACCGGTCCCACGGGAAAGTCTTTCTCCACGTGCAGATATGCTCCCCAGTGCCTGTGGCAAGGTGAAGGAATGCCATACACTGACTTGTAAGAGGCCACAGGGCCCAGGGACAATCTGAGCCCTTCCCTCATCCCTGTTATTTTGCTAGCAGGAGTTCAAACCCAACGAACACAGCCTGGAGACCGCTGGGGCAAAAACGGCTTCTGAGGAGCAATATGCTCCTGCTTTGGAAAACCTATCCCAATTGGGGGTAGCCAGCTCAACAAAATGCCACACACCCAGGTGTAAGAAACAACATTGCTCAGGCAGGGTCTAAGCCCCTCACCTCGTCCCTGTTCTTTGGGGAGCTGGAGGGACACCCGAGGCCCACGGCCCTGAGACCCCTTTGCAAAAAGCCGGCTTCCCACGGAAACAGTTTTCCTGAGGTGCAGACCCTCTCACAAGTGGTTGTGGCAAGGTAAAGCAAATGCCCTCCACTTCTCTGGAAGAAACCACAGTGCCCAGCCATGTTCTAAGCCCTCCCATCCTCCCTGGGCTTCTGGCAGCAGGAGTGAAAAGAGAGGAGCAGAGCACTGGGACCCGTTTGACAAAAACCGGCTTCCCACGGGAAAGTCTTTCTCCACGTGCAGACATGCTCCCAGGTGCCTGGGGCAAGGGGAAGGAAATGCCATACACTGACCTGGAAGAGACCACAGGGCCCAGGCACAGTCTGAACCCTTCCCTCATCCCAGCGGTTTTGCTAGCAGGAGTTCAACCCCAAGGAACACAGCCCGGAGACCCCTGGGGCAAAAACGGCTTGCGACGAACAATAGGTGCTTGCTGTGGAAAACCTATCCCAAGTGGGGGTAGCCAGGTAAACAAAATGCCACACACCCAGGTGTAAGAAACAACATTGCCCAGGCATGGTCTAAGCCCTCACCTCGTCCCTGTGCTTTGGGGAGCCGGAGGGACAGCCGAGGCCCACGGCCCTGAGACCCCTTTGCAAAAAGCCGGCATCCCACGGAAACAGTTTTCCTGAGGTGCAGACCCTCTCACAAGTGGTTGTGGCAAGGTAAAGCAAATGCCCTCCACTTCTCTGGAAGAAACCACAGTGCCCAGCCATGTTCTAAGCCCTCCCATCCTCCCTGGGCTTCTGGCAGCAGGAGTGAAAAGAGAGGAGCAGAGCACTGGGACCCGTTTGACAAAAACAGGCTTCCCACGGGAAAGTCTTTCTCCACGTGCAGACATGCTCCCAGGTGCCTGGGGCAAGGGGAAGGAAATGCCATACACTGACCTGGAAGAGACCACAGGGCCCAGGCACAGTCTGAACCCTTCCCTCATCCCAGCGGTTTTGCTAGCAGGAGTTCAACCCCAAGGAACACAGCCCGGAGACCCCTGGGGCAAAAACGGCTTGCGACGAACAATAGGTGCTTGCTGTGGAAAACCTATCCCAAGTGGGGGTAGCCAGGTAAACAAAATGCCACACACCCAGGTGTAAGAAACAACATTGCCCAGGCATGGTCTAAGCCCTCACCTCGTCCCTGTGCTTTGGGGAGCCGGAGGGACAGCCGAGGCCCACGGCCCTGAGACCCCTTTGCAAAAAGCCGGCATCCCACGGAAACAGTTTTCCTGAGGTGCAGACCCTCTCACAAGTGGTTGTGGCAAGGTAAAGCAAATGCCCTCCACTTCTCTGGAAGAAACCACAGTGCCCAGCCATGTTCTAAGCCCTCCCATCCTCCCTGGGCTTCTGGCAGCAGGAGTGAAAAGAGAGGAGCAGAGCACTGGGACCCGTTTGACAAAAACCGGCTTCCCACGGGAAAGTCTTTCTCCACGTGCAGACATGCTCCCAGGTGCCTGGGGCAAGGGGAAGGAAATGCCATACACTGACCTGGAAGAGACCACAGGGCCCAGGCACAGTCTGAACCCTTCCCTCATCCCAGCGGTTTTGCTAGCAGGAGTTCAACCCCAAGGAACACAGCCCGGAGACCCCTGGGGCAAAAACGGCTTGCGACGAACAATAGGTGCTTGCTGTGGAAAACCTATCCCAAGTGGGGGTAGCCAGGTAAACAAAATGCCACACACCCAGGTGTAAGAAACAACATTGCCCAGGCATGGTCTAAGCCCTCACCTCGTCCCTGTGCTTTGGGGAGCCGGAGGGACAGCCGAGGCCCACGGCCCTGAGACCCCTTTGCAACAAGCCGGCTTCCCACGGAAACAGTTTTCCTGAGGTGCAGAACCTCTCACAAGTCGTTGTGGCAAGGTAAAGCAAATGCCCTCCACTTCTCTGGAAGAAACCACAGTGCCCAGCCATGTTCTAAGCCCTCCCATCCTCCCTGGGCTTCTGGCAGCAGGAGTGCAAAGAGAGGAGCAGAGCACTGGGACCCGTTTGACAAAACCCGGCTTCCCACGGGAAAGTCTTTCTCCACGTGCAGACATGCTCCCAGGTGCCTGTGGCAAGGGGAAGGAAATGCCATAAACTGACCTGTAAGAGACCACAGGGCCCAGGCACAGTCTGAACCCTTCCCTCAACCCGGCGGTTTTGCTAGCAGGAGTTCAACCCCAACGAACACAGCCCGGAGACTCCTGGGGCAAAAACGGCTTCCGACGAACAATAGGTGCTTGCTGTGGAACACCTATCCCAAGTGGGGGAAGCCAGCTCAACAAAATGCCACACACCCAGGTGTAAGAAACAACTTTGCCCAGGCTTGGTCTAAGCCCCTCACCTCGTCCCTGTGCTTTGGGGAGCCGGAGGGACAGCCGAGGCCCACGACCCTGAGACCCCTTTGCAAAAAGCCGGCTTCCCACGGAAACAGTTTTCCTGAGGTGCAGACCCTATCCCAAGTGGTTGTGGCAAGGTAAAGCAAATGCCCTCCACTTCTCTGGAAGAAACCACAGTGCCCAGCCATGTTCTAAGCCCTCCCATCCTCCCTGGGCTTCTGGCAGCAGGAGTGAAAAGAGAGGAGCAGAGCACTGGGACCCGTTTGACAAAACCCGGCTTCCCACGGGAAAGTCTTTCTCCATGTGCAGACATGCTCCCAGGGGCCTGTGGCAAGGGGAAGGAAATGCCATACACTGACCTGGAAGAGACCACAGGGCCCAGGCACAGTCTGAACCCTTACCTCAACCCGGCGGTTTTGCTAGCAGGAGTTCAACCCCAACGAACACAGCCCGGAGACCCCTGAGGCAAAAACGCCTTCCGACGAACAATAGGCGCTTGCTGTGGAAAACCAATCCCAAGCGGGGGTAGCCAGCTCAACAAAATGCCACACACCCAGGTGTAAGAAACAACATTGCCCAGGCATGGTCTAAGCCCCTCACCTCGTCCCTGTGCTTTGGGGAGCCGGAGGGACAGCCGAGGCACACGGCCCTGAGACCCCTTTGCAAAAAGCCGGCTTCCCACGGAAACAGTTTTCCTGAGGTGCAGACCCTATCCCAAGTGGTTGTGGCAAGGTAAAGCAAATGCCCTCCACTTCTCTGGAAGAAACCACAGTGCCCAGCCATGTTCTAAGCCCTCCCATCCTCCCTGGGCTTCTGGCAGCAGGAGTGAAAAGAGGAGCAGAGCACTGGGACCCGTTTGAGAAAACCCGGCTTCCCACGGGAAAGTCTTTCTCCACGTGCAGACATGCTCCCAGGTGCCTGTGGCAAGGGGAAGGAAATGCCATACACTGACCTGGAAGAGACCACAGGGCCCAGGCACAGTCTGAACCCTTCCCTCAACCCGGCAGTTTTGCTAGCAGGAGTTCAACCCCAACGAACACAGCCCGGAGACCCCTGAGGCAAAAACGGCTTCCGACGAACACTAGGTGCTTGCTGTGGAACACCTATCCCAAGCGGGGGTAGCCAGCTCAACAAAATGCCACACACCCAGGTGTAAGAAACAACATTGCCCAGGCATGGTCTAAGCCCCTCACCTCGTCCCTGTGCTTTGGGGAGCCGGAGGGACAGCTGAGGCACACGGCCCTGAGACCCCTTTGCAAAAAGCCGGCTTACCACGGAAACAGTTTTCCTGAGGTGCAGACCTTTCCCAGGTGGTTGTGGCAAGGTAAAGCAAATGCCCTCCACTTCTCTGGAAGAAACCACAGTGCCCAGCCATGTTCTAAGCCCTCCCATCCTCCCTGGGCTTCTGGCAGCAGGAGTGAAAAGAGAGGAGCAGAGCACTGGGACCCGTTTGACAAAAACCGGCTTCCCACGGGAAAGTCTTTCTCCACGTGCAGACATGCTCCCAGGTGCCTGTGGCAAGGGGAAGGAAATGCCATACACTGACCTGGAAGAGACCACAGGGCCCAGGCACAGTCTGAACCCTTCCCTCAACCCGGCGGTTTTGCTAGCAGGAGTTCAAACCCAAAGAACACAGCCCGGAGACCCCTGAGGCAAAAACGGCTTCCGACGAACACTAGGTGCTTGCTGTGGAACACCTATCCCAAGCGGGGGTAGCCAGCTCAACAGAATGCCACACACCCAGGTGTAAGAAACAACATTGCCCAGGCATGGTCTAAGCCCCTCACCTCGTCCCTGTGCTTTGGGGAGCCGGAGGGACAGCCGAGGCACACGGCCCTGAGACCCCTTTGCAAAAAGCCGGCTTCCCACGGAAACAGTTTTCCTGAGGTGCAGACCCTATCCCAGGTGGTTGTGGCAAGGTAAAGCAAATGCCCTCCACTTCTCTGGAAGAAACCACAGTGCCCAGCCATGTTCTAAGCCCTCCCATCCTCCCTGGGCTTCTGGCAGCAGGAGTGAAAAGAGAGGAGCAGAGCACTGGGACCCGTTTGACAAAACCCGGCTTCCCACGGGAAAGTCTTTCTCCACGTGCAGACATGCTCCCAGGTGCCTGTGGCAAGGGGAAGGAAATGCCATACACTGACCTGGAAGAGACCACAGGGCCCAGGCACAGTCTGAACCCTTCCCTCAACCCGGCGGTTTTGCTAGCAGGAGTTCAACCCCAACGAACACAGCCCGGAGACCCCTGAGGCAAAAACGGCTTCCGAGGAACACTAGGTGCTTGCTGTGGAACACCTATCCCAAGCGGGGGTAGCCAGCTCAACAAAATGCCACACACCCAGGTGTAAGAAACAACATTGCCCAGGCATGGTCTAAGCCCCTCACCTTGTCCCTGTGCTTTGGGGAGCCGGAGGGACAGCTGAGGCACACGGCCCTGAGACCCCTTTGCAAAAAGCCGGCTTCCCACGGAAACAGTTTTCCTGAGGTGCAGACCCTATCCCAGGTGGTTGTGGCAAGGTAAAGCAAATGCCCTCCACTTCTCTGGAAGAAACCACAGTGCCCAGCCATGTTCTAAGCCCTCCCATCCTCCCTGGGCTTCTGGCAGCAGGAGTGAAAAGAGAGGAGCAGAGCACTGGGACCCGTTTGACAAAACCCGGCTTCCCACGGGAAAGTCTTTCTCCACGTGCAGACATGCTCCCAGGTGCCTGTGGCAAGGGGAAGGAAATGCCATACACTGACCTGGAAGAGACCACAGGGCCCAGGCACAGTCTGAACCCTTCCCTCAACCCGGCGGTTTTGCTAGCAGGAGTTCAACCCCAACGAACACAGCCCTGAGACCCCTGAGGCAAAAACGGCTTCCGAGGAACACTAGGTGCTTCCTGTGGAACACCTATCCCAAGTGGGGGTAGCCAGCTCAACAAAATGCCACACACCCAGGTGTAAGAAACAACATTGCCCAGGCATGGTCTAAGCCCCTCACCTCGTCCCTGTGCTTTGGGGAGCCGGAGGGACAGCCGAGGCCCACGGCCCTGAGACCCCTTTGCAAAAAGCCGCCTCCCACGGAGACAGTTTTCCTGAGGTGGAGACCCTATCCCAAGTGGTTGTGGCAAGGTAAAGCAAATGCCCTCCACTTCTCTGGAAGAAACCACAGTGCCCAGCCATGTTCTAAGCCCTCCCATCCTCCCTGGGCTGCTGGCAGCAGGAGTGAAAAGAGAGGAGCAGAGCACTGGGACCCGTTTGAGAAAACCCGGCTTCCCACGGGAAAGTCTTTCTCCACGTGCAGACATGCTCCCAGGTGCCTGTGGCAAGGGGAAGGAAATGCCATACACTGACCTGGAAGAGACCACAGGGCCCAGGCACAGTCTGAACCCTTCCCTCAACCCGGCGGTTTTGGTAGCAGGAGTTCAACCCAAACGAACACAGCCCGGAGACTCCTGGGGCAAAAACGGCTTCCGACGAACACTAGGTGCTTGCTGTGGAACACCTATCCCAAGTGGGGGTAGCCAGTCAACAAAATGCCACACACCCAGGTGTAAGAAACAACATTGCCCAGGCATGGTCTAAGCCCCTCACCTCGTCCCTGTGCTTTGGGGAGCCGGAGGGACAGCCGAGGCATACGGCCCTGAGACCCCTTTGCAAAAAGCCGGCTTCCCACGGAAACACTTTTCCTGAGGTGCAGACCCTATCCCAAGTGGTTGTGGCAAGGTAAAGCAAATGCCCTCCACTTCTCTGGAAGAAACCACAGTGCCCAGCCATGTTCTAAGCCCTCCCATCCTCCCTGGGCTTCTGGCAGCAGGAGTGAAAAGAGAGGAGCAGAGCACTGGGACCCGTTTGACAAAACCCGGCTTCCCACGGGAAAGTCTTTCTCCACGTGCAGACATGCTCCCAGGTGCCTGGGGCAAGGGGAAGGAAATGCCATACACTGACCTGGAAGAGACCACAGGGCCCAGGCACAGTCTGAACCCTTCCCTCAACCCGGCGGTTTTGCTAGCAGGAGTTCAACCCCAACGAACACAGCCCTGAGACCCCTGAGGCAAAAACGGCTTCCGACGAACACTAGGTGCTTGCTGTGGAACACCTATCCCAAGTGGGGGTAGCCAGCTCAACAAAATGCCACACACCCAGGTGTAAGAAACAACATTGCCCAGGCATGGTCTAAGCCCCTCACCTCGTCCCTGTGCTTTGGGGAGCCGGAGGGACAGCCGAGGCCCATGGCCCTGAGACCCCTTTGCAAAAAGCCGGCTTCCCACGGAGACAGTTTTCCTGAGGTGGAGACCCTAACCCAAGTGGTTGTGGCAAGGTAAAGCAAATGCCCTCCACTTCTCTGGAAGAAACCACAGTGCCCAGCCATGTTCTAAGCCCTCCCATCCTCCCTGGGCTTCTGGCAGCAGGAGTGAAAAGAGAGGAGCAGAGCACTGGGACCCGTTTGACAAAACCCGGCTTCCCACGGGAAAGTCTTTCTCCACGTGCAGACATGCTCCCAGGTGCCTGGGGCAAGGGGAAGGAAATGCCATACACTGACCTGGAAGAGACCACAGGGCCCAGGCACAGTCTGAACCCTTCCCTCAACCCGGCGGTTTTGCTAGCAGGAGTTCAAACCCAAAGAACACAGCCCGGAGACCCCTGAGGCAAAAACGGCTTCCGATGATCAATAGGTGCTTGCTGTGGAACACCTATCCCAAGTGGGGGTAGCCAGCTCAACAAAATGCCACACACCCAGGTGTAAGAAACAACATTGCCCAGGCATGGTCAAAGCCCCTCACCTCGTCCCTGTGCTTTGGGGAGCCGGAGGGACAGCCGAGGCACACGGCCCTGAGACCCCTTTGCAAAAAGCCGGCTTCCCACGGAAACAGTTTTCCTGAGGTGCAGACCCTATCCCAAGTGGTTGTGGCAAGGTAAAGCAAATGCCCTCCACTTCTCTGGAAGAAACCACAGTGCCCAGCCATGTTCTAAGCCCTCCCATCCTCCCTGGGCTTCTGGCAGCAGGAGTGAAAAGAGAGGAGCAGAGCACTGGGACCCGTTTGACAAAAACCGGCTTCCCACGGGAAAGTCTTTCTCCATGTGCAGACATGCTCCCAGGTGCCTGTGGCAAGGGGAAGGAAATGCCATACACTGACCTGGAAGAGACCACAAGGCCCAGGCACAGTCTGAACCCTTCCCTCAACCCAGCGGTTTTGCTAGCAGGAGTTCAACCCCAATGAACACAGCCCGGAGACCCCTGAGGCAAAAACGGCTTCCGACGAACAATAGGTGCTTGCTGTGGAACACCTATCCCAAGCGGGGGTAGCCAGCTCAACAAAATGCCACACACCCAGGTGTAAGAAACAACATTGCCCAGGCATGGTCAAAGCCCCTCACCTCGTCCCTGTGCTTTGGGGAGCCGGAGGGATAGCCGAGGCACACGGCCCTGAGACCCCTTTGCAAAAAGCCGGCTTCCCACGGAAACAGTTTTCCTGAGGTGCAGACCCTATCCCAAGTGGTTGTGGCAAGGTAAAGCAAATGCCCTCCACTTCTCTGGAAGAAACCACAGTGCCCAGCCATGTTCTAAGCCCTCCCATCCTCCCTGGGCTTCTGGCAGCAGGAGTGAAAAGAGAGGAGCAGAGCACTGGGACCCGTTTGACAAAACCCGGCTTCCCACGGGAAAGTCTTTCTCCACGTGCAGACATGCTCCCAGGTGCCTGTGGCAAGGGGAAGGAAATGCCATACACTGACCTGGAAGAGACCACAGGGCCCAGGCACAGTCTGAACCCTTCCCTCAACCCGTCGGTTTTGCTAGCAGGAGTTCAACCCCAACGAACACAGCCCGGAGACCCCTGAGGCAAAAATGGCTTCCGACGAACAATAGGCGCTTGCTGTGGAAAACCAATCCCAAGTGGGGGTAGCCAGCTCAACAAAATGCCACACACCCAGGTGTAAGAAACAACATTGCCCAAGCATGGTCTAAGACCCTCACCTCGTCCCTGTGCTTTGGGGAGCCAGAGGGACACCCGAGGCCCACGGGCTTGAGACCCTTTTCGCCAAAAGCCGTCTTCCAAGGGAAACAGTTTTCCTGAGGTGCAGACCCTCTCTCAAGTGGTTTTGGAAGGTAAAGCAAATGCCATCCATGTCTCTGTAAGAAACCAAGTGCCCAGCCATATTCTAAGCCCTCCCATCCTCACTGGGCTTCTTGAACCCAGAGTGAAAAGACAGGAGCAGAGCACTGGGACCCGTCTGACAAAAACCGGCTTAAGACGGGAAAGTCTTTCTCCACGTGCAGACATGCTCCCAAGGTGCCTGTGGCAAGGGGAAGGAAATGCCATACACTGACCTGTAAGAGACCACAGGGCCCAGGCACAGTCTGAGCCCTTCCCTCATCCCGGCGGTTTTGCTAGCAGGAGTTCAACCCCAGTGAAAACTGCCCGGACACCCCGTGGGGCAAAAACGGCTTCCGACGAGCAATATGCTCTTGCTGTGGAAAACCTATCCCAAGTGGGGGTAGCCAGGTAAACAAAATGCCACACACCCAGGTGTAAGAAACAACATTGCGCAGGCATGGTCTAAGCCCCTCACCTCGTCCCTGTGCTTTGGGGAGCCGGAGGGACAGCCGAGGCCCACGGGCCTGAGACCCGTTTGGCCAAAAGCCGGCTTCCCACGGAAACAGTTTTCCTGAGGTGCAGACCCTCTCACAAGTGGTTGTGGCAAGGTAAAGCAAATGCCATCCACTTCTCTGGAAGAAACCACAGTGCCCAGCCATGTTCTAAACCCTCCCATACTCACTGGGCTTCCGGTAGCAGGAGTGAAAAGAGAGGAGCACAGCACTGGGACCCGTTTGACAGAAACCGGCTTCCCACGGGAAAGTCTTTCTCCACGTGCAGACATGCTCCCAGGTGCCTGTGGCAAGGGGAAGGAAATGCCATACACTGACCTGGAAGAGACCACAGGGCCCAGGCACAGTCTGAGCCCTTCCCTCATCCCGGCGGTTTTGCTAGCAGGAGTTCAACCCCAACGAACACAGCCCGGAGACCCCTGGGGCAAAAACGGCTTCAGACGAGCATTATGCTCTTGCTGTGGAATACCTATCCCAAGTGGGGGTAGCCATGTAAACAAATGCCACACACCCAGGTGTAAGAAACAATATTGCGCAGGAGTGGTCTAAGCTCCTCACCTCGTCCCTGTGCTTTGGGGAGCCGGACGGACAACCGAGGCCCACGGGCCTGAGATCCGTTTGGCCTAAAGCCGGTTTCCCCGGAAACAGTTTTCCTGATGTGCAGACCCTCTCACAATTGGTTGTGGCAAGGTAAAGCAAATGCCATCCACGTCTCTGGAAGAAACCACAGTGCCCAGCCATGTTCTAAGCCCTCCCATCCTCACAGGGCTTCTGGCAGCCGGAGTGCAAAGAGAGGAGCACAGCACTTGGACCCGTTTGACAAAACCCGGCTTCCCACGGGAAAGTCTTTCTCCACGTGCAGACATGCTCCCAAGTGCCTGTGGCAAGGGGAAGGAAATGCCATACACTGACCTGGAAGAGACCACAGGGCCCAGGCACAGTCTGAGCCCTTCCCTCATCCCGGCGGTTTTGCTAGCAGGAGTTCAACCCCAGTGAAAACTGCCCGGACACCCCGTGGGGCAAAAACGGCTTCCGACGAGCAATATGCTCTTGCTGTGGAAAACCTATCCCAAGTGGGGGTAGCCAGGTAAACAAAATGCCACACACCCAGGTGTAAGAAACAACATTGCGCAGGCATGGTCTAAGCCCCTCACCTCGTCCCTGTGCTTTGGGGAGCCGGAGGGACAGCCGAGGCCCACGGGCCTGAGACCCGTTTGGCCAAAAGCCGGCTTCCCACGGAAACAGTTTTCCTGAGGTGCAGACCCTCTCACAAGTGGTTGTGGCAAGGTAAAGCAAATGCCATCCACTTCTCTGGAAGAAACCACAGTGCCCAGCCATGTTCTAAACCCTCCCATACTCACTGGGCTTCCGGTAGCAGGAGTGAAAAGAGAGGAGCACAGCACTGGGACCCGTTTGACAGAAACCGGCTTCCCACGGGAAAGTCTTTCTCCACGTGCAGACATGCTCCCAGGTGCCTGTGGCAAGGGGAAGGAAATGCCATACACTGACCTGGAAGAGACCACAGGGCCCAGGCACAGTCTGAGCCCTTCCCTCATCCCGGCGGTTTTGCTAGCAGGAGTTCAACCCCAACGAACACAGCCCGGAGACCCCTGGGGCAAAAACGGCTTCAGACGAGCATTATGCTCTTGCTGTGGAATACCTATCCCAAGTGGGGGTAGCCATGTAAACAAATGCCACACACCCAGGTGTAAGAAACAATATTGCGCAGGAGTGGTCTAAGCTCCTCACCTCGTCCCTGTGCTTTGGGGAGCCGGACGGACAACCGAGGCCCACGGGCCTGAGATCCGTTTGGCCTAAAGCCGGTTTCCCCGGAAACAGTTTTCCTGATGTGCAGACCCTCTCACAATTGGTTGTGGCAAGGTAAAGCAAATGCCATCCACGTCTCTGGAAGAAACCACAGTGCCCAGCCATGTTCTAAGCCCTCCCATCCTCACAGGGCTTCTGGCAGCCGGAGTGCAAAGAGAGGAGCACAGCACTTGGACCCGTTTGACAAAACCCGGCTTCCCACGGGAAAGTCTTTCTCCACGTGCAGACATGCTCCCAAGTGCCTGTGCGAAGGTGAAGGAAATGCCATACACTGACCTGGAAGAGACCACAGGGCCCAGGCACAGTCTGAACCCTTCCCTCTTCCCGGAGGTTTTGCTAGCAGGAGTTCAACCCCAACGAACACAGGTCGGAGACCCCTGGGGCCAAAACGGCTTAAGACGAGCAATATGCTCTTGCTGTGGAAAACCTATCCCAAGTGGGGGTAGCCAGGTAAACAAAATGCCACACACCCAGGTGTAAGTAACAACATTGCCCAGGCATGGTCTAAGCCCCTCACCTCGTCCCTGTGCTTTGGGGAGCCGGAGGGACAGCCGAGGCCCATGGCCCTGAGACCTCTTTGCAAAAAGCCGGCTTCCCACGGAAACAGTTTTCCTGAGGTGCAGACCCTCTCGCAAGAGGTTGTGGCAAGGTAAAGCAAATGCCCTCCACTTCTCTGGCAGAAACCACAGTACCCAGCCATGTTCTAAGCCCTCCCATCCTCCCTGGGCTTCTGGCAGCAGGAGTGAAAAGAGAGGAGCAGAGCACTGGGACCCGTTTGACAAAAACCGGCTTCCCACGGGAAAGTCTTTCTCCACGTGCAGACATGCTCCCAGGTGCCTGTGGCAAGGGGAAGGAAATGCCATACACTGACCTGGAAGAGACCACAGGGCCCAGGCACAGTCTGAGCCCTTCCGTCATCCCGTCGGTTTTGCTAGCAGGTGTTGTACCCCAACGAACCCAGCCCTTAGACCCCTGGGGCCAAAACGGCTTCCGACGAGCAATATGCTCTTGCTGTGGAAAACCTATCCCAAGTGGGGTAGCCAGGTAAACAAAATGCCACACACCCAGGTGTAAGAAACAACATTGCCCAGGCATGGTCTAAGCTCCTCACCTCTTCCCTGTGCTTTGGGGAGCTGGAGGGACACCCGAGGCCCACGGCCCTGAGACACGTTTGGCCAAAAGCCGGCTTCCCACGGAAACAGTTTTCCTGAGGTGCAGACCCTCTCACAAGGGGTTGTGGCAAGGTAAAGCAAATGCTATCCACGACTCTGGAAGAAACCAAAGTGCCCAGCCGTGTTCTAAGCCCTCCCATCCTCCCTGGGCTTCTGGCAGCAGGAGTGGAAAGGAGGAGCACAGCACTGGAACCCGTTTGACAAAAACCGACTTCCCACGAAAAAGTCTTTCTCCACGTGCAGACATGCTCCCAAGTGCTGAGGACATAGTACTGAGACAACTTTGGCAGAAACGGGTTCAAATGAACAATATTTCTTGATGTGCAAACTCTATCTTAATTTGTTGTGGCAAGGTAAAGGATGTGCCATATGCTTATTTGTAAGAAATAACAGGTCCATGGACGGTCTGAGCCCTAAGATCATCACTGTTCTTTTGGTATCATGAGTTAAAACCGAGGCAAACAGCTGAGAAAATTTGGCAAAAACCGCCTTTCAGTGAAATATATTTTCTCTTTTGCAAACTCTATCATAATTGTTTGTGCCAATGTAAAGAAAATGCCATACGCTTATCTGTAAGAAACAGAAGTTTCCAGGATCGATCTGAGCCCTCACATCATCATAGTGATTTTGGTAGCATTCGTTAATCCCAAACAACACCGTATTGAGACACATTTGACAAAAAACCGCTTCCAACGAAAAATATTTTGTTCATGTTGAAACCCTATCATATGTGGTTGTGGCAATGTAAAGAAAATGCCACACCCTTATGTGTAAGAAACAACATTACCCAGGAACAGTCTAAGCCCTAACATCATCACTGTGCTTTTGGTAGCATGAGTGAAACCCGAGGAATACAGCACTTAGACACATTTGGGAAAAACCGGCTTCCAATGAAAACTATTTTCTTAACGTGGAAACCCTATCACAAGGGGTTGTGGAAGGTAAAGTAAAAAAGCGGAGTTCCAACGAGAAATATTTTCTTCACGTAGAAACCCGTTCCTGGGCACTGTTGTTTCTTACAGATAAGTGTGTGGCATTTATTTATCTGGCCACAACCACTTACGTTTGGGTTTGAAAGGGAAGAAAATATTATTCATTGGAATGCGATTTTTGCCAAATGTGTCTTAGTGCTGTTTGCCTCCGCTTTAACTCCCGCTCCCAAAAGCACAGTGCTGATATTAAGGCTCAGACTGTTCCAGGGCACTGTTGTTTCTTACAGATAAGCGTATGGCATTTTCTTTACATTGGCACAAACAATTATGGCTTTCGGGTTCGGGTTCGGGTTCGGGGTTTGGGTTCTGGTTCTGGTTCTGGTTCGGGTAGGTTTCAGGTTCGGGTTCGGGTAGGGTTCGGGTTCGGGTTCGGGTAGGGTTCGGTTTCGGTTTCGGTTCGGGTTCGCTATCGGTTTCGCTTTCAGTTATGGATTCGGGTTTGGGTTTGGGTTAGAGGTTAGGGTTCGGGTTCGGGTTCTGGTTCGGTATTGGTTTCGCTTTTGAGTATGGATTCGGGTTCGGGTTCGGGTTCGGGTTCGGGTTAGGATTAGGGTTCGGGTTCGGGTTCAGGTTCGGGTTAGGGTTCGGGTTAGGGTTAGGGTAAGGGTTCGGGTTAGGGTTCGGGTTCGGGTTAGGGTTCGGGTTCAGGTTCGGGTTCGGGTTAGGGTTCGGGTTCGGGTTCGGGTTCCTTTTCGGGTTAGGGTTCGGGTTCGGGTTAGGGTTAGGGTTCGGGTTAGGTTTAGGGTTAGGGTTCGGGTTCGGGTTCGGGTTAGGGTTTGGGTTAGGTTTAGGGTTAGGGTTCGGGTTCGGGTTCGGGTTAGGGTTCGGGTTAGGGTTCGGGTTAAGGATCGGGTTCGGGTTAGGGATTGGGTTTGGGTTAGGGTTCGGGTTAGGATTAGGGTTAGGGTTAGGGTTAGGGTTAGAGTTCGGGTTAGGGTTTGGGTTAGGGTTAGGGTTTGGATTCGGGTTCGGGTTCAGGTTAGGGTTAGGGTTAGGGTTCGGGTAGGATGAGGGTTCGGGTTCGGGTTATGGTTAGGGTTAGGGTTAGGGTTACTGTTAGGGTTAGGGTTCGGGTTAGGTTTAGGGTTCAGGTTAAGGTTCGGGTTCGGGTTAGGGTTCGGGTTTGGGATTGGGTTCGTTTCCGGTTAGGGTTAGGGTTAGGGTTATGGTTAGGGTTCGGGTTAGCGTTAGGGTTAGGGTTAGTGTTACTGTTTGGTTTAGGGTTAGGGTTAGGGTTAGGGTTCAGGTTAGTGTTAGGGTTCGGGTTCGGGTTAGGGTTAGGGTTCGGGTTCGGGTTAGGGTTCGGGTTCGGGTTAGGGTTAGGGTTAGGGTTAGAGTTCGGGTTACGGTTTGGGTTAGGGTTAGGGTCGGGTTAGGGTTAGGGTTCAGGTTAGGGTTATATTTAGGGTTAGGGTTAGGGTTAGGGTTAGAGTTTGGGTTAGGATTAGGGTTAGGTTTCGGGCTAGGGTTAGGTTTCGGGGTAGCGTTAGAGTTCGGGTTAGGGTTAGATTTTGGGTTCGGGTTCGGTTTTGGGTTCGTGTTAGGGTTAGGGTTCGGTTTAGGGTTAGGGGTCGGATTAGGGGTAGGGTTTGGGTTCGGGTTAGGGTTCGGGCTAGGATTAGGGTTCGGGTTCGGGTTCGGAGTAGGGTTAGGTTTAGGGTAAAGATTTGGGTTAGGGTTCGTGTTAGGGTTAGGGTTAGGGTTAGGGTTAGGTTTCGGGTAAGGGCTCGGGTTTGGGTTCGGGTTAGGGTTAGTGTTAGGTTTAGGGTTCGGTTTAGGGTTAGTGTGAGGCTTAGGGTTTGCGTTAGGGTTAGGGTTAGGGTTAGGGTTAGGGTTAGAGTTCCGGTTAGGGTTTGGGTTAGGGTTAGGGTTTGGATTCGGGTTCAGGTTCAGGTTAGGGCTAGTGTTTGGGTTTGGGTAGGGTTAGGTTTCGGGTTCGGGTTATGGTTAGGGTTAGGGTTAGGGTTAGGGTTCGAGTTAGGGTTAGGGTTCGGGTTTGGTTTAGGGTTAGGGTTAGGGTTAGGGTTAGAGTTCGGGTCAGGGTTTGGGTTAGGGTTAGGCTTTGGATTCGGGTTTGGGTTCAGGTTAGGGTTAGGGTTAGGGTTCGGGTAGAGTTAGGGTTAGGGTTAGGATTAGACTTCGGGTTAGGGTTTGGGTTAGGGTTAGGGTTAGGATTCGGGTTCGGGTTATGGTTAGGGTTATGGTTAGGGTTACGGTTAGGGTTAGGGTTAGGGTTCGGGTTAGGGTTAGGGTTCAGGTTAGGGTTAGGGTTCGGGTTAGCGGTTCGGGTTTGGCTTCCGGTTAGGGATTCGCGTTAGGGCTAGGGTTCGGGTGAGGGTTAGGTTTCGGTTTAGAGTTAGGGTTAGGGTTAGGGTTAGGGTTCGGGTTAGGGTTAGCGTTAGTGTTAGGGTTAGGCTTCGGATTAGGGTTAGGGTTCGGGTTAGGGTTAGGGTTAGGGTTAGGGTTCGGGTAGGGTTAGGGTTCGGGTTATGGTTAGGTTTAGGGTTAGGGTTAGGGTTCGGGTTAAGGTTAGGTTTCAGGTTAGGGTTCGGGTTCGGGTTAGGGTTCGGGTTCGGGATTGGGTTCGGTCAGGTTAGGGTTAGGGTTAGGGTTATGGTTAGGGTTCGGGTTAGCGTTAGGGTTAGGGTTAGTGTTACTGTTTGGTTTAGGTTTAGGGTTAGGGTTAGGGTTCAGGTTAGGGTTAGGGTTCGTGTTCGGGTTAGGGTTAGGGTTCGGGTTCGGGTTAGGGGTAGGGTTAGGGTTAGGGTTAGAGTTCGGGTAGGGTTTGGGTAGGGTTAGGGTTTGGATTCGGGTTAGGGTTAGGGTTTGGGTTAGGGTTAGGGTTAGGGTTTGGATTCGGGTTCGGGTTCAGGTTAAGGTTAGGGTTAGGGTTCGGTTAGGGTTACGGTTAGGGTTAGGGTTACGGTTATGGTTAGGGTTCGGGTTAGCGTTAGGGTTAGGGTTAGGGTTAGGGTTAGGGTTAGGGTTAGGGTTAGGGTTAGGGTTAGAGTGAGGTTTAGGGTTTGGGTTTCGGTTAGGTTTTGGGTTAGGGTTAGGGTTAGGGTTACGGTTAGGGTTAGGGTTACGATTCGGTTTCGGGTCGGGTTAAGGTTAGGGTTAGGGTTCTGGTTAGGGATAGGGTTAGGGTTAGGGTCGGGTTAGGGTTAGGGTTAGTGTTAGGGTTACGGTTAGGGTTAGGGTTACGGTTAGGGTTTGGTTTCGGATTCTGGTTCAGGTTAGGGTTAGGGTTAGGGTTCGGGTAGGGTTAGGGTTCGGGTTCGGGTTATGGTTAGGGTTAGGCTTAGGGTTACGGGTCGGGTTAGGGTTAGGGTTCGGATTAGGTTTAGGGTTCAGGTTAAGGTTAGGGTTGGGGTTAGGGTTAGGGTTAGAGTTCGGGTTAGGGTTTGGGTTAGGGTTAGGGTTTGGTTTCGGGTTCGGGTTCGGGTTCAGGTTAGGGTTAGGGTTAGGGTTCGGGTAGGGTTAGGGTTCGGGTTCGGGTTATGGTTAGGGTTAGGGTTAGGGTTAGGGTTCGGGTTAGGGTTAGGATTCAGGTTAGGGTTCGGGTTCGGGTTAGGGTTCGGGTTCGGAATTGGGTTCGGTCAGGTTAGGGTTAGGGTTAAGGTTATGGTTAGGGTTCGGGTTAGCGTTAGGGTTAGGGTTAGTGTTACTGTTTGGTTTAGGTTTAGGGTTAGGGTTAGGGTTTGGGCTGGGGTTAGGCTTAGGGTTAGGGTAGGGTTAGGGTTAGGATTAGGGTTAGGGTTAGGATTAGGGTTAGGGTTAGAGTTCGGGTTAGGGTTTGGGTTAGGGTTAGGGTTTGGTTTCGGGTTCGGGTTCAGGTTAGGGTTAGGGTTAGGGTTCGGGTAGGGTTAGGGTTCGGGTTATGGTTAGGTTTAGGGTTAGGGTTTGGGTTAGGGTTCGGGTTAAGTTTAGGTTTCAGGTTAGGGTTCGGGTTCGGGTTAGGGTTCGGGTTCGGGATTGGGTTCGGTCAGGTTAGGGTTCGGGTTAGCGTTAGGGTTAGGGTTAGTGTTACTGTTTGGTTTAGGTTTAGGGTTAGGGTTAGGGTTCAGGTTAGCGTTAGGGTTCGTGTTCGGGTTAGGGTTAGGGTTCGGGTTCGGGTTAGGGGTAGGGTTAGGGTTAGGGTTAGAGTTCGGGTAGGGTTTGGGTTAGGGTTAGGGTTTGGATTCGGGTTAGGGTTAGGGTTTGGGTTAGGGTTAGGGTTAGGGTTTGGATTCGGGTTCGGGTTCAGGTTAAGGTTAGGGTTAGGGTTCGGTTAGGGTTACGGTTCGGGTTCGGGTTATGGTTAGGGTTAGGTTTAGGGTTACGGTTAGGGTTAGGTTTAGGGTCCGGTTTAGAGTTAGGGTTCAGGTTAGGGTTAGGGTTCGGGTTAGGGTTCGGGTTCGGATTGGGTTCGGTTTCAGGTTAGGGGTAGGGTTAGGGTTATGGTTAGGGTTCGGGTTAGCGTTAGGGTTAGGGTTAGGGTTACTGTTTGGTTTAGGGTTAGGGTTAGTTTTAGGGTGCAGGTTAGGGTTAGGTTTCGGGTTAGGGTTAAGGTTACAGTTAGGGTTAGGTTTTGGCTTAGGGTTAGGTTTACGGTTATATTTCGGGTATGGTTAGGGTTAGGGTTAGAGTTCCGGTTAGGATTCAGTTTCGGGTTAGGGCTAGGGTTCGGGTTAGGGTTAGGGTTCGTGTTAGGGGTTCGGGTTTGGCTTCGGGTTAGGGATTCCCGTTAGGGCTAGGGTTCGGGTTAGGGTTCGGGTTAGGGTTAGGGTTAGGGTTAGGGTTCGGGTTAGGGTTAGGGTTAGTATTAGGGTTAGGGTTCGGGTTAGGGTTAGAGTGAGGTTTAGGGTTTGGGTTTGGGTTAGGTTTTGGGTTAGGGTTAGGGTTAGGGTTACGGTTAGGGTTAGGGTTACGATTCGGTTTCGGGTCGGGTTAAGGTTAGGGTTAGGGTTCAGGTTAGGGATAGGGTTAGGGTTAGGGTCGGGTTAGGGTTAGGGTTAGTGTTAGGGTTAGGGTTAGGGTTAGGGTTACGGTTAGGGTTTGGATTCGGATTCTGGTTCAGGTTAGGGTTAGGGTTAGGGTTCGGGTAGGGTTAGGGTTCGGGTTCGGGTTATGGTTAGGGTTAGGCTTAGGGTTACGGGTCGGGTTAGGGTTAGGGTTCGGATTAGGTTTAGGGTTCAGGTTAAGGTTAGGGTTGGGGTTAGGGTTAGGGTTAGAGTTCGGGTTAGGGTTTGGGTTAGGGTTAGGGTTTGGTTTCGGGTTCGGGTTCGGGTTCAGGTTAGGGTTAGGGTTAGGGTTCGGGTAGGGTTAGGGTTCGGGTTCGGGTTATGGTTAGGGTTAGGGTTAGGGTTAGGGTTCGGGTTAGGGTTAGGATTCAGGTTAGGGTTCGGGTTCGGGTTAGGGTTCGGGTTCGGAATTGGGTTCGGTCAGGTTAGGGTTAGGGTTAAGGTTATGGTTAGGGTTCGGGTTAGCGTTAGGGTTAGGGTTAGTGTTACTGTTTGGTTTAGGTTTAGGGTTAGGGTTAGGGTTTGGGCTGGGGTTAGGCTTAGGGTTAGGGTAGGGTTAGGGTTAGGATTAGGGTTAGGGTTAGGATTAGGGTTAGGGTTAGAGTTCGGGTTAGGGTTTGGGTTAGGGTTAGGGTTTGGTTTCGGGTTCGGGTTCAGGTTAGGGTTAGGGTTCGGGTAGGGTTAGGGTTCGGGTTATGGTTAGGTTTAGGGTTAGGGTTAGGGTTAGGGTTAGGGTTCGGGTTAAGTTTAGGTTTCAGGTTAGGGTTCGGGTTCGGGTTAGGGTTCGGGTTCGGGATTGGGTTCGGTCAGGTTAGGGTTCGGGTTAGCGTTAGGGTTAGGGTTAGTGTTACTGTTTGGTTTAGGTTTAGGGTTAGGGTTAGGGTTCAGGTTAGCGTTAGGGTTCGTGTTCGGGTTAGGGTTAGGGTTCGGGTTCGGGTTAGGGGTAGGGTTAGGGTTAGGGTTAGAGTTCGGGTAGGGTTTGGGTTAGGGTTAGGGTTTGGATTCGGGTTAGGGTTAGGGTTTGGGTTAGGGTTAGGGTTAGGGTTTGGATTCGGGTTCGGGTTCAGGTTAAGGTTAGGGTTAGGGTTCGGTTAGGGTTACGGTTCGGGTTCGGGTTATGGTTAGGGTTAGGTTTAGGGTTACGGTTAGGGTTAGGTTTAGGGTCCGGTTTAGAGTTAGGGTTCAGGTTAGGGTTAGGGTTCGGGTTCGGATTGGGTTCGGTTTCAGGTTAGGGGTAGGGTTAGGGTTATGGTTAGGGTTCGGGTTAGCGTTAGGGTTAGGGTTAGGGTTACTGTTTGGTTTAGGGTTAGGGTTAGGTTTAGGGTGCAGGTTAGGGTTAGGTTTCGGGTTAGGGTTAAGGTTACAGTTAGGGTTAGGTTTTGGCTTAGGGTTAGGTTTACGGTTATATTTCGGGTATGGTTAGGGTTAGGGTTAGAGTTCCGGTTAGGATTCAGTTTCGGGTTAGGGCTAGGGTTCGGGTTAGGGTTAGGGTTCGTGTTAGGGGTTCGGGTTTGGCTTCGGGTTAGGGATTCCCGTTAGGGCTAGGGTTCGGGTTAGGGTTCGGGTTAGGGTTAGGGTTAGGGTTAGGGTTCGGGTTAGGGTTAGGGTTAGTATTAGGGTTAGGGTTCGGGTTAGGGTTAGAGTGAGGTTTAGGGTTTGGGTTTGGGTTAGGTTTTGGGTTAGGGTTAGGGTTAGGGTTACGGTTAGGTTAGGGTTACGATTCGGTTTCGGGTCGGGTTAAGGTTAGGGTTAGGGTTCAGGTTAGGATAGGGTTAGGGTTAGGGTCGGGTTAGGGGTGGTTAGTGTTTGGGTTAGGGTTAGGGTTAGGGTTACAGTTAGGGTTTGGATTCGGATTCTGGTTCAGGTTAGGGTTAGGGTTAGGGTTCGCGTAGGGTTAGGGTTCGGGTTCGGGTTATGGTTAGGGTTAGGGTTAGGGTTACGGGTAGGGTTAGGGTTAGGGTTCGGATTAGGTTTAGGGTTAAGGTTAGGGTTAGGGTTAGGGTTAGGGTTAGAGTTCGGGTTAGGGTTTGGGTTAGGGTTAGGGTTTGGTTTCGGGTTCGGGTTCAGGTTAGGGTTAGGATTAGGGTTCGGGTAGGGTTAGGGTTCGGGTTCGGGTTATGGTTAGGGTTAGGATTAGGGTTCGGGTTAGGGTTAGGGTTCAGGTTAGGGTTCGGGTTCGGGTTAGGGTTCGGGTTCGGTCAGGTTAGGGTTAGGGTTAGGGTTATGGTTAGGGTTCGGGTTAGCGTTAGGGTTAGGGTTAGTGTTACTGTTTGGTTTAGGTTTAGGGTTAGGGTTAGGGTTCAGGTTAGGGTTAGGGTTCGGGTTCGGGTTCGGGTTAGGGGTAGGGTTAGGGTTAGGGTTAGAGTTCGGGTAGGGTTTGGGTTAGGGTTAGGGTTTGGATTCGGGTTAGGGTTAGGGTTAGGGTTAGGGTTAAGGCTAGGGTTCGGGTTCGGGTTAGGGTTCGGGTTAGGGGTTCGGGTTTGGCTTCGGGTTAGGGATTCCCGTTAGGGCTAGGGTTCGGGTTCGGGTTAGGGTTAGGGTTAGGGTTAGGGTTAGTATTAGGGTTAGGGTTAGGGCTAGGGTTAGGGTTAGGGTTAGGGTTAGGGTTCGGGTTAGTGTTAGTATTAGGGTTAGGGTTCGGGTTAGGGTTAGAGTGAGGTTTAGGGTTTGGGTTTGGGTTAGGTTTTGGGTTAGGGTTAGGGTTAGGGTTACGGTTAGGGTTAGGGTTACGATTCGGTTTCGGGTCGGGTTAAGGTTAGGGTTAGGGTTCAGGTTAGGGATAGGGTTAGGGTTAGGGTCGGGTTAGGGTAGGGTTAGTGTTAGGGTTAGGGTTAGGGTTACGGTTAGGGTTTGGATTCGGATTCTGGTTCAGGTTAGGGTTAGGGTTAGGGTTCGGGTAGGGTTAGGGTTCGGGTTCGGGTTATGGTTAGGGTTAGGCTTAGGGTTACGGGTAGGGTTAGGGTTAGGGTTCGGATTAGGTTTAGGGTTCAGGTTAAGGTTAGGGTTAGGGTTAGGGTTAGGGTTAGGGTTAGAGTTCGGGTTAGGGTTTGGGTTAGGGTTAGGGTTTGGTTTCGGGTTCGGGTTCAGTTTAGGGTTAGGGTTAGGGTTCGTGTAGGGTTAGGGTTCGGGTACGGGTTATGGTTAGGGTTAGGTTTAGGGTTAGGGTTAGCGTTCGGATTAGGGTTAGGGTTCAGGTTAGGGTTCAGGTTCGGGTTAGGGTTCGGGTTCGGGATTGGGTTCGGTCAGGTTAGGGTTAGGGTTAGGGTTATGGTTAGGGTTCGGGTTAGCGTTAGGGTTAGGGTTAGTGTTACTGTTTGGTTTAGGTTTAGGGTTAGGGTTAGGGTTCAGGTTAGGGTTAGGGTTCGTGTTCGGGTTAGGGTTAGGGTTCGGGTTCGGTTTAGGGGTAGGGTTAGGGTTAGGGTTAGAGTTCGGGTAGGGTTTGCGTAGGGTTAGGGTTTGGATTCGGGTTAGGGTTAGGGTTTGGGTTAGGGTTAGGGTTAGGGTTTGGATTCGGGTTCGGGTTCAGGTTAAGGTTAGGGTTAGGGTTCGGTTAGGGTTACGGTTAGGGTTAGGGTTAGGGTTATGGTTAGGGTTCGGGTTAGCGTTAGGGTTAGGGTTAGGGTTACTGTTTGGTTTAGGGTTAGGGTTAGGTTTAGGGTGCAGGTTAGGGTTAGGTTTCGGTTTAGGGTTAAGGTTACTGTTAGGGTTAGGTTTTGGCTTAGGGTTAGGTTTACGGTTATATTTCGTGTAGGGTTAGGGTTAGGGTTAGAGTTTCGGTTAGGATTCGGGTTCGGGTTAGGGCTAGGGTTCGGGTTAGGGTTAAGGTTTGGGTTAGGGGTTCGGGTTTGGCTTCGGGTTAGGGATTCGCGTTAGGGCTAGGGTTCGGGTTAGGGTTAGGGTTAGGGTTAGGGTTTGGATTCGGGTTCGGGTTCAGGTTAAGGTTAGGGTTAGGGTGCGGGTAGGGTTACGGTTCGGGTTCGGGTTATGGTTAGGGTTAGGATTAGGGTTAGGGTTAGGGTTAGGGTTCAGGTTAGGGATAGGGTTAGGGTTAGGGTTTGGATTCGGGTTCGGGTTCAGGTTAAGGTTAGGGTTAGGGTGCGGGTAGGGTTACGGTTCGGGTTCGGGTTATGGTTAGGGTTAGGTTTAGGGTTACGGTTAGTGTTAGGTTTAGGGTCCGGTTTAGAGTTAGGGTTCAGGTTAGGGTTAGGGTTCGGGTTAGGGTTCGGGTTCGGATTGGGTTTGGTTTCAGGTTAGGGGTAGGGTTAGGGTTATGATTAGGGTTCGGGTTAGCGTTAGGGTTAGGGTTAGGGTTACTGTTTGGTTTAGGGTTAGGGTTAGGTTTAGGGTGCAGGTTAGGGTTAGGTTTCGGGTTAGGGTTAAGGTTACAGTTAGGGTTAGGTTTTGGCTTAGGGTTAGGTTTACGGTTATATTTCGGGTATGGTTAGGGTTAGGGTTAGAGTTCCGGTTAGGATTCAGTTTCGGGTTAGGGCTAGGGTTCGGGTTAGGGTTAGGGTTCGTGTTAGGGGTTCGGGTTTGGCTTCGGGTTAGGGATTCCCGTTAGGGCTAGGGTTCGGGTTAGGGTTCGGGTTAGGGTTAGGGTTAGGGTTAGGGTTCGGGTTAGGGTTAGGGTTAGTATTAGGGTTAGGGTTCGGGTTAGGGTTAGAGTGAGGTTTAGGGTTTGGGTTTGGGTTAGGTTTTGGGTTAGGGTTAGGGTTAGGGTTACGGTTAGGTTAGGGTTACGATTCGGTTTCGGGTCGGGTTAAGGTTAGGGTTAGGGTTCAGGTTAGGGATAGGGTTAGGGTTAGGGTCGGGTTAGGGGTAGGGTTAGTGTTTGGGTTAGGGTTAGGGTTAGGGTTACAGTTAGGGTTTGGATTCGGATTCTGGTTCAGGTTAGGGTTAGGGTTAGGGTTCGCGTAGGGTTAGGGTTCGGGTTCGGGTTATGGTTAGGGTTAGGGTTAGGGTTACGGGTAGGGTTAGGGTTAGGGTTCGGACTAGGTTTAGGGTTAAGGTTAGGTTTAGGGTTAGGGTTAGGGTTAGAGTTCGGGTTAGGGTTTGGGTTAGGGTTAGGGTTTGGTTTCGGGTTCGGGTTCAGGTTAGGGTTAGGATTAGGGTTCGGGTAGGGTTAGGGTTCGGGTTCGGGTTATGGTTAGGGTTAGGGTTAGGGTTAGGGTTCGGGTTAGGGTTAGGGTTAGGGTTAGGGTTCGGGTTAGGGTTAGTATTAGGGTTAGGGTTCGGGTTAGGGTTAGAGTGAGGTTTAGGGTTTGGGTTTGGGTTAGGTTTTGGGTTAGGGTTAGGGTTAGGGTTACGGTTAGGGTTAGGGTTACGATTCGGTTTCGGGTCGGGTTAAGGTTAGGGTTAGGGTTCAGGTTAGGGATAGGGTTAGGGTTAGGGTCGGGTTAGGGTTAGGGTTAGTGTTAGGGTTAGGGTTAGGGTTACGGTTAGGGTTTGGATTCGGATTCTGGTTCAGGTTAGGGTTAGGGTTAGGGTTCGCGTAGGGTTAGGGTTCGGGTTCGGGTTATGGTTAGGGTTTGGGTTAGGGTTACGGGTAGGGTTAGGGTTAGGGTTCGGATTAGGTTTAGGGCTCAGGTTAAGGTTAGGGTTAGGGTTAGGGTTAGGGTTAGGGTTAGAGTTCGGGTTAGGGTTTGGGTTAGGGTTAGGGTTTGGTTTCGGGTTCGGGTTCAGGTTAGGGTTAGGGTTAGGGTTCGGGTAGGGTTAGGGTTCGGGTTCGGGTTATGGTTAGGGTTAAGGTTAGGGTTAGGGTTCGGGTTAGGGTTAGGGTTCAGGTTAGGGTTCGGGTTCGGGTTAGGGTTCGGGTTCGGGATTGGGTTCGGTCAGGTTAGGGTTAGGGTTAAGGTTATGGTTAGGGTTCAGGTTAGCGTTAGGGTTAGGGTTAGTGTTACTGTTTGGTTTAGGTTTAGGGTTAGGGTTAGGGTTTGGGCTAGGGTTAGGGTTAGGGTTAGGGTAGGGTTAGGGTTAGGATTAGGGTTAGGGTTAGGGTTAGGGTTATGTTTAGGGTTCGGGTTAGCGTTAGGTTTAGGGTTAGTGTTACTGTTTGGTTTAGGTTTAACGTTAGGGTTAGGGTTCAGGTTAGGGTTAGGGTTCGTGTTCGGGTTAGGGTTAGGGTTCGGGTACGGGTTAGGGTTAAGGTTACTGTTAGGGTTAGGTTTTGGCTTAGGGTTAGGTTTACGGTTATATTTCGGGTATGGTTAGGGTTAGGGTTAGAGTTCCGGTTAGGATTCGGGTTCGGGTTAGGGCTAGGTTTCGGGTTAGGGTTACGGTTCAGGTTAGGGGTTCGGGTTTGGCTTCGGGTTAGGGATTCCCGTTAGGGCTAGGGTTCGGGTTAGGGTTAGGGTTAGGGTTAGGGTTAGAGTTCGGGTTAGGGTTAGGGTTAGGGTTCGGGTAGGGTTAGGGTTCGGGTTCGGGTTATGGTTAGGGTTAAGGTTAGGGTTAGGGTTCGGGTTAGGGTTAGGGTTCAGGTTAGGGTTCGGGTTCGGGTTAGGGTTCGGGTTCGGGATTGGGTTCGGTCAGGTTAGGGTTAGGGTTAAGGTTATGGTTAGGGTTCAGGTTAGCGTTAGGGTTAGGGTTAGTGTTACTGTTTGGTTTAGGTTTAGGGTTAGGGTTAGGGTTTGGGCTAGGGTTAGGGTTAGGGTTAGGGTAGGGTTAGGGTTAGGATTAGGGTTAGGGTTAGGGTTAGGGTTATGTTTAGGGTTCGGGTTAGCGTTAGGTTTAGGGTTAGTGTTACTGTTTGGTTTAGGTTTAGGGTTAGGGTTAGGGTTCAGGTTAGGGTTAGGGTTCGTGTTCGGGTTAGGGTTAGGGTTCGGGTACGGGTTAGGGTTAAGGTTACTGTTAGGGTTAGGTTTTGGCTTAGGGTTAGGTTTACGGTTATATTTCGGGTATGGTTAGGGTTAGGGTTAGAGTTCCGGTTAGGATTCGGGTTCGGGTTAGGGCTAGGTTTCGGGTTAGGGTTAGGGTTCAGGTTAGGGGTTCGGGTTTGGCTTCGGGTTAGGGATTCCCGTTAGGGCTAGGGTTCGGGTTAGGGTTAGGGTTAGGGTTAGGGTTAGAGTTCGGGTTAGGGTTAGGGTTAGGGTTCGGGTAGGGTTAGGGTTCGGGTTCGGGTTATGGTTAGGGTTAAGGTTAGGGTTAGGGTTCGGGTTAGGGTTAGGGTTCAGGTTAGGGTTCGGGTTCGGGTTAGGGTTCGGGTTCGGGATTGGGTTCGGTCAGGTTAGGGTTAGGGTTAAGGTTATGGTTAGGGTTCAGGTTAGCGTTAGGGTTAGGGTTAGTGTTACTGTTTGGTTTAGGTTTAGGGTTAGGGTTAGGGTTTGGGCTAGGGTTAGGGTTAGGGTTAGGGTAGGGTTAGGGTTAGGATTAGGGTTAGGGTTAGGGTTAGGGTTATGTTTAGGGTTCGGGTTAGGGTTAGGGTTAGGGTTAGGGTTAGGTTTAGGGTTACGGTTAGGGTTAGGGTTAGGGTTCGGGTTAGGGTTAGGGTTCGGGTTCGGTTCAGGGTTAGGGTTAGGGTTAGAGTTCGGGTCAGGGTTTGGGTTAGGGTTAGGCTTTGGATTTGGGTTCGGGTTCAGGTTAGGGTTAGGGTAGGGTTCGGGTAGGGTTAGGGTTAGGGTTAGGGTTAGCGTTCGGGTTAGGGTTAGGGTTCAGGTTAGGGTTCGGGTTCGGGTTAGGGTTCGGGTTCGGGATTGGGTTCGGTCAGGTTAGGGTTAGGGTTAGGGTTATGGTTAGGGTTCGGGTTAGCGTTAGGGTTAGGGTTAGTGTTACTGTTTGGTTTAGGTTTAGGGTTAGGGTTAGGGTTCCGGTTAGGGTTAGGGTTCGGGTTCGGGTTAGGGTTCGGGTTCGGGTTAGGGTTAGGGTTAGGGTTCAGGTAGGGTTACGGTTCGGGTTCGGGTTATGGTTAGGGATAGGGTTAGAGTCCGGTTTAGGGTTAGGGTTCAGGTTAGGGTTCGGGTTCGGGTTAGGGTTCGGGTTCGGATTGGGTTCGGTTTCAGGTTAGGGTTAGGGTTAGGATTATGGATAGGGTTCGGGTTAGCGTTAGGGTTAGGGTTACTGTTTGGTTTAGGGTTAGGGTTAGGTTTAGGGTGCAGGTTAGGGTTAGGGTTCGGGTTAGGGTTAAGGTTACTGTTAGGGTTAGGTTTTGGGTTAGGGTTAGGTTTACGGTTATATTTCGTGTATGGTTAGGGTTAGGGTTAGAGTTCCGGTTAGGATTCGGGTTCGGGTTAGGGCTAGGTTTCGGGTTAGGGTTAGGGTTCGGGTTAGGGGTTCGGGTTTGGCTTCGGGTTAGGGATTCCCGTTAGGGCTAGGGTTCGGGTTAGGGTTAGGGTTAGGTTTAGGGTTAGGGTTCGGGTTAGGGTTAGGGTTAGGGTTCGGGTTAGGGTTAGAGTGAGGTTTAGGGTTTGGGTTTGGGTTATGTTTTGGGTTAGGGTTAGGGTTAGGGTTATTGTTAGGGTTAGGGTTAGGTTTAGAGTTCGGGTTAGGGTTTGGGTTAGGGTTAGGGTTTGGATTCGGGTTCAGGTTCAGGTTAGGGCTAGGGTTTGGGTTTGGGTAGGGTTAGGTTTCGGGTTCGGGTTATGGTTAGGGTTAGGGTTAGGGTTACGGTTAGGGTTAGGGTTAGGGTTCGGGTTAGGGTTAGGGTTCGGGTTCGGTTTAGGGTTAGGGTTAGGGTTAGAGTTCGGGTCAGGGTTTGGGTTAGGGTTAGGCTTTGGATTTGGGTTTGGGTTCAGGTTAGGGTTAGGGTTAGGGTTCGGGTAGGGTTAGGGTTAGGGTTAGGGTTAGCGTTCCGGTTAGGGTTAGGGTTCAGGTTAGGGTTCGGGTTCGGGTTAGGGTTCGGGTTCGGGATTGGGTTCGGTCAGGTTAGGGTTAGGGTTAGGGTTATGGTTAGGGTTCGGGTTAGCGTTAGGGTTAGGGTTAGTGTTACTGTTTGGTTTAGGTTTAGGGTTAGGGTTAGGGTTCAGGTTAGGGTTAGGGTTCGGGTTCGGGTTCGGGTTAGGGTTCGGGTTCGGGTTAGGGGTAGGGTTAGGGTTAGGGTTAGAGTTCGGGTAGGGTTTTGGTTAGGGTTAGCGTTTGGATTCGGGTTCGGGTTCAGGTTAGGGTTAGGGTTACGGTTCAGGTAGGGTTACGGTTCGGGTTCGGGTTATGGTTAGGGTTAGGGTTAGAGTCCGGTTTAGGGTTAGGGTTCAGGTTAGGGTTCGGGGTCGGGTTAGGGTTCGGGTTCGGATTGGGTTCGGTTTCAGGTTAGGGTTAGGGTTAGGATTATGGATAGGGTTCGGGTTAGCGTTAGGGTTAGGGTTACTGTTTGGTTTAGGGTTAGGGTTAGGTTTAGGGTGCAGGTTAGGGTTAGGGTTCGGGTTAGGGTTAAGGTTACTGTTAGGGTTAGGTTTTGGGTTAGGGTTAGGTTTACGGTTATATTTCGTGTATGGTTAGGGTTAGCGTTAGAGTTCCGGTTAGGATTCGGGTTCGGGTTAGGGCTAGGTTTCGGGTTAGGGTTAGGGTTCGGGTTAGGAGTTCGGGTTTGGCTTCGGGATCGGGATTCCCGTTAGGGCTAGGTTTCGGGTTAGGGTTAGGGTTAGGGTTAGGGTTAGGGTTCGGGTTAGGGTTAGGGTTAGGGTTCGGGTTAGGGTTAGAGTGAGGTTTAGGGTTTGGGTTTGGGTTAGGTTTTGAGTTAGGGTTAGGGTTAGGGTTATTGTTAGGGTTAGGGTTAGGTTTAGAGTTCGGGTTAGGGTTTGGGTTAGGGTTAGGGTTTGGATTCGGGTTCAGGTTCAGGTTAGGGCTAGGGTTTGGGTTTGGGTAGGGTTAGGTTTCGGGTTCGGGTTATGGTTAGGTTTAGGGTTAGGGTTACGGTTAGGGTTAGGGTTAGGGTTCGGGTTAGGGTTAGGGTTCGGGTTCGGTTTAGGGTTAGGGTTAGGGTGAGAGTTCGGGTCAGGGTTTGGGTTAGGGTTAGGCTTTGGATTTGGGTTTGGGTTCAGGTTAGGGTTACGGTTAGGGTTTGGGTAGGGTTAGGGTTAGGGTTAGGGTTCGGGTTAGGGTTAGGGTTCAGATTAGGGTTAGGGTTCGGGTTAGCGGTTCGGGTTTGGCTTCCGGTTAGGGATTCGTGTTAGGGCTAGGGTTCGGGTTAGGTTTAGGTTTCGGTTTAGAGTTAGGGTTAGGGTTAGGGTTAGGGTTCGGGTTAGGGTTAGGGTTCGGGTTAGGGTTAGGGTTAGGGTTACGGTTAGAGTTCGGGTTAGGGTTAGGGTTAGGGTTTGGATTTGGATTCGGGTTCAGGTTAGGGTTAGGGTTAGAGTTCGGGTAGGGTTAGAGTTCTGGTTAGGGTAGGGTTAGGGTTAGGGTTAGGGTTAGGTTTCGGGTATGGGCTCGGGTTTGGGTTCGGGTTCAGGTTAGTGTTAGGGTTAGGGTTAGGGTTAGGGTTTGGATTCGAGTTCAGGTTCAGGTTAGAGCTAGGGTTTGGGGTTGGGTAGGGTTAGGTTTCGGGTTCGGGTTATGCTTAGGGTTAGGGTTAGGGTTACGGTTAGGGTTAGGGTTAGGTTTCGGGTTAGGGTTAGGGTTCGGGTTCGGTTTAGGGTTAGGGTTAGGATTCGGGTTAGGTTTAGGGTTCAGGTTAAGGTTAGGATTAGGGTTAGGGTTAGCGTTAGGGTTAGGGTTAGGGTTCGGGTTAGGGTTAGGGTTCAGATTAGGGTTAGGGTTCGGGTTAGCGGTTCGGGTTTGGCTTCCGGTTAGGGATTCGTGTTAGGGCTAGGGTTCGGGTTAGGTTTAGGTTTCGGTTTAGAGTTAGGGTTAGGGTTAGGGTTAGGGTTCGGGTTAGGGTTAGCGTTAGTGTTAGGGTTAGGGTTCGGGTTAGGGTTAGGGTTCGGGTTAGGGTTAGGGTTAGGGTTAAGGTTAGAGTTCGGGTTAGGGTTAGGGTTAGGGTTTGGATTTGGATTCGGGTTCAGGTTAGGGTTAGGGTTAGAGTTCGGGTAGGGTTAGAGTTCTGGTTAGGGTAGGGTTAGGGTTAGGGTAGGGTTAGGTTTCGGGTATGGGCTCGGGTTTGGGTTCGGGTTCAGGTTAGTGTTAGGGTTAGGGTTAGGGTTAGGGTTAGGGTTTGGATTCGGGTTCAGGTTCAGTTTAGGGTAGGGTTTGGGGTTGGGTAGGGTTAGGTTTCGGGTTCGGGTTATGCTTAGGGTTAGGGTTAGGGTTACGGTTAGGGTTAGGGTTAGGGTTCGGGTTAGGGTTAGGGTTCGGGTTCGGTTTAGGGTTAGGGTTAGGATTAGGGTTAGATTTCGGGTCAGGGTTTGGGTTAGGGTTAGGGTTTGGATTCGGGTTCGGGTTCGGGTTCAGGTTAGGCTTAGGGTTAGGGTTAGGATTCGGGTTAGGTTTAGGGTTCAGGTTAAGGTTAGGATTAGGGTTAGGGTTAGCGTTAGGGTTAGGGTTAGGGTTCGGGTTCTGGTTCAGGTTAGGGTAAGGGATAGGGTTCGGGTAGGGTTAGGTTTCGGGTTCGGGTTATGGTTATGGTTAGGGTTAGGGTTAGGGTTAGGGTTCAGTTTAGGGTTAGGGTTCAGGTTAGGGTTAGTGTTAGGGTTAGGGTTAGGGTTAGGGTTCGGGTTAGGGTTAGGGTTCAGGTTAAGGTTAGGGTTAGGGTTAGGGTTAGGTTTAGGTTTAGAGTTCGGGTTAGGGTTTGGGTTAGGGTTAGGGTTTGGTTTTGGGTTCGGGTTCAGGTTAGGGTTAGGGTTAGGGTTCGGGTAGGGTTAGGGTTCGGGTTCGGGTTATGGTTAGGGTTGGGGTTAGGGTTCGGATTAGGTTTAGGTTTCAGGTTAAGGTTAGGGTTAGGGTTAGGGTTAGGGTTAGAGTTCGGGTTAGGGTTTGGGTTAGGGTTAGGGTTTGGTTTCGGGTTAGGGTTAGGGTTAGGGTTAGGGTTAGGGTTTGGGTTAGGGTTAGGGGTTGGTTTCGGGTACGGGTTCAGGTTAGGGTTAGGGTTAGGGTTCGGGTAGGGTTAGGGTTCGGGTTCGGGTTACGGGTAGGGTTAGGGTTAGGGTTAGGGTTAGGGTTCCGGTTAGGATTCGGGTTCGGGTTAGGGCTAGGGTTCGGGTTAGGTTTAGGGTTCGTGTTAGGGGTTCGGGTTTGGCTTCGGGTTAGGGATTCCCGTTAGGGCTAGGGTTCGGGTTAGGGTTAGGGTTAGGGTTAGGGTTAGGGTTAGGGTTAGGGTTCGGGTTAGGGTTAGTATTAGGGTTAGTGTTCGGTTTAGGGTTAGAGTGAGGTTTAGGGTTTGGGTTTGGGTTAGGTTTTGGGTTAGGGTTAGGGTTAGGGTTACGGTTAGGGTTAGGGTTACGATTCGGTTTCGGGTCTGGTTAAGGTTAGGATTAGGGTTCAGGTTAGGGATAGGGTTAGGGTTTGTATTCGGGTTAGGGGTAGGGTTAGTGTTTGGGTTAGGGTTAGGGTTAGGGTTACAGTTAGGGTTTGGATTCGGATTCTGGTTCAGGTTAGGGTTAGGGTTAGGGTTTGGGTAGGTTAGGGTTCGGGTTCGGGTTATGGTTAGGGTTAGGGTTACGTGTAGGGTTAGGGTTAGGGTTCGGATTAGGTTTAGGGTTCAGGTTAAGGTTAGGGTTAGGGTTAGGGTTAGGGTTAGAGTTCGGGTTAGGGTTTGGGTTAGGGTTAGGGTTTGGTTTCGGGTTCGGGTTCAGGTTAGGGTTAGGATTAGGGTTCGGGTAGGGTTAGGGTTCGTGTTCGGGTTATGGTTAGGGTTAGGGTTAGGGTTAGGGTTCGGGTTAGGGTTAGGGTTCATGTTAGGGTTCGGGTTCGGGTTAGGTTTCTGGTTCGGGATTGGGTTCGGTCAGGTTAGGGTTAGGGTTAAGGTTATGGTTAGGGTTATGGTTAGGGTTAGGGTTAGGGTTAGGGTTAGGGTTAGGGTTAGGGTTAGGGTTAGAGTTCGGGTAGGGTTTGGGTTAGGGTTAGGGTTAGGGTTAGGGTTACGGTTAGGGTTAGGTTTAGGGTCCGGTTTAGGGTTAGGGTTCAGGTTAGGGTTCGGTTTCGGGTTAGGGTTCGGGTTCGGATTGGGTTCGGTTTCAGGTTAGGGTTAGGGTTAGGATTATGGATAGGGTTCGGGTTAGCGTTAGGGTTACGGTTACTGTTTGGTTTAGGGTTAGGGTTAGGTTTAGGGTTCAGGTTAGGGTTAGGGTTCGGGTTAGGGTTAAGGTTACTGTTAGGGTTAGGTTTTGGTTTAGGGTTAGGTTTACGGTTATATTTCGTGTATGGTTAGGGTTAGGGTTAGAGTTCCGGTTAGGATTCGGGTTCGGGTTAGGGCTAGGTTTCGGGTTAGGGTTAGGGTTCGGGATAGGGGTTCGGGTTTGGCTTCGGGTTAGGGATTCCCGTTAGGGCTAGGGTTAGGGTTAGGGTTAGGGTTAGGGTTCGGGTTCGGGTTAGGGTTAGGGTTAGGGTTAGAGTGAGGTTTAGGGTTTGGGTTTGGGTTAGGTTTTGAGTTAGGGTTAGGGTTAGGGTTATTGTTAGGGTTAGGGTTAGGTTTAGAGTTCGGGTTAGGGTTTGGGTTAGGGTTAGGGTTTGGATTCGGGTTCAGGTTCAGGTTAGGGCTAGGGTTTGGTTTTGGGTAGGGTTAGGTTTCGGGTTCGGGTTATGGTTAGGGTTAGGGTTAGGGTTACGTTTAGGGTTAGGGTTAGGGTTCGGGTTAGGGTTAGGGTTCGGGTTCGGTTTAGGGTTAGGGTTAGGGTTAGAGTTCGGGTCAGGGTTTGGGTTAGGGTTAGGCTTTGGATTTGGGTTTGGGTTCAGGTTAGGGTTACGGTTAGGGTTTGGGTAGGGTTAGGGTTAGGGTTAGGGTTCGGGTTAGGGTTAGGGTTCAGATTAGGGTTAGGGTTCGGGTTAGCGGTTCGGGTTTGGCTTCCGGTTAGGGATTCGTGTTAGGGCTAGGGTTCGGGTTAGGTTTAGGTTTCGGTTTAGAGTTAGGGTTAGGGTTAGGGTTAGGGTTCGGGTTAGGGTTAGGGTTCGGGTTAGGGTTAGGGTTAGGGTTACGGTTAGAGTTCGGGTTAGGGTTAGGGTTAGGGTTTGGATTTGGATTCGGGTTCAGGTTAGGGTTAGGGTTAGAGTTAGTGTTAGGTTTATGGTTAGGGTTAGGGTTAGGGTTAGGTTTCGGGTATGGGCTCGGGCTTGGGTTCGGATTAGGGTTAGGGTTAGGGTTAGAGTTCGGGTCAGGGTTTGGGTTAGGGTTAGGCTTTGGATTTGGGTTTGGGTTCAGGTTAGGGTTAGGGTTAGGGTTCGGGTAGGGTTAGGGTTAGGGTTAGGGTTAGCGTTCCGGTTAGGGTTAGGGTTCAGGTTAGGGTTCGGGTTCGGGTTCGGGTTAGGGTTAGGGTTAGGGTTAGGGTTAGGGTTAGCGTTCCGGTTAGGGTTAGGGTTCAGGGTTAGGGTTAGGGTTAGTGTTAGGGTTAGGGTTAGCGTTCCGGTTAGGGTTAGGGTTCAGGTTAGGGTTCGGGTTCGGGTTAGGGTTCGGGTTCGGGATTGGGTTCGGTCAGGTTAGGGTTAGGGTTAGGGTTATGGTTAGGGTTCGGGTTAGCGTTAGGGTTAGGGTTAGTGTTACTGTTTGGTTTAGGTTTAGGGTTAGGGTTAGGGTTCAGGTTAGGGTTAGGGTTCGGGTTCGGGTTCGGGTTCGGGTTAGGGTTCGGGTTAGGGTTAAGGTTACTGTTAGGGTTAGGTTTTGGGTTAGGGTTAGGTTTACGGTTATATTTCGTGTATGGTTAGGGTTAGCGTTAGAGTTCCGGTTAGGATTCGGGTTCGGGTTAGGGCTCGGTTTCGGGTTAGGGTTAGGGTTCGGGTTAGGAGTTCGGGTTTGGCTTCGGGATAGGGATTCCCGTTAGGGCTAGGGTTCGGGTTAGGGTTAGGGTTAGGGTTAGGGTTAGGGTTCGGGTTAGGGTTAGGGTTAGGGTTCGGGTTAGGGTTAGAGTGAGGTTTAGGGTTTGGGTTTGGGTTAGGTTTTGAGTTAGGGTTAGGGTTAGGGTTATTGTTAGGGTTAGGGTTAGGTTTAGAGTTCGGGTTAGGGTTTGGGTTAGGGTTAGGGTTTGGATTCGGGTTCAGGTTCAGGTTAGGGCTAGGGTTTGGGTTTGGGTAGGGTTAGGTTTCGGGTTCGGGTTATGGTTAGGGTTAGGGTTAGGGTTACGGTTAGGGTTAGGGTTAGGGTTCAGGTTAGGGTTAGGGTTCGGGTTCGGTTAGGGTTAGGGTTAGGGTTAGAGTTCGGGTCAGGGTTTGGGTTAGGGTTAGGCTTTGGATTTGGGTTTGGGTTCAGGTTAGGGTTACGGTTAGGGTTTGGGTAGGGTTAGGGTTAGGGTTAGGGTTCGGGTTAGGGTTAGGGTTCAGATTAGGGTTAGGGTTCGGGTTAGCGGTTCGGGTTTGGCTTCCGGTTAGGGATTCGTGTTAGGGCTAGGGTTCGGGTTAGGTTAGGGTTAGGGTTAGGGTTAGGGTTAGGGTTCGGGTTAGGGTTAGGGTTAGTATTAGGGTTAGGGTTCGGGTTAGGGTTAGAGTGAGGTTTAGGGTTTGGGTTTGGGTTAGGTTTTGGGTTAGGGTTAGGGTTAGGGTTACGGTTAGGGTTAGGGTTACGATTCGGTTTCGGGTCTGGTTAAGGTTAGGGTTAGGGTTCAGGTTAGGGATAGGGTTAGGGTTTGTATTCGGGTTAGGGTTAGGGTTAGGGTTACAGTTAGGGTTTGGATTCGGATTCTGGTTCAGGTTAGGGTTAGGGTTAGGGTTCGGGTAGGTTAGGGTTCGGGTTCGGGTTATGGTTAGGGTTAGGGTTAGGGTTACGGGTAGGGTTAGGGTTAGGGTTCGGATTAGGTTTAGGGTTCAGGTTAAGGTTAGGGTTAGGGTTAGGGTTAGAGTTCGGGTTAGGGTTTGGGTTAGGGTTAGGGTTTGGTTTCGGGTTCGGGTTCAGGTTAGGGTTAGGATTAGGGTTCGGGTAGGGTTAGGGTTCGGGTTCGGGTTATGGTTAGGGTTAGGGTTAGGGTTAGGGTTAGGGTTCGGGTTAGGGTTAGGGTTCATGTTAGGGTTCGGGTTCGGGTTAGGTTTCTGGTTCGGGATTGGGTTCGGTCAGGTTAGGGTTAGGGTTAAGGTTATGGTTAGGGTTCGGGTTAGCGTTAGGGTTAGGGTTAGTGTTACTGTTTGGTTTAGGTTTAGGGTTACGGTTAGGGTTCAGGTTCGGGTTAGGGTTCGGTTTCGGGTTAGGATTAGGGTTCGGTTTCGGGTTAGTGGTAGGGTTAGGGTTAGGGTTAGAGTTCGGGTAGGGTTTGGGTTAGGGTTAGGGTTAGGGTTAGGGTTACGGTTAGGGTTAGGTTTAGGGTCCGGTTTAGGGTTAGGGTTCAGGTTAGGGTTCGGGTTCGGGTTAGGGTTCGGGTTCGGATTGGGTTCGGTTTCAGGTTAGGGTTAGGGTTAGGATTATGGATAGGGTTCGGGTTAGCGTTAGGGTTAGGGTTACTGTTTGGTTTAGGGTTAGGGTTAGGTTTAGGGTGCAGGTTAGGGTTAGGGTTCGGGTTAGGGTTAAGATTACTGTTAGGGTTAGGTTTTGGTTTAGGGTTAGGTTTACGGTTTTATTTCGTGTATGGTTAGGGTTAGGGTTAGAGTTCCGGTTAGGATTCGGGTTCGGGTTAGGGCTAGGTTTCGGGTTAGGGTTAGGGTTCGGGATAGGGGTTCGGGTTTGGCTTCGGGTTAGGGATTCCCGTTAGGGCTAGGGTTAGGGTTAGGGTTAGGGTTAGGGTTCGGGTTAGGGTTAGGGTTCGGGTTAGGGTTAGAGTGAGGTTTAGGGTTTGGGTTTGGGTTAGGTTTTGAGTTAGGGTTAGGGTTAGGGTTATTGTTAGGGTTAGGGTTAGGTTTAGAGTTCGGGTTAGGGTTTGGGTTAGGGTTAGGGTTTGGATTCGGGTTCAGGTTCAGGTTAGGGCTAGGGTTTGGGTTTGGGTAGGGTTAGGTTTCGGGTTCGGGTTATGGTTAGGGTTAGGGTTAGGGTTACGGTTAGGGTTAGGGTTAGGGTTCGGGTTAGGGTTAGGGTTCGGGTTCGGTTTAGGGTTAGGGTTAGGGTTAGGGTTAGGGTTAGGGTTCAGATTAGGGTTAGGGTTCGGGTTAGCGGTTCGGGTTTGGCTTCCGGTTAGGGATTCGTGTTAGGGCTAGGGTTCGGGTTAGGTTTAGGTTTCGGTTTAGAGTTAGGGTTAGGGTTAGGGTTAGGGTTCGGGTTAGGGTTAGGGTTCGGGTTAGGGTTAGGGTTAGGGTTACGGTTAGAGTTCGGGTTAGGGTTAGGGTTAGGGTTTGGATTTGGATTCGGGTTCAGGTTAGGGTTAGGGTTAGAGTTAGTGTTAGGTTTATGGTTAGGGTTAGGGTTAGGGTTAGGTTTCGGGTATGGGCTCGGGCTTGGGTTCGGATTAGGGTTAGGGTTAGGGTTAGAGTTCGGGTCAGGGTTTGGGTTAGGGTTAGGCTTTGGATTTGGGTTGGGTTCAGGTTAGGGTTAGGGTTAGGGTTCGGGTAGGGTTAGGGTTAGGGTTAGGGTTAGCGTTCCGGTTAGGGTTAGGGTTCAGGTTAGGGTTCGGGTTAGGGTTACGGTTAGAGTTCGGGTCAGGGTTTGGGTTAGGGTTAGGCTTTGGATTTGGGTTTGGGTTCAGGTTAGGGTTACGGTTAGGGTTTGGGTAGGGTTAGGGTTAGGGTTAGGGTTAGGTTTCAGGTATGGGCTCGGGTTTGGGTTCGGGTTCAGGTTAGTGTTAGGGTTAGGGTTAGGGTTAGGGTTAGGGTTTGGATTCGAGTTCAGGTTCAGGTTAGGGCTAGGGTTTGGGGTTGGGTAGGGTTAGGTTTCGGGTTCGGGTTATGCTTAGGGTTAGGGTTAGGGTTACGGTTAGGGTTAGGGTTAGGTTTCGGGTTAGGGTTAAGGTTCGGGTTCGGTTTACGGTTAGGGTTAGGATTAGGGTTAGAGTTCGGGTCAGGGTTTGGGTTAGGGTTAGGGTTTGGATTCGGGTTCGGGTTCGGGTTCAGGTTAGGCTTAGGGTTAGGGTTAGGATTCGGGTTAGGTTTAGGGTTCAGGTTAAGGTTAGGATTAGGGTTAGGGTTAGGGTTAGGGTTCGGGTTCTGGTTCAGGTTAGGGTAAGGGATAGGGTTCGGGTAGGGTTAGGGTTCGGGTTCGCGTTATGGTTATGGTTAGGGTTAGGGTTAGGGTTAGGGTTCAGTTTAGGGTTAGGGTTCAGGTTAGGGTTAGTGTTAGGGTTAGGGTTAGGGTTAGGGTTCGGGTTAGGGTTAGGGTTCAGGTTAAGGTTAGGGTTAGGGTTAGGGTTAGGTTTAGGTTTAGAGTTCGGGTTAGGGTTTGGGTTAGGGTTAGGGTTTGGTTTTGGGTTCGGGTTCAGGTTAGGGTTAGGGTTAGGGTTCGGGTAGGGTTAGGGTTCGGGTTCGGGTTATGGTTAGGGTTGGGGTTAGGGTTCGGATTAGGTTTAGGGTTCAGGTTAAGGTTAGGGTTAGGGTTAGGGTTAGGGTTAGAGTTCGGGTTAGGGTTTGGGTTAGGGTTAGGGTTTGGTTTCGGGTACGGGTTCAGGTTAGGGTTAGGGTTAGGGTTCGGGTAGGGTTAGGGTTCGGGTTCGGGTTACGGGTAGGGTTAGGTTTAGGGTTAGGGTTAGGGTTAGGGTTACGATTCGGTTTCGGGTCGGGTTAAGGTTAGGGTTAGGGTTCAGGTTAGGGATAGGGTTAGGGTTAGGGTTAGGGTCGGGTTAGGGGTAGGGTTAGTGTTTGGGTTAGGGTTAGGGTTAGGGTTACAGTTAGGGTTTGGATTCGGATTCTGGTTCAGGTTCGGGTTAGGGTTAGGGTTCGGGTAGGGTTAGGGTTAGGGTTAGGGTTAGGGTTAGGGTTAGGGTTCGGGTTATGGGTTCGGGTTTGGCTTCGGGTTAGGGATTCCCGTTAGGGCTAGGGTTCGGGTTAGGGTTAGGGTTAGGGTTAGGGTTAGGGTTAGGGTTCGGGTTAGGGTTAGGGTTCGGGTTAGGGTTAGAGTGAGGTTTAGGGTTTGGGTTTGGGTTAGGTTTTGGGTTAGGGTTAGGGTTAGGGTTATTGTTAGGGTTAGGGTTAGGTTTAGAGTTCGGGTTAGGGTTTGGGTTAGGGTTAGGGTTTGGATTCGGGTTCAGGTTCAGGTTAGGGCTAGGGTTTGGGTTTGGGTAAGGTTAGGTTTCGGGTTCGGGTTATGTTTAGGGTTAGGGTTAGGGTTAGGGTTCGGGTTAGGGTTAGGGTTCGGGTTCAGGTTAGGGTTAGGGTTCGGGTTTGGGTTAGGGTTCGGGTTCGGGTTAGGGGTAGGGTTAGGGTTAGGGTTAGAGTTCGGGTAGGGTTTTGGTTAGGGTTAGGGTTTGGATTCGGGTTCGGGTTCAGGTTAGGGTTAGGGTTAGGGTTCAGGTAGGGTTACGGTTCGGGTTCGGGTTATGGTTAGGGTTAGGGCTAGGGTTAGGGTTAGGGTTAGGGTTAGGGTTAGGTTTAGGGTGCAGGTTAGGGTTAGGGTTCGGGTTAGGTTTAAGGTTACTGTTAGGGTTAGGTTTTGGGTTAGGGTTAGGTTTACGGTTATATTTCGTGTATGGTTAGGGTTAGGGTTAGAGTTCCGGTTAGGATTCGGGTTCGGGTTAGGGCTAGGTTTCGGGTTAGGGTTAGGGTTCGGGTTAGGGGTTCGGGTTTGGCTTCGGGATAGGGATTCCCGTTAGGGCTAGGGTTCGGGTTAGGGTTAGGGTTAGGGTTAGGGTTAGGGTTCGGGTTAGGGTTAGGGTTAGGGTTCGGGTTAGGGTTAGAGTGAGGTTTAGGGTTTGGGTTTGGGTTAGGTTTTGAGTTAGGGTTAGGGTTAGGGTTATTGTTAGGGTTAGGGTTAGGTTTAGAGTTCGGGTTAGGGTTTGGGTTAGGGTTAGGGTTTGGATTCGGGTTCAGGTTCAGGTTAGGGCTAGGGTTTGGGGTTGGGTAGGGTTAGGTTTCGGGTTCGGGTTATGGTTAGGGTTAGGGTTAGGGTTAGGGTTAGAGTTAGGGTTAGGGTTCGGGTTCGGTTTAGGGTTAGGGTTAGGGTTAGTGTTAGGGTTAGGGTTACGGTTAGGGTTAGGGTTAGGGTTCGGGTTAGGGTTAGGGTTCGGGTTCGGTTTAGGGTTAGGGTTAGTATTAGGGTTAGAGTTCGGGTCAGGGTTTGGGTTAGGGTTAGGGTTAGGGTTAGGGTTAGGGTTAGGGTTAGGGTTAGGGTTAGGGGTTAGGGTTAGGGTTAGGGTTAGGGTTAGGGTTAGGGTTAGGGTTAGGGTTAGCGTTCCGGTTAGGGTTAGGGTTAGGGTTAGGGTTAGGGTTTGGTTTAGGGTTAGGGTTAGGGTTAGGGTTAGGGTTAGGGTTAGGGTTAGGGTTAGGGGTACTGTTTCGTTTAGGGTTAGGGTTAGGGTTAGGGTTAGGGTTAGGGTTAGGGTTAGGGTTAGGGTAGGGTTAGGGTTAGGGTTAGGGTTTGGATTAGGGTTAGGGTTAGGGTTAGGGTTAGGGTTAGGGTTAGGATTAGGGTGAGGTTTAGGGTTAGCGTTCGGCTTAGGTTTAGGGTTAGGGTTTGGTTTAGGGTTAGGGTTCGGGTAGGGTTAGGGTTAGGGTTAGGGTTCACGTTGGGGTTAGGGTTAGGGTTAGGGTTAGGGTTAGGGTTTGGCTGCGGGTTAGGGTTAGGTTTACGGTTAGGGTTAGGTTTAGGGTTAGAGTTCGGGTAGGGTTAGGGTTAGGGTTAGGGTTCGGGTTAGTTTTCGGGTGAGGGTTAGGGTTATGGTTAGGGTTACGGTTAGGGTTAGGGTTCGGTTTCGGGTTAGGATCAGGGTTCGGGTTAAGGTTTGGTTAGGGCTAGTGTTCGGGTTAGGGTTAGGGTTGGAGTTAGTTTTCGGGTTAGGGTTAGGGTTCTGGTAAGATTAGGGTTAGGGTTCCGCTTAGAGGTTCGTGTTCGGGGTTCGGGTTCTTGTTAGGTTTCGGATTCAAGTTCACGTCAGGGTTAGTGTTCGGGTTAGGTTTAAGGTTAGGGTTAGGGTTATGGTTAGGGTTCTGGTTAGCGTTAGGGTTAGGGTTAGGGTTACGGTTAGGGTTTGGTTTAGGGTTAGGGTTAGGGTTAGGGTTCACGTTAGGGTTAGGGTTAGGTTTAGGGTTAGGGTTAGTTTTCGTGATAGGGTTAGGGTTAGGGTTAGGTTTCGGGTTCAGGTTCATGTTAAGGTTAGGGTTCGGGTTAGGGTAAGGGTTAGGGTTACGTTTCGGGTTAGGGTTAGGATTAGTGTTAGGGTTCGGGGTAGGGCTAGGGTTCTGGTTAGGGTTATGGTTCGGTTTAGGGTTAGGGTTCGTGTTAGGGTTCTGGTTCGCGTAGGGTACGGTTAGGGTTCGGGTTCAGGTTTGTGTTAGGCTGAGGTTTAGGGTTAGGGTTAGGGTTAGGGTTCAGGTTACGGTTCGGGTTAAGGTTCGAGTAAGGGTTAGGGTAAGGGTTAGGATTAGGTTAGGGTTAGGGTTCGGGTTAGGGTCAGGGTAATGGTCAGGATCTGGCTCAGGATCTGGGTCAGGGAATAGGGTTTGGGTTCCAGTTAGGGTACGGGTCGGGTAAGAGACCACAGTTCCCAGGCACCGTCTGACCACTTCCCTCATCCCGGCGGTTTTGCAGCAGGACTTCAACCCGAACGAACCCAGCCCGGACACCCCCTGGGGCAAAAACGGCTTCCGACGAGCAATATGCTCTTGCTGTGGAAAACCTATCCCAAGTGGGGGTAGCCAGGTAAACAAAATGCCACACACCTAGATGTAAGAGACAATATTGCCCAGGCATGGTCTAAGCCCCTCACCTCGTCCCTGTGCTGTGGGGAGCCCGAGGGACAGCCGAGGCCCACGGCCCTGAGACCCTTTTGGCAAAAAGCCGGCTTCCCACGGAAACAGTTTTCCTGAGGTGCAGACCCTCTCACAAGTGGTTGTGGCAAGGTAAAGCAAATGCCCTCCACTTCTCTGGAAGAAACCACAGTACCCAGCCATGTCTAAGCCCTTCCATCCTCTCTGGTCTTCTGGCAGCAGGAGTGAAAAGAGAGGAGCACAGCACTGGGACCCGTTGACAAAAACCAGCTTCCCATGAAAAAGTCTTTCTCCACGTGCAGACATGCTCCTAGGTGCCTGTGGCAAGGTGAAGGAAATGCCATACATGGACCTGGAAGAGACCACAGGTCCCAGGCACAGTCTGAGCCCTTCCCTCATCCCGGTGGTTTTGCTAGCAGGAGTTCCACCCCAAGGAACCCAGCCCAGAGACCCCTGCGGCAAAAACGGCTTGCGAGGAACAATAGGTGCTTGCTGTGGAAAACCTATGCAAATGGGGGTTGCCAGGTAAACAAAATGCCACACACCCAGGTGTAAGAAACAACATTGCCCAGGCAGGGTCTAAGCCCCTCACCTCGTCCCTGTGCTTTGGGGAGTTGGAGTGACACCCGAGGCCCACGGCCCTGAGACCCCTTTGGCCAAAAGCCGGCTTCCCACGAAAACAGTTTTCCTGAGGTGCAGACCCTCTCACAAGTGATTGTGGCAAGGTAAAGCAAATGCCATCCACTTCTCTGGATAAAACCACACTGCCCAGCCATGTTCTAAGCCCTCCCATACTCACTGGGCTTCTGGCAGCAGGAGTGAAAGAGAGGAACACAGCACTGTGACCCGTTTCACAAAAAGCGGCTTCCCACGAAAAAGTCTTTCTCCACGTGCAGAAATGATCCCAAGTGCCTGTGGCAAGGTGAAGGAAATGCCATACACTGACCTGTAGGAGACAACAGGGCCCAGGCACAGTCTGAGCACTTCCCTCATCCCGACGGTTTTGCTAGCAGGAGATGTATCCCAAAGAACCCAGCCCTTAGAACCCTGGGGCCAAAACGGCTGCCGACGAGCAATATGCTCTTGCCCGGAAAAACCTATCCCAAGTGGGGGTAGCCAGGTAAACAAAATGCCACACAGCCAGGTGTATGAACAACATTGCCCAGGCATGGTCTAAGCCCCTCACCTCATCCTTGTGCTTTTGGGAGATGGAGTGACACCCAAGTCCCACGGCCCTGAGACCCGTTTGGCCAAAAGCGGCTTCCCACGGAAACAGTTTTCCTGAGGTGCAGAGCCTCTCCCAAGTGGTTGTGGTAAGGTAAAGCAAATGCCATCCTCTTCTCTGGAAGAAACCACAGTGCCCAGCCATGTTCTAAGCCCTCCCATCCTCACTGTGCTTCTGGCACCACGAGTGAAAAGAGAGGAGCACAGCACTGGGACTCATTTGACAAAAACCAGTCCCACGGGAAAGTCTTTCTCCACGTGCAGATATGCTCCCCAGTGCCTGTGGCAAGATGAAGGAATGCCATACACTGACTTGTAAGAGGCCACAGGGCCCAGGGACAATCTGAGCCCTTCCCTCATCCCTGTTATTTTGCTAGCAGGAGTTCAAACCCAACGAACACAGCCTGGAGACCGCTGGGGCAAAAACGGCTTCTGAGGAGCAATATGCTCCTGCTTTGGAAAACCTATCCCAATTGGGGGTAGCCAGCTCAACAAAATGCCACACACCCAGGTGTAAGAAACAACATTGCTCAGGCAGGGTCTAAGCCCCTCACCTCGTCCCTGTTCTTTGGGGAGCTGGAGGGACACCCGAGGCCCACGGCCCTGAGACCCCTTTGCAAAAAGCCGGCTTCCCACGGAAACAGTTTTCCTGAGGTGCAGACCCTCTCACAAGTGGTTGTGGCAAGGTAAAGCAAATGCCCTCCACTTCTCTGGAAGAAACCACAGTGCCCAGCCATGTTCTAAGCCCTCCCATCCTCCCTGGGCTTCTGGCAGCAGGAGTGAAAAGAGAGGAGCAGAGCACTGGGACCCGTTTGACAAAAACCGGCTTCCCACGGGAAAGTCTTTCTCCACGTGCAGACATGCTCCCAGGTGCCTGGGGTAAGGGGAAGGAAATGCCATACACTGACCTGGAAGAGACCACAGGGCCCAGGCACAGTCTGAACCCTTCCCTCATCCCAGCGGTTTTGCTAGCAGGAGTTCAACCCCAAGGAACACAGCCCGGAGACCCCTGGGGCAAAAACGGCTTGCGACGAACAATAGGTGCTTGCTGTGGAAAACCTATCCCAAGTGGGGGTAGCCAGGTAAACAAAATGCCACACACCCAGGTGTAAGAAATAACATTGCCCAGGCATGGTCTAAGCCCTCACCTCGTCCCTGTGCTTTGGGGAGCCGGAGGGACACCCGAGGCCCACGGCCCTGAGACCCCTTTGCAAAAAGCCGGCATCCCACGGAAACAGTTTTCCTGAGGTGCAGACCCTCTCACAAGTGGTTGTGGCAAGGTAAAGCAAATGCCCTCCACTTCTCTGGAAGAAACCACAGTGCCCAGCCATGTTCTAAGCCCTCCCATCCTCCCTGGGCTTCTGGCAGCAGGAGTGAAAAGAGAGGAGCAGAGCACTGGGACCCGTTTGACAAAAACCGGCTTCCCACGGGAAAGTCTTTCTCCACGTGCAGACATGCTCCCAGGTGCCAGTGGCAAGGGGAAGGAAGTGCCATACACTGACCTGGAAGAGACCACAGGGCCCAGGCACAGTCTGAACGCTTCCCTCATCCCGGCGGTTTTGCTAGCAGGAGTTCAACACTAGGAACACAGCCCGGAGACCCCTGGGGCAAAAACGGCTTCCGACGAACAATAGGTGCTTGCTGTGGAAAACCTATCCCAAGTGGGGGTAACCAGGTAAACAAAATGCCACACACCCAGGTGTAAGAAACAACATTGCCCAGGCATGGTGTAAGCCCCTCACCTGTTCCCTGTGCTTTGGGGAGCCGGAGGGACAGCCGAGGCCCACGGCCCTGAGACCCCTTTGCAAAAAGCCGGCTACCCACGGAAACAGTTTTCCTGAGGTGCAGACCCTCTCACAAGTGGTTGAGGCAAGGTAAAGCAAATGCCCTCCACTTCTCTGGAAGGAACCACAGTGCCCAGCAATGTTCTAAGCCCTCCCATCCTCCCTGGGCTTCTGGCAGCAGGAGTGAAAAGAGAGGAGCAGAGCACTGGGACCCGTTTGACAAAAACCGGCTTCCCACGGGAAAGTGTTTCTCCACGTGCAGACATGCTCCCAGGTGCCTGTGGCAAGGGGAAGGAAATGCCATACACTGACCTGGAAGAGACCACAGGGCCCAGGCACAGTCTGAACCCTTCCCTCATCCCGGCGGTTTTGCTAGCAGGAGTTCAACCCCAACGAACACAGCCCGGAGACCCCTGGGGCAAAAACGGCTTCCGAGGAACAATAGGTGCTTGCTGTGGAAAACCTATCCCAAGTGGGGGGTAGCCAGGTAAACAAAATTCCACACACCCAGGTGTAAGAAACAACATTGCCCAGGCATGGTGTAAGCCCTCACATTGTCCCTGTGCTTTGGGGAGCCGGAGGGACAGCCGAGGCCCACGGCCCTGAGACCCCTTTGCAACAAGCCGGCTTCCCACGGAAACAGTTTTCCTGAGGTGCAGAACCTCTCACAAGTGGTTGTGGCAAGGTAAAGCAAATGCCCTCCACTTCTCTGGAAGAAACCACAGTGCCCAGCCATGTTCTAAGCCCTCCCATCCTCCCTGGGCTTCTGGCAGCAGGAGTGCAAAGAGAGGAGCAGAGCACTGGGACCCGTTTGACAAAACCCGGCTTCCCACGGGAAAGTCTTTCTCCACGTGCAGACATGCTCCCAGGTGCCTGTGGCAAGGGGAAGGAAATGCCATACACTGACCTGGAAGAGACCACAGGGCCCAGGCACAGTCTGAACCCTTCCCTCAACCCGGCGGTTTTGCTAGCAGGAGTTCAACCCCAACGAACACAGCCCGGAGACTCCTGGGGCAAAAACGGCTTCCGACGAACAATAGGTGCTTGCTGTGGAACACCTATCCCAAGTGGGGGAAGCCAGCTCAACAAAATGCCACACACCCAGGTGTAAGAAACAACTTTGCCCAGGCTTGGTCTAAGCCCCTCACCTCGTCCCTGTGCTTTGGGGAGCCGGAGGGACAGCCGAGGCCCACGACCCTGAGACCCCTTTGCAAAAAGCCGGCTTCCCACGGAAACAGTTTTCCTGAGGTGCAGACCCTATCCCAAGTGGTTGTGGCAAGGTAAAGCAAATGCCCTCCACTTCTCTGGAAGAAACCACAGTGCCCAGCCATGTTCTAAGCCCTCCCATCCTCCCTGGGCTTCTGGCAGCAGGAGTGAAAAGAGAGGAGCAGAGCACTGGGACCCGTTTGACAAAACCCGGCTTCCCACGGGAAAGTCTTTCTCCATGTGCAGACATGCTCCCAGGGGCCTGTGGCAAGGGGAAGGAAATGCCATACACTGACCTGGAAGAGACCACAGGGCCCAGGCACAGTCTGAACCCTTACCTCAACCCGGCGGTTTTGCTAGCAGGAGTTCAACCCCAACGAACACAACCCGGAGACCCCTGAGGCAAAAACGCCTTCTGACGAACAATAGGCGCTTGCTGTGGAAAACCAATCCCAAGCGGGGGTAGCCAGCTCAACAAAATGCCACACACCCAGGTGTAAGAAACAACATTGCCCAGGCATGGTCTAAGCCCCTCACCTCGTCCCTGTGCTTTGGGGAGCCGGAGGGACAGCCGAGGCACACGGCCCTGAGACCCCTTTGCAAAAAGCCGGCTTCCCACGGAAACAGTTTTCCTGAGGTGCAGACCCTATCCCAAGTGGTTGTGGCAAGGTAAAGCAAATGCCCTCCACTTCTCTGGAAGAAACCACATTGCCCAGCCATGTTCTAAGCCCTCCCATCCTCCCTGGGCTTCTGGCAGCAGGAGTGAAAAGAGAGGAGCAGAGCACTGGGACCCGTTTGAGAAAACCCGGCTTCCCACGGGAAAGTCTTTCTCCACGTGCAGACATGCTCCCAGGTGCCTGTGGCAAGGGGAAGGAAATGCCATACACTGACCTGGAAGAGACCACAGGGCCCAGGCACAGTCTGAACCCTTCCCTCAACCCGGCAGTTTTGCTAGCAGGAGTTCAACCCCAACGAACACAGCCCGGAGACCCCTGAGGCAAAAACGGCTTCCGACGAACACTAGGTGCTTGCTGTGGAACACCTATCCCAAGCGGGGGTAGCCAGCTCAACAAAATGCCACACACCCAGGTGTAAGAAACAACATTGCCCAGGCATGGTCTAAGCCCCTCACCTCGTCCCTGTGCTTTGGGGAGCCGGAGGGACCGCTGAGGCACACGGCCCTGAGACCCCTTTGCAAAAAGCCGGCTTACCACGGAAACAGTTTTCCTGAGGTGCAGACCCTATCCCAGGTGGTTGTGGCAAGGTAAAGCAAATGCCCTCCACTTCTCTGGAAGAAACCACAGTGCCCAGCCATGTTCTAAGCCCTCCCATCCTCCCTGGGCTTCTGGCAGCAGGAGTGAAAAGAGAGGAGCAGAGCACTGGGACCCGTTTGACAAAAACCGGCTTCCCACGGGAAAGTCTTTCTCCACGTGCAGACATGCTCCCAGGTGCCTGTGGCAAGGGGAAGGAAATGCCATACACTGACCTGGAAGAGACCACAGGGCCCAGGCACAGTCTGAACCCTTCCCTCAACCCGGCGGTTTTGCTAGCAGGAGTTCAACCCCTACGAACACAGCCCGGAGACCCCTGAGGCAAAAACGGCTTCCGACGAACACTAGGTGCTTGCTGTGGAACACCTATCCCAAGCGGGGGTAGCCAGCTCAACAAAATGCCACACACCCAGGTGTAAGAAACAACATTGCCCAGGCATGGTCTAAGCCCCTCACCTCGTCCCTGTGCTTTGGGGAGCCGGAGGGACAGCCGAGGCACACGGCCCTGAGACCCCTTTGCAACAAGCCGGCTTCCCACGGAAACAGTTTTCCTGAGGTGCAGAACCTCTCACAAGTGGTTGTGGCAAGGTAAAGCAAATGCCCTCCACTTCTCTGGAAGAAACCACAGTGCCCAGCCATGTTCTAAGCCCTCCCATCCTCCCTGGGCTTCTGGCAGCAGGAGTGAAAAGAGAGGAGCAGAGCACTGGGACCCGTTTGACAAAAACCGGCTTCCCACGGGAAAGTCTTTCTCCACGTGCAGACATGCTCCCAGGTGCCTGTGGCAAGGGGAAGGAAATGCCATACACTGACCTGGAAGAGACCACAGGGCCCAGGCACAGTCTGAACCCTTCCCTCAACCCGGCGGTTTTGCTAGCAGGAGTTCAACCCCTACGAACACAGCCCGGAGACCCCTGAGGCAAAAACGGCTTCCGACGAACACTAGGTGCTTGCTGTGGAACACCTATCCCAAGCGGGGGTAGCCAGCTCAACAAAATGCCACACACCCAGGTGTAAGAAACAACATTGCCCAGGCATGGTCTAAGCCCCTCACCTCGTCCCTGTGCTTTGGGGAGCCGGAGGGACAGCCGAGGCACACGGCCCTGAGACCCCTTTGCAAAAAGCCGGCATCCCACGGAAACAGTTTTCCTGAGGTGCAGACCCTATCCCAGGTGGTTGTGGCAAGGTAAAGCAAATGCCCTCCACTTCTCTGGAAGAAACCACAGTGCCCAGCCATGTTCTAAGCCCTCCCATCCTCCCTGGGCTTCTGGCAGCAGGAGTGAAAAGAGAGGAGCAGAGCACTGGGACCCGTTTGACAAAACCCGGCTTCCCACGGGAAAGTCTTTCTCCACGTGCAGACATGCTCCCAGGTGCCTGTGGCAAGGGGAAGGAAATGCCATACACTGACCTGGAAGAGACCACAGGGCCCAGGCACAGTCTGAACCCTTCCCTCAACCCGGCGGTTTTGCTAGCAGGAGTTCAACCCCAACGAACACAGCCCGGAGACCCCTGAGGCAAAAACGGCTTCCGAGGAACACTAGGTGCTTCCTGTGGAACACCTATCCCAAGTGGGGGTAGCCAGCTCAACAAAATGCCACACACCCAGGTGTAAGAAACAACATTGCCCAGGCATGGTCTAAGCCCCTCACCTCGTCCCTGTGCTTTGGGGAGCCGGAGGGACAGCCGAGGCTCACGGCCCTGAGACCCCTTTGCAAAAAGCCGCCTCCCACGGAGACAGTTTTCCTGAGGTGGAGACCCTATCCCAAGTGGTTGTGGCAAGGTAAAGCAAATGCCCTCCACTTCTCTGGAAGAAACCACAGTGCCCAGCCATGTTCTAAGCCCTCCCATCCTCCCTGGGCTGCTGGCAGCAGGAGTGAAAAGAGAGGAGCAGAGCACTGGGACCCGTTTGAGAAAACCCGGCTTCCCACGGGAAAGTCTTTCTCCACGTGCAGACATGCTCCCAGGTGCCTGTGGCAAGGGGAAGGAAATGCCATACACTGACCTGGAAGAGACCACAGGGCCCAGGCACAGTCTGAACCCTTCCCTCAACCCGGCGGTTTTGGTAGCAGGAGTTCAACCCAAACGAACACAGCCCGGAGACTCCTGGGGCAAAAACGGCTTCCGACGAACACTAGGTGCTTGCTGTGGAACACCTATCCCAAGTGGGGGTAGCCAGTCAACAAAATGCCACACACCCAGGTGTAAGAAACAACATTGCCCAGGCATGGTCTAAGCCCCTCACCTCGTCCCTGTGCTTTGGGGAGCCGGAGGGACAGCCGAGGCACACGGCCCTGAGACCCCTTTGCAAAAAGCCGGCTTCCCACGGAAACACTTTTCCTGAGGTGCAGACCCTATCCCAAGTGGTTGTGGCAAGGTAAAGCAAATGCCCTCCACTTCTCTGGAAGAAACCACAGTGCCCAGCCATGTTCTAAGCCCTCCCATCCTCCCTGGGCTTCTGGCAGCAGGAGTGAAAAGAGAGGAGCAGAGCACTGGGACCCGTTTGACAAAACCCGGCTTCCCACGGGAAAGTCTTTCTCCACGTGCAGACATGCTCCCAGGTGCCTGTGGCAAGGGGAAGGAAATGCCATACACTGACCTGGAAGAGACCACAGGGCCCAGGCACAGTCTGAACCCTTCCCTCAACCCGGCGGTTTTGCTAGCAGGTGTTCAACCCCAACGAACACAGCCCTGAGACCCCTGAGGCAAAAACGGCTTCCGACGAACACTAGGTGCTTGCTGTGGAACACCTATCCCAAGTGGGGGTAGCCAGCTCAACAAAATGCCACACACCCAGGTGTAAGAAACAACATTGCCCAGGCATGGTCTAAGCCCCTCACCTCGTCCCTGTGCTTTGGGGAGCCGGAGGGACAGCCGAGGCCCATGGCCCTGAGACCCCTTTGCAAAAAGCCGGCTTCCCACGGAGACAGTTTTCCTGAGGTGGAGACCCTAACCCAAGTGGTTGTGGCAAGGTAAAGCAAATGCCCTCCACTTCTCTGGAAGAAACCACAGTGCCCAGCCATGTTCTAAGCCCTCCCATCCTCCCTGGGCTTCTGGCAGCAGGAGTTAAAAGAGAGGAGCAGAGCACTGGGACCCGTTTGAGAAAACCCGGCTTCCCACGGGAAAGTCTTTCTCCACGTGCAGACATGCTCCCAGGTGCCTGGGGCAAGGGGAAGGAAATGCCATACACTGACCTGGAAGAGACCACAGGGCCCAGGCACAGTCTGAACCCTTCCCTCAACCCGGCAGTTTTGCTAGCAGGAGTTCAACCCCAACGAACACAGCCCGGAGACCCCTGAGGCAAAAACGGCTTCCGACGAACACTAGGTGCTTGCTGTGGAACACCTATCCCAAGCGGGGGTAGCCAGCTCAACAAAATGCCACACACCCAGGTGTAAGAAACAACATTGCCCAGGCATGGTCTAAGCCCCTCACCTTGTCCCTGTGCTTTGGGGAGCCGGAGGGACCGCTGAGGCACACGGCCCTGAGACCCCTTTGCAAAAAGCCGGCTTCCCACGGAAACAGTTTTCCTGAGGTGCAGACCCTATCCCAGGTGGTTGTGGCAAGGTAAAGCAAATGCCCTCCACTTCTCTGGAAGAAACCACAGTGCCCAGCCATGTTCTAAGCCCTCCCATCCTCCCTGGGCTTCTGGCAGCAGGAGTGAAAAGAGAGGAGCAGAGCACTGGGACCCGTTTGACAAAACCCGGCTTCCCACGGGAAAGTCTTTCTCCACGTGCAGACATGCTCCCAGGTGCCTGTGGCAAGGGGAAGGAAATGCCATACACTGACCTGGAAGAGACCACAGGGCCCAGTCACAGTCTGAACCCTTCCCTCAACCCGGCGGTTTTGCTAGCAGGAGTTCAACCCCAAGGAACACAGCCCGGAGACCCCTGAGGCAAAAACGGCTTCCGAGGAACACTAGGTGCTTCCTGTGGAACACCTATCCCAAGTGGGGGTAGCCAGCTCAACAAAATGCCACACACCCAGGTGTAAGAAACAACATTGCCCAGGCATGGTCTAAGCCCCTCACCTCGTCCCTGTGCTTTGGGGAGCCGGAGGGACAGCCGAGGCCCACGGCCCTGAGACCCCTTTGCAAAAAGCCGCCTCCCACGGAGACAGTTTTCCTGAGGTGGAGACCCTATCCCAAGTGGTTGTGGCAAGGTAAAGCAAATGCCCTCCACTTCTCTGGAAGAAACCACAGTGCCCAGCCATGTTCTAAGCCCTCCCATCCTCCCTGGGCTGCTGGCAGCAGGAGTGAAAAGAGAGGAGCAGAGCACTGGGACCCGTTTGAGAAAACCCGGCTTCCCACGGGAAAGTCTTTCTCCACGTGCAGACATGCTCCCAGGTGCCTGTGGCAAGGGGAAGGAAATGCCATACACTGACCTGGAAGAGACCACAGGGCCCAGGCACAGTCTGAACCCTTCCCTCAACCCGGCGGTTTTGGTAGCAGGAGTTCAACCCAAACGAACACAGCCCGGAGACTCCTGGGGCAAAAACGGCTTCCGACGAACACTAGGTGCTTGCTGTGGAACACCTATCCCAAGTGGGGGTAGCCAGTCAACAAAATGCCACACACCCAGGTGTAAGAAACAACATTGCCCAGGCATGGTCTAAGCCCCTCACCTCGTCCCTGTGCTTTGGGGAGCCGGAGGGACAGCCGAGGCACACGGCCCTGAGACCCCTTTGCAAAAAGCCGGCTTCCCACGGAAACACTTTTCCTGAGGTGCAGACCCTATCCCAAGTGGTTGTGGCAAGGTAAAGCAAATGCCCTCCACTTCTCTGTAAGAAACCACAGTGCCCAGCCATGTTCTAAGCCCTCCCATCCTCCCTGGGCTTCTGGCAGCAGGAGTGAAAAGAGAGGAGCAGAGCACTGGGACCCGTTTGACAAAACCCGGCTTCCCACGGGAAAGTCTTTCTCCACGTGCAGACATGCTCCCAGGTGCCTGTGGCAAGGGGAAGGAAATGCCATACACTGACCTGGAAGAGACCACAGGGCCCAGGCACAGTCTGAACCCTTCCCTCAACCCGGCGGTTTTGCTAGCAGGAGTTCAACCCCAACGAACACAGCCCTGAGACCCCTGAGGCAAAAACGGCTTCCGACGAACACTAGGTGCTTGCTGTGGAACACCTATCCCAAGTGGGGGTAGCCAGCTCAACAAAATGCCACACACCCAGGTGTAAGAAACAACATTGCCCAGGCATAGTCTAAGCCCCTCACCTCGTCCCTGTGCTTTGGGGAGCCGGAGGGACAGCCGAGGCCCATGGCCCTGAGACCCCTTTGCAAAAAGCCGGCTTCCCACGGAGACAGTTTTCCTGAGGTGGAGACCCTAACCCAAGTGGTTGTGGCAAGGTAAAGCAAATGCCCTCCACTTCTCTGGAAGAAACCACAGTGCCCAGCCATGTTCTAAGCCCTCCCATCCTCCCTGGGCTTCTGGCAACAGGAGTTAAAAGAGAGGAGCAGAGCACTGGGACCCGTTTGACAAAACCCGGCTTCCCACGGGAAAGTCTTTCTCCACGTGCAGACATGCTCCCAGGTGCCTGGGGCAAGGGGAAGGAAATGCCATACACTGACCTGGAAGAGACCACAGGGCCCAGGCACAGTCTGAACCCTTCCCTCAACCCGGCGGTTTTGCTAGCAGGAGTTCAAACCCAAAGAACACAGCCCGGAGACCCCTGAGGCAAAAACGGCTTCCGATGATCAATAGGTGCTTGCTGTGGAACACCTATCCCAAGTGGGGGTAGCCAGCTCAACAAAATGCCACACAACCAGGTGTAAGAAACAACATTGCCCAGGCATGGTCAAAGCCCCTCACCTCGTCCCTGTGCTTTGGGGAGCCGGAGGGACAGCCGAGGCACACGGCCCTGAGACCCCTTTGCAAAAAGCCGGCTTCCCACGGAAACAGTTTTCCTGAGGTGCAGACCCTATCCCAAGTGGTTGTGGCAAGGTAAAGCAAAAGCCCTCCACTTCTCTGGAAGAAACCACAGTGCCCAGCCATGTTCTAAGCCCTCCCATCCTCCCTGGGCTTCTGGCAGCAGGAGTGAAAAGAGAGGAGCAGAGCACTGGGACCCGTTTGACAAAAACCGGCTTCCCACGGGAAAGTCTTTCTCCATGTGCAGACATGCTCCCAGGTGCCTGTGGCAAGGGGAAGGAAATGCCATACACTGACCTGGAAGAGACCACAAGGCCCAGGCACAGTCTGAACCCTTCCCTCAACCCAGCGGTTTTGCTAGCAGGAGTTCAACCCCAACGAACACAGCCCGGAGACCCCTGAGGCAAAAACGGCTTCCGACGAACAATAGGTGCTTGCTGTGGAACACCTATCCCAAGCGGGGGTAGCCAGCTCAACAAAATGCCACACACCCAGGTGTAAGAAACAACATTGCCCAGGCATGGTCTAAGCCCCTCACCTCGTCCCTGTGCTTTGGGGAGCCGGAGGGACAGCCGAGGCACACGGCCCTGAGACCCCTTTGCAAAAAGCCGGCTTCCCACGGAAACAGTTTTCCTGAGGTGCAGACCCTATCCCAAGTGGTTGTGGCAAGGTAAAGCAAATGCCCTCCACTTCTCTGGAAGAAACCACAGTGCCCAGCCATGTTCTAAGCCCTCCCATCCTCCCTGGGCTTCTGGCAGCAGGAGTGAAAAGAGAGGAGCAGAGCACTGGGACCCGTTTGACAAAACCCGGCTTCCCACGGGAAAGTCTTTCTCCACGTGCAGACATGCTCCCAGGTGCCTGTGGCAAGGGGAAGGAAATGCCATACACTGACCTGGAAGAGACCACAGGGCCCAGGCACAGTCTGAACCCTTCCCTCAACCCGTCGGTTTTGCTAGCAGGAGTTCAACCCCAACGAACACAGCCCGGAGACCCCTGAGGCAAAAACGGCTTCCGAAGAACAATAGGCGCTTGCTGTGGAAAACCAATCCCAAGTGGGGGTAGCCAGCTCAACAAAATGCCACACACCCAGGTGTAAGAAACAACATTGCCCAAGCATGGTCTAAGACCCTCACCTCGTCCCTGTGCTTTGGGGAGCCAGAGGGACACCCGAGGCCCACGGGCTTGAGACCCTTTTCGCCAAAAGCCGTCTTCCAAGGGAAACAGTTTTCCTGAGGTGCAGACCCTCTCTCAAGTGGTTTTGGAAGGTAAAGCAAATGCCATCCATGTCTCTGTAAGAAACCAAGTGCCCAGCCATATTCTAAGCCCTCCCATCCTCACTGGGCTTCTTGAACCCAGAGTGAAAAGACAGGAGCAGAGCACTGGGACCCGTCTGACAAAAACCGGCTTAAGACGGGAAAGTCTTTCTCCACGTGCAGACATGCTCCCAAGGTGCCTGTGGCAAGGGGAAGGAAATGCCATACACTGACCTGTAAGAGACCACAGGGCCCAGGCACAGTCTGAGCCCTTCCCTCATCCCGGCGGTTTTGCTAGCAGGATTTCAACCCCAGTGAAAACTGCCCGGACACCCCGTGGGGCAAAAACGGCTTCCGACGAGCAATATGCTCTTGCTGTGGAAAACCTATCCCAAGTGGGGGTAGCCAGGTAAACAAAATGCCACACACCCAGGTGTAAGAAACAATATTGCGCAGGCATGGTCTAAGCCCCTCACCTCGTCCCTGTGCTTTGGGGAGCCGAAGGGACAGCCGAGGCCCACGGGCCTGAGACCCGTTTGGCCAAAAGCCGGCTTCCCACGGAAACAGTTTTCCTGAGGTGCAGACCCTCTCACAAGTGGTTGTGGCAAGGTAAAGCAAATGCCATCCACTTCTCTGGAAGAAACCACAGTGCCCAGCCATGTTCTAAACCCTCCCATACTCACTGGGCTTCCGGTAGCAGGAGTGAAAAGAGAGGAGCACAGCACTGGGACCCGTTTGACAGAAACCGGCTTCCCACGGGAAAGTCTTTCTCCACGTGCAGACATGCTCCCAGGTGCCTGTGGCAAGGGGAAGGAAATGCCATACACTGACCTGGAAGAGACCACAGGGCCCAGGCACAGTCTGAGCCCTTCCCTCATCCCGGCGGTTTTGCTAGCAGGAGTTCAACCCCAACGAACACAGCCCGGAGACCCCTGGGGCAAAAACGGCTTCAGACGAGCATTATGCTCTTGCTGTGGAATACCTATCCCAAGTGGGGGTAGCCATGTAAACAAATGCCACACACCCAGGTGTAAGAAACAATATTGCGCAGGAGTGGTCTAAGCTCCTCACCTCGTCCCTGTGCTTTGGGGAGCCGGACGGACAACCGAGGCCCACGGGCCTGAGATCCGTTTGGCCTAAAGCCGGTTTCCCCGGAAACAGTTTTCCTGATGTGCAGACCCTCTCACAATTGGTTGTGGCAAGGTAAAGCAAATGCCATCCACGTCTCTGGAAGAAACCACAGTGCCCAGCCATGTTCTAAGCCCTCCCATCCTCACAGGGCTTCTGGCAGCCGGAGTGCAAAGAGAGGAGCACAGCACTTGGACCCGTTTGACAAAACCCGGCTTCCCACGGGAAAGTCTTTCTCCACGTGCAGACATGCTCCCAAGTGCCTGTGCGAAGGTGAAGGAAATGCCATACACTGACCTGGAAGAGACCACAGGGCCCAGGCACAGTCTGAGCCCTTCCCTCATCCCGGCGGTTTTGCTAGCAGGAGTTCAACCCCAGTGAAAACTGCCCAGACACCCCGTGGGGCAAAAACGGCTTCCGACGAGCAATATGCTCTTGCTGTGGAAAACCTATCCCAAGTGGGGGTAGCCAGGTAAACAAAATGCCACACACCCAGGTGTAAGAAACAACATTGCGCAGGCATGGTCTAAGCCCCTCACCTCGTCCCTGTGCTTTGGGGAGCCGGAGGGACAGCCGAGGCCCACGGGCCTGAGACCCGTTTGGCCAAAAGCCGGCTTCCCACGGAAACAGTTTTCCTGAGGTGCAGACCCTCTCACAAGTGGTTGTGGCAAGGTAAAGCAAATGCCATCCACTTCTCTGGAAGAAACCACAGTGCCCAGCCATGTTCTAAACCCTCCCATACTCACTGGGCTTCCGGTAGCAGGAGTGAAAAGAGAGGAGCACAGCACTGGGACCCGTTTGACAGAAACCGGCTTCCCACGGGAAAGTCTTTCTCCACGTGCAGACATGCTCCCAGGTGCCTGTGGCAAGGGGAAGGAAATGCCATACACTGACCTGGAAGAGACCACAGGGCCCAGGCACAGTCTGAGCCCTTCCCTCATCCCGGCGGTTTTGCTAGCAGGAGTTCAACCCCAACGAACACAGCCCGGAGACCCCTGGGGCAAAAACGGCTTCAGACGAGCATTATGCTCTTGCTGTGGAATACCTATCCCAAGTGGGGGTAGCCATGTAAACAAATGCCACACACCCAGGTGTAAGAAACAATATTGCGCAGGAGTGGTCTAAGCTCCTCACCTCGTCCCTGTGCTTTGGGGAGCCGGACGGACAACCGAGGCCCACGGGCCTGAGATCCGTTTGGCCTAAAGCCGGTTTCCCCGGAAACAGTTTTCCTGATGTGCAGACCCTCTCACAATTGGTTGTGGCAAGGTAAAGCAAATGCCATCCACGTCTCTGGAAGAAACCACAGTGCCCAGCCATGTTCTAAGCCCTCCCATCCTCACAGGGCTTCTGGCAGCCGGAGTGCAAAGAGAGGAGCACAGCACTTGGACCCGTTTGACAAAACCCGGCTTCCCACGGGAAAGTCTTTCTCCACGTGCAGACATGCTCCCAAGTGCCTGTGCGAAGGTGAAGGAAATGCCATACACTGACCTGGAAGAGACCACAGGGCCCAGGCACAGTCTGAACCCTTCCCTCTTCCCGGAGGTTTTGCTAGCAGGAGTTCAACCCCAACGAACACAGGTCGGAGACCCCTGGGGCCAAAACGGCTTAAGACGAGCAATATGCTCTTGCTGTGGAAAACCTATCCCAAGTGGGGGTAGCCAGGTAAACAAAATGCCACACACCCAGGTGTAAGTAACAACATTGCCCAGGCATGGTCTAAGCCCCTCACCTCGTCCCTGTGCTTTGGGGAGCCGGAGGGACAGCCGAGGCCCATGGCCCTGAGACCTCTTTGCAAAAAGCCGGCTTCCCACGGAAACAGTTTTCCTGAGGTGCAGACCCTCTCGCAAGAGGTTGTGGCAAGGTAAAGCAAATGCCCTCCACTTCTCTGGCAGAAACCACAGTACCCAGCCATGTTCTAAGCCCTCCCATCCTCCCTGGGCTTCTGGCAGCAGGAGTGAAAAGAGAGGAGCAGAGCACTGGGACCCGTTTGACAAAAACCGGCTTCCCACGGGAAAGTCTTTCTCCACGTGCAGACATGCTCCCAGGTGCCTGTGGCAAGAGGAAGGAAATGCCATACACTGACCTGGAAGAGACCACAGGGCCCAGGCACAGTCTGAGCCCTTCCGTCATCCCGTCGGTTTTGCTAGCAGGTGTTGTACCCCAACGAACCCAGCCCTTAGACCCCTGGGGCCAAAACGGCTTCCGACGAGCAATATGCTCTTGCTGTGGAAAACCTATCCCAAGTGGGGTAGCCAGGTAAACAAAATGCCACACACCCAGGTGTAAGAAACAACATTGCCCAGGCATGGTCTAAGCTCCTCACCTCTTCCCTGTGCTTTGGGGAGCTGGAGGGACACCCGAGGCCCACGGCCCTGAGACACGTTTGGCCAAAAGCCGGCTTCCCACGGAAACAGTTTTCCTGAGGTGCAGACCCTCTCACAAGGGGTTGTGGCAAGGTAAAGCAAATGCTATCCACGACTCTGGAAGAAACCAAAGTGCCCAGCCATGTTCTAAGCCCTCCCATCCTCCCTGGGCTTCTGGCAGCAGGAGTGGAAAGGAGGAGCACAGCACTGGAACCCGTTTGACAAAAACCGACTTCCCACGAAAAAGTCTTTCTCCACGTGCAGACATGCTCCCAAGTGCTGAGGACATAGTACTGAGACAACTTTGGCAGAAACGGGTTCAAATGAACAATATTTCTTGATGTGCAAACTCTATCTTAATTTGTTGTGGCAAGGTAAAGGATGTGCCATATGCTTATTTGTAAGAAATAACAGGTCCATGGACGGTCTGAGCCCTAAGATCATCACTGTTCTTTTGGTATCATGAGTTAAAACCAAGGCAAACAGCTGAGAAAATTTGGCAAAAACCGCCTTTCAGTGAAATATATTTTCTCTTTTGCAAACTCTATCATAATTGTTTGTGCCAATGTAAAGAAAATGCCATACGCTTATCTGTAAGAAACAGAAGTTTCCAGGATCGATCTGAGCCCTCACATCATCATAGTGATTTTGGTAGCATTCGTTAATCCCAAACAACACCGTATTGAGACACATTTGACAAAAAACCGCTTCCAACGAAAAATATTTTGTTCATGTTGAAACCCTATCATATGTGGTTGTGGCAATGTAAAGAAAATGCCACACCCTTATGTGTAAGAAACAACATTACCCAGGAACAGTCTAAGCCCTAACATCATCACTGTGCTTTTGGTAGCATGAGTGAAACCCGAGGAATACAGCACTTAGACACATTTGGGAAAAACCGGCTTCCAATGAAAACTATTTTCTTAACGTGGAAACCCTATCACAAGGGGTTGTGGAAGGTAAAGTAAAAAAGCGGAGTTCCAACGAGAAATATTTTCTTCACGTAGAAACCCGTTCCTGGGCACTGTTGTTTCTTACAGATAAGTGTGTGGCATTTATTTATCTGGCCACAACCACTTACGTTTGGGTTTGAAAGGGAAGAAAATATTATTCATTGGAATGCGATTTTTGCCAAATGTGTCTTAGTGCTGTTTGCCTCCGCTTTAACTCCCGCTCCCAAAAGCACAGTGCTGATATTAAGGCTCAGACTGTTCCAGGGCACTGTTGTTTCTTACAGATAAGCGTATGGCATTTTCTTTACATTGGCACAAACAATTATGGCTTTCGGGTTCGGGTTCGGGTTCGGGGTTTGGGTTCTGGTTCTGGTTCTGGTTCGGGTAGGTTTCAGGTTCGGGTTCGGGTAGGGTTCGGGTTCGGGTTCGGGTAGGGTTCGGTTTCGGTTTCGGTTCGGGTTCGCTATCGGTTTCGCTTTCAGTTATGGATTCGGGTTTGGGTTTGGGTTAGAGGTTAGGGTTCGGGTTCGGGTTCTGGTTCGGTATTGGTTTCGCTTTTGAGTATGGATTCGGGTTCGGGTTCGGGTTCGGGTTCGGGTTAGGATTAGGGTTCGGGTTCGGGTTCAGGTTCGGGTTAGGGTTCGGGTTAGGGTTAGGGTAAGGGTTCGGGTTAGGGTTCGGGTTCGGGTTAGGGTTCGGGTTCAGGTTCGGGTTCGGGTTAGGGTTCGGGTTCGGGTTCGGGTTCCTTTTCGGGTTAGGGTTCGGGTTCGGGTTAGGGTTAGGGTTCGGGTTAGGTTTAGGGTTAGGGTTCGGGTTCGGGTTCGGGTTAGGGTTTGGGTTAGGTTTAGGGTTAGGGTTCGGGTTCGGGTTCGGGTTAGGGTTCGGGTTAGGGTTCGGGTTAAGGATCGGGTTCGGGTTAGGGATTGGGTTTGGGTTAGGGTTCGGGTTAGGATTAGGGTTAGGGTTAGGGTTAGGGTTAGAGTTCGGGTTAGGGTTTGGGTTAGGGTTAGGGTTTGGATTCGGGTTCGGGTTCAGGTTAGGGTTAGGGTTAGGGTTCGGGTAGGATGAGGGTTCGGGTTCGGGTTATGGTTAGGGTTAGGGTTAGGGTTACTGTTAGGGTTAGGGTTCGGGTTAGGTTTAGGGTTCAGGTTAAGGTTCGGGTTCGGGTTAGGGTTCGGGTTTGGGATTGGGTTCGTTTCCGGTTAGGGTTAGGGTTAGGGTTATGGTTAGGGTTCGGGTTAGCGTTAGGGTTAGGGTTAGTGTTACTGTTTGGTTTAGGGTTAGGGTTAGGGTTAGGGTTCAGGTTAGGGTTAGGGTTCGGGTTCGGGTTAGGGTTAGGGTTCGGGTTCGGGTTAGGGTTCGGGTTCGGGTTAGGGTTAGGGTTAGGGTTAGAGTTCGGGTTACGGTTTGGGTTAGGGTTAGGGTCGGGTTAGGGTTAGGGTTCAGGTTAGGGTTATATTTAGGGTTAGGGTTAGGGTTAGGGTTAGAGTTTGGGTTAGGATTAGGGTTAGGTTTCGGGCTAGGGTTAGGTTTCGGGGTAGCGTTAGAGTTCGGGTTAGGGTTAGATTTTGGGTTCGGGTTCGGTTTTGGGTTCGTGTTAGGGTTAGGGTTCGGTTTAGGGTTAGGGGTCGGATTAGGGGTAGGGTTTGGGTTCGGGTTAGGGTTCGGGCTAGGATTAGGGTTCGGGTTCGGGTTCGGAGTAGGGTTAGGTTTAGGGTAAAGATTTGGGTTAGGGTTCGTGTTAGGGTTAGGGTTAGGGTTAGGGTTAGGTTTCGGGTAAGGGCTCGGGTTTGGGTTCGGGTTAGGGTTAGTGTTAGGTTTAGGGTTCGGTTGAGGGTTAGTGTGAGGCTTAGGGTTTGCGTTAGGGTTAGGGTTAGGGTTAGGGTTAGGGTTAGAGTTCCGGTTAGGGTTTGGGTTAGGGTTAGGGTTTGGATTCGGGTTCAGGTTCAGGTTAGGGCTAGTGTTTGGGTTTGGGTAGGGTTAGGTTTCGGGTTCGGGTTATGGTTAGGGTTAGGGTTAGGGTTAGGGTTCGAGTTAGGGTTAGGGTTCGGGTTTGGTTTAGGGTTAGGGTTAGGGTTAGGGTTAGAGTTCGGGTCAGGGTTTGGGTTAGGGTTAGGCTTTGGATTCGGGTTTGGGTTCAGGTTAGGGTTAGGGTTAGGGTTCGGGTAGAGTTAGGGTTAGGGTTAGGATTAGACTTCGGGTTAGGGTTTGGGTTAGGGTTAGGGTTAGGATTCGGGTTCGGGTTATGGTTAGGGTTATGGTTAGGGTTACGGTTAGGGTTAGGGTTAGGGTTCGGGTTAGGGTTAGGGTTCAGGTTAGGGTTAGGGTTCGGGTTAGCGGTTCGGGTTTGGCTTCCGGTTAGGGATTCGCGTTAGGGCTAGGGTTCGGGTGAGGGTTAGGTTTCGGTTTAGAGTTAGGGTTAGGGTTAGGGTTAGGGTTCGGGTTAGGGTTAGCGTTAGTGTTAGGGTTAGGCTTCGGATTAGGGTTAGGGTTCGGGTTAGGGTTAGGGTTAGGGTTAGGGTTCGGGTAGGGTTAGGGTTCGGGTTATGGTTAGGGTTAGGGTTAGGGTTCGGTTAGGGTTAGGGTTCGGGTTATGGTTAGGTTTAGGGTTAGGGTTAGGGTTCGGGTTAAGGTTAGGTTTCAGGTTAGGGTTCGGGTTCGGGTTAGGGTTCGGGTTCGGGATTGGGTTCGGTCAGGTTAGGGTTAGGGTTAGTGTTATGGTTAGGGTTCGGGTTAGCGTTAGGGTTAGGGTTAGTGTTACTGTTTGGTTTAGGTTTAGGGTTAGGGTTAGGGTTCAGGTTAGGGTTAGGGTTCGTGTTCGGGTTAGGGTTAGGGTTCGGGTTCGGGTTAGGGGTAGGGTTAGGGTTAGGGTTAGAGTTCGGGTAGGGTTTGGGTAGGGTTAGGGTTTGGATTCGGGTTAGGGTTAGGGTTAGGGTTAGGGTTAGGGTTTGGATTCGGGTTCGGGTTCAGGTTAAGGTTAGGGTTAGGGTTCGGTTAGGGTTACGGTTAGGGTTAGGGTTACGGTTATGGTTAGGGTTCGGGTTAGCGTTAGGGTTAGGGTTAGGGTTACTGTTTGGTTTAGGGTTAGGGTTAGGTTTAGGGTGCAGGTTAGGGTTAGGTTTCGGGTTAGGGTTAAGGTTACTGTTAGGGTTAGGTTTTGGCTTACGGTTAGGTTTACGGTTATATTTCGGGTAGGGTTAGGGTTAGGGTTAGAGTTCCGGTTAGGATTCGGGTTCGGGTTAGGGCTAGGGTTCGGGTTAGGGTTAAGGTTTGGGTTAGGGGTTCGGGTTTGGCTTCGGGTTAGGGATTCGCGTTAGGGCTAGGGTTCGGGTTAGGGTTAGGGTTAGGGTTAGGGTTAGGGTTCGGGTTAGGGTTAGGGTTAGTATTAGGGTTAGGGTTCGGGTTAGGGTTAGAGTGAGGTTTAGGGTTTGGGTTTGGGTTAGGTTTTGGGTTAGGGTTAGGGTTAGGGTTACGGTTAGGGTTAGGGTTACGATTCGGTTTCGGGTCGGGTTAAGGTTAGGGTTAGGGTTCAGGTTAGGGATAGGGTTAGGGTTAGGGTCGGGTTAGGGTTAGGGTTAGTGTTAGGGTTAGGGTTAGGGTTAGGGTTACGGTTAGGGTTTGGATTCGGATTCTGGTTCAGGTTAGAGTTAGGGTTAGGGTTCGGGTAGGGTTAGGGTTCGGGTTCGGGTTATGGTTAGGGTTAGGCTTAGGGTTACGGGTCGGGTTAGGGTTAGGGTTCGGATTAGGTTTAGGGTTCAGGTTAAGGTTAGGGTTGGGGTTAGGGTTAGGGTTAGAGTTCGGGTTAGGGTTTGGGTTAGGGTTAGGGTTTGGTTTCGGGTTCGGGTTCGGGTTCAGGTTAGGGTTTAGGGTTAGGGTTCGGGTAGGGTTAGGGTTCGGGTTCGGGTTATGGTTAGGGTTAGGGTTAGGGTTAGGGTTCGGGTTAGGGTTAGGATTCAGGTTAGGGTTCGGGTTCGGGTTAGGGTTCGGGTTCGGAATTGGGTTCGGTCAGGTTAGGGTTAGGGTTAAGGTTATGGTTAGGGTTCGGGTTAGCGTTAGGGTTAGGGTTAGTGTTACTGTTTGGTTTAGGTTTAGGGTTAGGGTTAGGGTTGGGCTGGGGTTAGGCTTAGGGTTAGGGTAGGGTTAGGGTTAGGATTAGGGTTAGGGTTAGGATTAGGGTTAGGGTTAGAGTTCGGGTTAGGGTTTGGGTTAGGGTTAGGGTTTGGTTTCGGGTTCGGGTTCAGGTTAGGGTTAGGGTTAGGGTTCGGGTAGGGTTAGGGTTCGGGTTATGGTTCGGGTTAGGGTTAGGGTTAGGGTTAGGGTTCGGGTTAAGGTTAGGTTTCAGGTTAGGGTTCGGGTTCGGGTTAGGGTTCGGGTTCGGTCAGGTTAGGGTTCGGGTTAGCGTTAGGGTTAGGGTTAGTGTTACTGTTTGGTTTAGGTTTAGGGTTAGGGTTAGGGTTCAGGTTAGCGTTAGGGTTCGTGTTCGGGTTAGGGTTAGGGTTCGGGTTCGGGTTAGGGGTAGGGTTAGGGTTAGGGTTAGAGTTCGGGTAGGGTTTGGGTTAGGGTTAGGGTTTGGATTCGGGTTAGGGTTAGGGTTTGGGTTAGGGTTAGGGTTAGGGTTTGGATTCGGGTTCGGGTTCAGGTTAAGGTTAGGGTTAGGGTTCGGTTAGGGTTACGGTTCGGGTTCGGGTTATGGTTAGGGTTAGGTTATGGTTAGGGTTAGGGTTAGGGTTAGGGTTAGGGTTTGGGTTAGGGTTAGGGTTTGGTTTCGGGTTCGGGTTCGGGTTAGGGTTAGGGTTAGGGTTACGGTTAGGGTTTGGATTCGGATTCTGGTTCAGGTTAGAGTTAGGGTTAGGGTTCGGGTAGGGTTAGGGTTCGGGTTCGGGTTATGGTTAGGGTTAGGCTTAGGGTTACGGGTCGGGTTAGGGTTAGGGTTCGGATTAGGTTTAGGGTTCAGGTTAAGGTTAGGGTTGGGGTTAGGGTTAGGGTTAGAGTTCGGGTTAGGGTTTGGGTTAGGGTTAGGGTTTGGTTTCGGGTTCGGGTTCGGGTTCAGGTTAGGGTTAGGGTTAGGGTTCGGGTAGGGTTAGGGTTCGGGTTCGGGTTATGGTTAGGGTTAGGGTTAGGGTTAGGGTTCGGGTTAGGGTTAGGATTCAGGTTAGGGTTCGGGTTCGGGTTAGGGTTCGGGTTCGGAATTGGGTTCGGTCAGGTTAGGGTTAGGGTTAAGGTTATGGTTAGGGTTCGGGTTAGCGTTAGGGTTAGGGTTAGTGTTACTGTTTGGTTTAGGTTTAGGGTTAGGGTTAGGGTTTGGGCTGGGGTTAGGCTTAGGGTTAGGGTAGGGTTAGGGTTAGGATTAGGGTTAGGGTTAGGATTAGGGTTAGGGTTAGAGTTCGGGTTAGGGTTTGGGTTAGGGTTAGGGTTTGGTTTCGGGTTCGGGTTCAGGTTAGGGTTAGGGTTAGGGTTCGGGTAGGGTTAGGGTTCGGGTTATGGTTAGGGTTAGGGTTAGGGTTAGGGTTAGGGTTAGGGTTAGGGTTCGGGTTAAGGTTAGGTTTCAGGTTAGGGTTCGGGTTCGGGTTAGGGTTCGGGTTCGGTCAGGTTAGGGTTCGGGTTAGCGTTAGGGTTAGGGTTAGTGTTACTGTTTGGTTTAGGTTTAGGGTTAGGGTTAGGGTTCAGGTTAGCGTTAGGGTTCGTGTTCGGGTTAGGGTTAGGGTTCGGGTTCGGGTTAGGGGTAGGGTTAGGGTTAGGGTTAGAGTTCGGGTAGGGTTTGGGTTAGGGTTAGGGTTTGGATTCGGGTTAGGGTTAGGGTTTGGGTTAGGGTTAGGGTTAGGGTTTGGATTCGGGTTCGGGTTCAGGTTAAGGTTAGGGTTAGGGTTCGGTTAGGGTTACGGTTCGGGTTCGGGTTATGGTTAGGGTTAGGTTTACGGTTACGGTTAGGGTTAGGTTTAGGGTCCGGTTTAGAGTTAGGGTTCAGGTTAGGGTTAGGGTTCGGGTTAGGGTTCGGGTTCGGATTGGGTTCGGTTTCAGGTTAGGGGTAGGGTTAGGGTTATGGTTAGGGTTCGGGTTAGCGTTAGGGTTAGGGTTAGGGTTACTGTTTGGTTTAGGGTTAGGGTTAGGTTTAGGGTGCAGGTTAGGGTTAGGTTTCGGGTTAGGGTTAAGGTTACAGTTAGGGTTAGGTTTTGGCTTAGGGTTAGGTTTACGGTTATATTTCGTGTAGGGTTAGGGTTAGGGTTAGAGTTCCGGTTAGGATTCGGGTTCGGGTTAGGGCTAGGGTTCGGGTTAGGGTTAAGGTTTGGGTTAGGGGTTCGGGTTTGGCTTCGGGTTAGGGACTCGCGTTAGGGCTAGGGTTCGGGTTAGGGTTAGGGTTAGGGTTAGGGTTTGGATTCGGGTTCGGGTTCAGGTTAAGGTTAGGGTTAGGGTGCGGGTAGGGTTACGGTTCGGGTTCGGGTTATGGTTAGGGTTAGGGTTAGGGTTAGGGTTAGGGTTCAGGTTAGGGATAGGGTTAGGGTTAGGGTTTGGATTCGGGTTCGGGTTCAGGTTAAGGTTAGGATTAGGGTGCGGGTAGGGTTACGGTTCGGGTTCGGGTTATGGTTAGGGTTAGGGTTAGGGTTACGGTTAGGGTTAGGTTTAGGGTCCGGTTTAGAGTTAGGGTTCAGGTTAGGGTTAAGGTTCGGGTTAGGGTTCGGTTCGGATTGGGTTCGGTTTCAGGTTAGGGGTAGGGTTAGGGTTATGGTTAGGGTTCGGGTTAGCGTTAGCGTTAGGGTTAGGGTTACTGTTTGGTTTAGGGTTAGGGTTAGGTTTAAGGTGCAGGTTAGGGTTAGGTTTCGAGTTAGGGTTAAGGTTACTGTTAGGGTTAGGTTTTGGCTTAGGGTTAGGTTTACGGTTATATTTCGGGTATGGTTAGGGTTAGGGTTAGAGTTCCGGTTAGGATTCGCGTTCGGGTTAGGGCTAGGGTTCGGGTTCGGGTTAGGGTTCGGGTTAGGGGTTCGGGTTTGGCTTCGGGTTAGGGATTCCCGTTAGGGCTAGGGTTCGGGTTAGGGTTAGGGTTAGGGTTAGGGTTAGGGTTCGGGTTAGGGTTAGTATTAGGGTTAGGGTTCGGGTTAGGGTTAGAGTGAGGTTTAGGGTTTGGGTTTGGGTTAGGTTTTGGGTTAGGGTTAGGGTTAGGGTTACGGTTAGGGTTAGGGTTACGATTCGGTTTCGGGTCGGGTTAAGGTTAGGGTTAGGGTTCAGGTTAGGGATAGGGTTAGGGTTAGGGTCGGGTTAGGGTTAGGGTTAGTGTTAGGGTTAGGGTTAGGGTTAGGGTTACGGTTAGGGTTTGGATTCGGATTCTGGTTCAGGTTAGGGTTAGGGTTAGGGTTCGGGTAGGGTTAGGGTTCGGGTTCGGGTTATGGTTAGGGTTAGGCTTAGGGTTACGGGTCGGGTTAGGGTTAGGGTTCGGATTAGGTTTAGGGTTCAGGTTAAGGTTAGGGTTAGGGTTAGGGTTAGGTTTAGGGTTAGAGTTCGGGTTAGGGTTTGGGTTAGGGTTAGGGTTTGGTTTCGGGTTCGGGTTCGGGTTCAGGTTAGGGTTAGGGTTAGGGTTCGGGTAGGGTTAGGGTTCGGGTTCGGGTTATGGTTAGGGTTAGGGTTAGGGTTAGCGTTCGGGTTAGGGTTAGGGTTCAGGTTAGGGTTCGGGTTCGGGTTAGGGTTCGGGTTCGGAATTGGGTTCGTTCAGGTTAGGGTTAGGGTTAAGGTTATGGTTAGGGTTCGGGTTAGCGTTAGGGTTAGGGTTAGTGTTACTGTTTGGTTTAGGTTTAGGGTTAGGGTTAGGGTTTGGGCTGGGGTTAGGCTCAGGGTTAGGGTAGGGTTAGGGTTAGGATTAGGGTTAGGGTTAGGATTAGGGTTAGGGTTAGAGTTCGGGTTAGGGTTTGGGTTAGGGTTAGGGTTTGGTTTCGGGTTCGGGTTCAGGTTAGGGTTAGAGTTAGGGTTCGGGTAGGGTTAGGGTTCGGGTTATGGTTAGGGTTAGGGTTAGGGTTAGGGTTAGGGTTCGGGTTAAGGTTAGGTTTCAGGTTAGGGTTCGGGTTCGGGTTAGGGTTCGGGTTCGGGATTGGGTTCGGTCAGGTTAGGGTTCGGGTTAGCGTTAGGGTTAGGGTTAGTGTTACTGTTTGGTTTAGGTTTAGGGTTAGGGTTAGGGTTCAGGTTAGCGTTAGGGTTCGTGTTCGGGTTAGGGTTAGGGTTCGGGTTCGGGTTAGGGGTAGGGTTAGGGTTAGGGTTAGAGTTCGGGTAGGGTTTGGGTTAGGGTTAGGGTTTGGATTCGGGTTAGGGTTAGGGTTTGGGTTAGGGTTAGGGTTAGGGTTTGGATTCGGGTTCGGGTTCAGGTTAAGGTTAGGGTTAGGGTTCGGTTAGGGTTACGGTTCGGGTTCGGGTTATGGTTAGGGTTAGGTTTAGGGTTACGGTTAGGGTTAGGTTTAGGGTCCGGTTTAGAGTTAGGGTTCAGGTTAGGGTTAGGGTTCGGGTTAGGGTTCGGGTTCGGATTGGGTTCGGTTTCAGGTTAGGGGTAGGGTTAGGGTTATGATTAGGGTTCGGGTTAGCGTTAGGGTTAGGGTTAGGGTTACTGTTTGGTTTAGGGTTAGGGTTAGGGTGCAGGTTAGGGTTAGGTTTCGGGTTAGGGTTAAGGTTACAGTTAGGGTTAGGTTTTGGCTTAGGGTTAGGTTTACGGTTATATTTCGGGTATGGTTAGGGTTAGGGTTAGAGTTCCGGTTAGGATTCAGTTTCGGGTTAGGGCTAGGGTTCGGGTTAGGGTTAGGGTTCGTGTTAGGGGTTCGGGTTTGGCTTCGGGTTAGGGATTCCCGTTAGGGCTAGGGTTCGGGTTAGGTTTCGGGTTAGGGTTAGGGTTAGGGTTAGGGTTCGGGTTAGGGTTAGGGTTAGTATTAGGGTTAGGGTTCGGGTTAGGGTTAGAGTGAGGTTTAGGGTTTGGGTTTGGGTTAGGTTTTGGGTTAGGGTTAGGGTTAGGGTTACGGTTAGGTTAGGGTTACGATTCGGTTTCGGGTCGGGTTAAGGTTAGGGTTAGGGTTCAGGTTAGGGATAGGGTTAGGGTTAGGGTCGGGTTAGGGGTAGGGTTAGTGTTTGGGTTAGGGTTAGGGTTAGGGTTACAGTTAGGGTTTGGATTCGGATTCTGGTTCAGGTTAGGGTTAGGGTTAGGGTTCGCGTAGGGTTAGGGTTCGGGTTCGGGTTATGGTTAGGGTTAGGGTTAGGGTTACGGGTAGGGTTAGGGTTAGGGTTCGGACTAGGTTTAGGGTTAAGGTTAGGTTTAAGGTTAGGGTTAGGGTTAGAGTTCGGGTTAGGGTTTGGGTTAGGGTTAGGGTTTGGTTTCGGGTTCGGGTTCAGGTTAGGGTTAGGATTAGGGTTCAGGTAGGGTTAGGGTTCGGGTTCGGGTTATGGTTAGGGTTAGTGTTAGGGTTAGGGTTCGGGTTAGGGTTAGGGTTAGGGTTAGAGTTCGGGTTAGGGTTAGTATTAGGGTTAGGGTTCGGGTTAGGGTTAGAGTGAGGTTTAGGGTTTGGGTTTGGGTTAGGTTTTGGGTTAGGGTTAGGGTTAGGGTTACGGTTAGGGTTAGGGTTACGATTCGGTTTCGGGTCGGGTTAAGGTTAGGGTTAGGGTTCAGGTTAGGGATAGGGTTAGGGTTAGGGTCGGGTTAGGGTTAGGGTTAGTGTTAGGGTTAGGGTTAGGGTTAGGGTTACGGTTAGGGTTTGGATTCGGATTCTGGTTCAGGTTAGGGTTAGGGTTAGGGTTCGCGTAGGGTTAGGGTTCGGGTTCGGGTTATGGTTAGGGTTTGGGTTAGGGTTACGGGTAGGGTTAGGGTTAGGGTTCGGATTAGGTTTAGGGCTCAGGTTAAGGTTAGGGTTAGGGTTAGGGTTAGGGTTAGGGTTAGAGTTCGGGTTAGGGTTTGGGTTAGGGTTAGGGTTTGGTTTCGGGTTCGGGTTCAGGTTAGGGTTAGGGTTAGGGTTCGGGTAGGGTTAGGGTTCGGGTTCGGGTTATGGTTAGGGTTAAGGTTAGGGTTAGGGTTCGGGTTAGGGTTAGGGTTCAGGTTAGGGTTCGGGTTCGGGTTAGGGTTCGGGGTCGGGATTGGGTTCGGTCAGGTTAGGGTTAGGGTTAAGGTTATGGTTAGGGTTCAGGTTAGCGTTAGGGTTAGGGTTAGTGTTACTGTTTGGTTTAGGTTTAGGGTTAGGGTTAGGGTTTGGGCTAGGGTTAGGGTTAGGGTTAGGGTAGGGTTAGGGTTAGGATTAGGGTTAGGGTTAGGGTTAGGGTTATGTTTAGGGTTCGGGTTAGCGTTAGGTTTAGGGTTAGTGTTACTGTTTGGTTTAGGTTTAGGGTTAGGGTTAGGGTTCAGGTTAGGGTTAGGGTTCGTGTTCGGGTTAGGGTTAGGGTTCGGGTACGGGTTAGGGTTAAGGTTACTGTTAGGGTTAGGTTTTGGCTTAGGGTTAGGTTTACGGTTATATTTCGGGTATGGTTAGGGTTAGGGTTAGAGTTCCGGTTAGGATTCGGGTTCGTGTTAGGGCTAGGTTTCGGGTTAGGGTTAGGGTTCGGGATAGGGGTTCGGGTTTGGCTTCGGGTTAGGGATTCCCGTTAGGGTTAGGGTTCGGGTTAGGGTTAGGGTTAGGGTTAGGGTTAGAGTTCGGGTTAGGGTTAGGGTTAGGGTTCGGGTAGGGTTAGGGTTCGGGTTCGGTTATGGTTAGGGTTAAGGTTAGGGTTAGGGTTCGGGTTAGGGTTAGGGTTCAGGTTAGGGTTCGGATTCGGGTTAGGGTTCGGGTTCGGGATTGGGTTCGGTCAGGTTAGGGTTAGGGTTAAGGTTATGGTTAGGGTTCAGGTTAGCGTTAGGGTTAGGGTTAGTGTTACTGTTTGGTTTAGGTTTAGGTTTAGGGTTAGGGTTTGGGCTAGGGTTAGGGTTAGGGTTAGGGTAGGGTTAGGGTTAGGATTAGGGTTAGGGTTAGGGTTAGGGTTATGTTTAGGGTTAGGGTTAGGGTTAGGGTTAGGGTTAGGGTTACGGTTAGGGTTAGGGTTAGGGTTCGGGTTAGGGTTAGGGTTCGGGTTCGGTTCAGGGTTAGGGTTAGGGTTAGAGTTCGGGTCAGGGTTTGGGTTAGGGTTAGGCTTTGGATTTGGGTTCGGGTTCAGGTTAGGGTTAGGGTTAGGGTTCGGGTAGGGTTAGGGTTAGGGTTAGCGTTCGGGTTAGGGTTAGGGTTCAGGTTAGGGTTCGGGTTCGGGTTAGGGTTCGGGTTCGGGATTGGGTTCGGTCAGGTTAGGGTTAGGGTTAGGGTTATGGTTAGGGTTCGGGTTAGCGTTAGGGTTAGGGTTAGTGTTACTCTTTGGTTTAGGTTTAGGGTTAGGGTTAGGGTTCCGGTTAGGGTTAGGGTTCGGGTTCGGGTTAGGGTTCGGGTTCGGGTTAGGGTTAGGGTTAGGGTTCAGGTAGGGTTACGGTTCGGGTTCGGGTTATGGTTAGGGTTAGGGTTAGAGTCCGGTTTAGGGTTAGGGTTCAGGTTAGGGTTCGGGTTCGGGTTAGGGTTCGGGTTCGGATTGGGTTCGGTTTCAGGTTAGGGTTAGGGTTAGGATTATGGATAGGGTTCGGATTAGCGTTAGGGTTAGGGTTACTGTTTGGTTTAGGGTTAGGGTTAGGTTTAGGGTGCAGGTTAGGGTTAGGGTTCGGGTTAGGGTTAAGGTTACTGTTAGGGTTAGGTTTTGGGTTAGGGTTAGGTTTACGGTTATATTTCGTGTATGGTTAGGGTTAGGGTTAGAGTTCCGGTTAGGATTCGGGTTCGGGTTAGGGCTAGGTTTCGGGTTAGGGTTAGGGTTCGGGTTAGGGGTTCGGGTTTGGCTTCGGGTTAGGGCTAGGGTTCGCGTTAGGGCTTGGGTTCCAGTTAGGGTTATGGTTCATGTTAGGGGTAGGGTTAGTGTTAGGGTTAGGGTTCGGGTTAGGGTTCGGGTCAGGTTCGGGTTCGGTTTAGGGATAGGGTTCAGGTTACGTTTGGGTGAGGATTCGCATTAGGGTTTGGGTTCATGTAAGGGTTCGGGTTAGGGTTAGGCTTAGGATTAAGGGTTTGGTTTCAGGTTCAGGTTCGGGGTTTGGGTTCGGGTTCAGGTTCGTGTCAAGGTTAGGCTTCAGGTTCCGGTCAGGGTTCGGGTTAGGGTTAGGGTCAGGGTCAGTGTCAGTGTTAGGGTTAGGGTCAAGGTCAGTGTTTAGGGATTAGGGTTAGGGTTAGGGTACGGGTTAGGGTTAGGGTTACGGTTAGGGTTCGGGTTCGGGTTTCGGGTTCGGGTTAGGTTTTGGGTTCAAATTCGCGTCAGGTTTAGTGTTCTGGTTCGGGTCAGGTTTTGGTTAGCGTTCGGTTTCGGGTTAAGGTTAGGGTTAGGGTTATGGTTACTGTTCGGGTTAGGGTTAGGGTTAGGTTTAGGGTTAGGGTTTGGTTTAGGATTAGGGTTCAGGTAGGGTTAGCGTTAGGGTTCAGGTTTGGGTTAGGCTGAGGATTAGGGTTAGGGTTAGTGTTCGGGTTAGGGTTAGGTTTCGGGTTAGGGTTACTGTTAGGGTTAGGTTTCGGGTTAGGGTTATGGTTAGGGTTAGAGTTCGGGTTAGGGTTAGGGTTAGGGTTAGGGTTAGGGTTAGGGTTCGGGTTAGGGTTCGGGTGAGGGTTAGGGTTATGGTTAGGGTTAGGTTTAGGGTGAGTGTTCGGTTTCGGGTTAGGATCAGGGTTCGGGTTAAGGTTCGGGTTAAGGCTAGTGTTCGGGTTAGGGTTAAGTTTGGGGTTAGTTTTCGGGTTAGGGTTAGGGTTCTGGTAGGATTAGGATTAGGGTTTGTTTAGAGGTTCGTGTTCGGGGTTCGGGTTCTTGTTAGGTTTCGGGTTCAAGTTCACGTCAGGGTTAGTGTTCGGGTTAGGGTTAAGGTTAGGGTTAGGGTTTTGGTTAGGGTTCGGGTTAGCGTTAGGGTTAGGGTTAGGGTTAGGGTTAGGGTTTGGTTTAGAGTTAGGGTTAGGGTTAGGGTTCACGTTAGGGTTAGGGTTAGGGTTAGGGTCAGGGTTAGTTTTCGTGTTAGGGTTAGGGTTAGGGTTAGGTTTCGGGTTCAGGTTCATGTTAAGTTTAGGGTTCGGGTTAGGGTAAGGGTTAGGTTTCGTGTTAGGGTTAGGATTAAGGTTAGGGTTCGGGTTAGGGCTAGGGTTCGGGTTAGCGTTAGGGGTCGGGTTAGGGGTTCGGGTTTGGCTTCCGGTTAGGGATTCGCGTTAGGGCTAGGGTTCGGGTTAGGGTTAGGGTTCGGGTTAGGGTTAGGTTTAGGGTTAGGGTTAGGGTTAGGGTTAGGGTTATATTCGGGTATGGTTAGGGTTAGGGTTAGAGTTAGGGTTAGGGTTAGGGTTAGGGTTAGGGTTAGGGTTCGGGTGAGGGTTAGGGTTTGAGTTCGGTTTAGGGTTTGCGTTAAGGTTAGGGTTTGGATTCGGGTTTGGGTTCAGGTTACGATTAGGGTTAGGGTTCGGGTAGGGTTAGGGTTCGGGTTCGGGTTATGGTTAGGGTTAGGGTTAGGGTTAAGGTTACTGTTAGGGTTAAGGTTAGGGTTAGGGTTAGGGTTAGGGTTAGGGTTCGAGTTAGGGTTAAGGTTTGTGTTAGGGTTAGGTTTTGGGTTAGGGTTCGTGTTAGGGTACGGGTTAGGTTTAGGGTTTGGGTTAGGGTTAGGTTTACGGTTATATTTCGGGTATGTTTAGGGTTAGGGTTAGAGTTCCGGTTAGGATTCGGGTTCGGGTTAGGGTTCGGCTTAGGGCTAGGGTTTGGGTTAGGGTTAGGGTTCGGGTTTGGCTTCGGGTTAGGGACGCGTTAGGGCTTTGGTTCGGGTTAGGGTTAGGGTTCGGGTAATGCATTCGGGTTTGGGTTCGTGTTAGGGATTCGGGTTCGGTTTCGGGTTAGGTTTCGGGTTCAGATTCATGTCAGGGTTAGGGTTTGGGTTCCGGTCAGTGTTCTGTTTAGGGTAGGGTCAGGGTCAGGGTCAGGGTTTAGGGTTTAGAGTCAGGGTCAGGGTCAGGATTAGGTTTGGGGTCAGGGTCAGGTATTAGGGTTTAGGGTTAGGATTAGGGTCAGGGTCATGGTCAAGATCACGGTCAGGGTCAGTGTCAGGGTTAGGGTTCGTGTTCGGTTGACGGTTCGGGTCGGGTTCCGGTTCGGGTTATGGATGGGGTTACGGTTAGGGTTCGGGTTAGGGTTAGGATTAGGGTTAGGTTTCGGGTTAGGGTTAGGGTTAGGGTTAGGGTTAGGGTTAGGTTTCGGTTTTGGGTTCGGGTTATGGTTATGGTTAGGGTTAGGGTTAGTGTTAGAGTTCGGGTTAGGGTTTGGGTTAGGGTTAAGGTTTGTATTCGGGTTCGGGTTCAGGTTAGGGTTAGGGTTAGGGTTCGGGTTAGCGTTAGGGTTAGGGTTAGTGTTACTGTTTGGTTTAGGGTTAGGGTTAGGGTTAGGGTTAGGGTTCGGGTAGGGTTAGGGTTAGGATTTGGCTGCGGGTTAGGTTTAGGCTTACGGTTAGGGTTAGGTTTAGGGTTAGAGTTCGGGTAGGGTTAGGGTTAGGGTTAGGGTTCGGGTTAGTTTTCGGGTGAGGGTTAGGGTTATGGTTAGGGTTACGGTTAGGGTTAGGGTTCGGTTTCGGGTTAGGATCAGGGTTCGGGTTAAGGTTAGGGTTAGGGTTAGGGTTAGGGTTAGTTTTCGTGTTAGGGTTAGGGTTAGGGTTAGGGTTAGGGTTAGGGTTCGGGTTCGGGTTATGGTTAGGGTTAGTGTTAGGGTTAGGGTTAGGGTTAGGGTTCGGGTTAGGGTTAGGGTTCAGGTTAAGGTTAGGGTTAGGGTTAGGGTTAGGTTTAGGTTTAGAGTTCGGGTTAGGGTTTGGGTTAGGGTTAGGGTTTGGTGTTGGGTTCGGGTTCAGGTTAGGGTTAGGGTTAGGGTTCGGGTAGGGTTAGGGTTCGGGTTCGGGTTATGGTTAGGGTTAGGGTTCAGATTAGGGTTAGGGTTCGGGTTAGCGTTCGGGTTTGGCTTCCGGTTAGGGATTCGTGTTAGGGCTAGGGTTCGGGTTAGGTTTAGGTTTCGGTTTAGAGTTAGGGTTAGGGTTAGGGTTAGGGTTCGGGTTAGGGTTAGGGTTAGGGTTCGGGTTAGGGTTAGGGTTAGGGTTACGGTTAGAGTTCGGGTTAGGGTTAGGGTTAGGGTTAGCGTTCCGGTTAGGGTTAGGGTTCAGGTTAGGGTTCGGGTTCGGGTTAGGGTTCGGGTTCGGGATTGGGTTCGGTCAGGTTAGGGTTAGGGTTAGGGTTATGGTTAGGGTTCGGGTTAGCGTTAGGGTTAGGGTTAGTGTTACTGTTTGGTTTAGGTTTAGGGTTAGGGTTAGGGTTCAGGTTAGGGTTAGGGTTCGGGTTCGGGTTCGGGTTAGGGTTCGGGTTCGGGTTAGTGGTAGGGTTAGGGTTAGGGTTAGAGTTCGGGTAGGGTTTTGGTTAGGGTTAGCGTTTGGATTCGGGTTCGGGTTCAGGTTAGGGTTAGGGTTACGGTTCAGGTAGGGTTACGGTTCGGGTTCGGGTTAGGGTTAGGGTTAGGGTTAGAGTCCGGTTTAGGGTTAGGGTTCAGGTTAGGGTTCGGGGTCGGGTTAGGGTTCGGGTTCGGATTGGGTTCGGTTTCAGGTTAGGGTTAGGGTTAGGATTATGGATAGGGTTCGGATTAGCGTTAGGGTTAGGGTTACTGTTTGGTTTAGGGTTAGGGTTAGGTTTAGGGTGCAGTTTAGGGTTAGGGTTCGGGTTAGGGTTAAGGTTACTGTTAGGGTTAGGTTTTGGGTTAGGGTTAGGTTTACGGTTATATTTCGTGTATGGTTAGGGTTAGCGTTAGAGTTCCGGTTAGGATTCGGGTTCGGGTTAGGGCTAGGTTTCGGGTTAGGGTTAGGGTTCGGGTTAGGAGTTCGGGTTTGGCTTCGGGATAGGGATTCCCGTTAGGGCTAGGGTTCGGGTTAGGGTTAGGGTTAGGGTTCGGGTTAGGGTTCGGGTTAGGGTTAGGGTTAGGGTTCGGGTTAGGGTTAGAGTGAGGTTTAGGGTTTGGGTTTGGGTTAGGTTTTGAGTTAGGGTTAGGGTTAGGGTTATTGTTAGGGTTAGGGTTAGGTTTAGAGTTCGGGTTAGGGTTTGGGTTAGGGTTAGGGTTCGGGTTAGGGTTAGGGTTCGGGTTCGGTTTAGGGTTAGGGTTAGGGTTAGAGTTCGGGTCAGGGTTTGGGTTAGGGTTAGGCTTTGGATTTGGCTTTGGGTTCAGGTTAGGGTTACGGTTAGGGTTTGGGTGGGGTTAGGGTTAGGGTTAGGGTTCGGGTTAGGGTTAGGGTTCAGATTAGGGTTAGGGTTCGTTTTAGCGGTTCGGGTTTGGCTTCCGGTTAGGGATTCGTGTTACGGCTAGGGTTCGGGTTAGGTTTAGGTTTCGGTTTAGAGTTAGGGTTAGGGTTAGGGTTAGGGTTCGGGTTAGGGTTAGCGTTAGTGTTAGGGTTAGGGTTCGGGTTAGGGTTAGGGTTCGGGTTAGGGTTAGGGTTAGTGTTAAGGTTAGAGTTCGGGTTAGGGTTAGGGTTTGGATTTGGATTCGGGTTCAGGTTAGGGTTAGGGTTAGAGTTCGGGTAGGGTTAGAGTTCTGGTTAGGGTAGGGTTAGGGTTAGGGTAGGGTTAGGTTTCGGGTATGGGCTCGGGTTTGGGTTCGGGTTCAGGTTAGTGTTAGGGTTAGGGTTAGGGTTAGGGTTAGGGTTTGGATTCGGGTTCAGGTTCAGGTTAGGGCTAGGGTTTGGGGTTGGGTAGGGTTAGGTTTCGGGTTCGGGTTATGCTTAGGGTTAGGGTTAGGGTTACGGTTAGGGTTAGGGTTAGGGTTCGGGTTAGGGTTAGGGTTCGGGTTCGGTTTAGGGTTAGGGTTAGGATTAGGGTTAGAGTTCGGGTCAGGGTTTGGGTTAGGGTTAGGGTTTGGATTCGGGTTCGGGTTCGGGTTCAGGTTAGGCTTAGGGTTAGGGTTAGGATTCGGGTTAGGTTTAGGGTTCAGGTTAAGGTTAGGATTAGGGTTAGGGTTAGGGTTAGGGTTAGGGTTCGGGTTCTGGTTCAGGTTAGGTTTAGGGATAGGGTTCGGGTAGGGTTAGGGTTCGGGTTCAGGTTATGGTTAGGGTTAGGGTTAGGGTTAGGGTTCAGGTTAGGGTTAGGGTTCAGGTTAGGGTTAGTGTTAGGGTTAGGGTTCGGGTTAGGGTTAGAGGGAGGTTTAGGGTTTGGGTTTGGGTTAGGTTTTGGGTTAGGGTGAGGGTTAGGGTTCGGGTTAGGGTTAGGGTTCAGGTTAAGGTTAGGGTTAGGGTTAGGGTTAGGTTTAGGTTTAGAGTTCGGGTTAGGGTTTGGGTTAGGGTTAGGGTTTGGTTTTGGGTTCGGGTTCAGGTTAGGGTTAGGGTTAGGGTTCGGGTAGGGTTAGGGTTTGGGTTCGGGTTATGGTTAGGGTTGGGGTTAGGGTTCGGATTAGGTTTAGGGTTCAGGTTAAGGTTAGGGTTAGGGTTAGGGTTAGGGTTAGGGTTAGAGTTCGGGTTAGGGTTTGGGTTAGGGTTAGGGTTTGTTTTCGGGTACGGGTTCAGGTTAGGGTTAGGGTTAGGGTTCGGGTAGGGTTAGGGTTCGGGTTCGGGTTACGGGTAGGGTTAGGTTTAGGGTTAGGGTTAGGGTTAGGGTTAGGGTTCCGGTTAGGATTCGGGTTCGGGTTAGGGCTAGGGTTCGGGTTAGGTTTAGGGTTCGTGTTAGGGGTTCGGGTTTGGCTTCGGGTTAGGGATTCCCGTTAGGGCTAGGGTTCGGGTTAGGGTTAGGTTTCGGTTTAGAGTTAGGGTTAGGGTTAGGGTTAGGGTTCGGGTTAGGGTTAGGGTTCGGGTTAGGGTTAGGGTTAGGGTTACGGTTAGAGTTCGGGTTAGGGTTAGGGTTAGGGTTAGCGTTCCGGTTAGGGTTAGGGTTCAGGTTAGGGTTCGGGTTCGGGTTAGGGTTCGGGTTCGGGATTGGGTTCGGTCAGGTTAGGGTTAGGGTTAGGGTTATGGTTAGGGTTCGGGTTAGCGTTAGGGTTAGGGTTAGTGTTACTGTTTGGTTTAGGTTTAGGGTTAGGGTTAGGGTTCAGGTTAGGGTTAGGGTTCGGGTTCGGGTTCGGGTTAGGGTTCGGGTTCGGGTTAGTGGTAGGGTTAGGGTTAGGGTTAGAGTTCGGGTAGGGTTTTGGTTAGGGTTAGCGTTTGGATTCGGGTTCGGGTTCAGGTTAGGGTTAGGGTTACGGTTCAGGTAGGGTTACGGTTCGGGTTCGGGTTATGGTTAGGGTTAGGGTTAGAGTCCGGTTTAGGGTTAGGGTTCAGGTTAGGGTTCGGGGTCGGGTTAGGGTTCGGGTTCGGATTGGGTTCGGTTTCAGGTTAGGGTTAGGGTTAGGATTATGGATAGGGTTCGGGTTAGCGTTAGGGTTAGGGTTACTGTTTGGTTTAGGGTTAGGGTTAGGTTTAGGGTGCAGTTTAGGGTTAGGGTTCGGGTTAGGGTTAAGGTTACTGTTAGGGTTAGGTTTTGGGTTAGGGTTAGGTTTACGGTTATATTTCGTGTATGGTTAGGGTTAGCGTTAGAGTTCCGGTTAGGATTCGGGTTCGGGTTAGGGCTAGGTTTCGGGTTAGGGTTAGGGTTCGGGTTAGGAGTTCGGGTTTGGCTTCGGGATAGGGATTCCCGTTAGGGCTAGGGTTCGGGTTAGGGTTAGGGTTAGGGTTCGGGTTAGGGTTCGGGTTAGGGTTAGGGTTAGGGTTCGGGTTAGGGTTAGAGTGAGGTTTAGGGTTTGGGTTTGGGTTAGGTTTTGAGTTAGGGTTAGGGTTAGGGTTATTGTTAGGGTTAGGGTTAGGTTTAGAGTTCGGGTTAGGGTTTGGGTTAGGGTTAGGGTTCGGGTTAGGGTTAGGGTTCGGGTTCGGTTTAGGGTTAGGGTTAGGGTTAGAGTTCGGGTCAGGGTTTGGGTTAGGGTTAGGCTTTGGATTTGGCTTTGGGTTCAGGTTAGGGTTACGGTTAGGGTTTGGGTGGGGTTAGGGTTAGGGTTAGGGTTCGGGTTAGGGTTAGGGTTCAGATTAGGGTTAGGGTTCGTTTTAGCGGTTCGGGTTTGGCTTCCGGTTAGGGATTCGTGTTACGGCTAGGGTTCGGGTTAGGTTTAGGTTTCGGTTTAGAGTTAGGGTTAGGGTTAGGGTTAGGGTTCGGGTTAGGGTTAGCGTTAGTGTTAGGGTTAGGGTTCGGGTTAGGGTTAGGGTTCGGGTTAGGGTTAGGGTTAGTGTTAAGGTTAGAGTTCGGGTTAGGGTTAGGGTTTGGATTTGGATTCGGGTTCAGGTTAGGGTTAGGGTTAGAGTTCGGGTAGGGTTAGAGTTCTGGTTAGGGTAGGGTTAGGGTTAGGGTAGGGTTAGGTTTCGGGTATGGGCTCGGGTTTGGGTTCGGGTTCAGGTTAGTGTTAGGGTTAGGGTTAGGGTTAGGGTTAGGGTTTGGATTCGGGTTCAGGTTCAGGTTAGGGCTAGGGTTTGGGGTTGGGTAGGGTTAGGTTTCGGGTTCGGGTTATGCTTAGGGTTAGGGTTAGGGTTACGGTTAGGGTTAGGGTTAGGGTTCGGGTTAGGGTTAGGGTTCGGGTTCGGTTTAGGGTTAGGGTTAGGATTAGGGTTAGAGTTCGGGTCAGGGTTTGGGTTAGGGTTAGGGTTTGGATTCGGGTTCGGGTTCGGGTTCAGGTTAGGCTTAGGGTTAGGGTTAGGATTCGGGTTAGGTTTAGGGTTCAGGTTAAGGTTAGGATTAGGGTTAGGGTTAGGGTTAGGGTTAGGGTTCGGGTTCTGGTTCAGGTTAGGTTTAGGGATAGGGTTCGGGTAGGGTTAGGGTTCGGGTTCAGGTTATGGTTAGGGTTAGGGTTAGGGTTAGGGTTCAGGTTAGGGTTAGGGTTCAGGTTAGGGTTAGTGTTAGGGTTAGGGTTCGGGTTAGGGTTAGAGGGAGGTTTAGGGTTTGGGTTTGGGTTAGGTTTTGGGTTAGGGTGAGGGTTAGGGTTCGGGTTAGGGTTAGGGTTCAGGTTAAGGTTAGGGTTAGGGTTAGGGTTAGGTTTAGGTTTAGAGTTCGGGTTAGGGTTTGGGTTAGGGTTAGGGTTTGGTTTTGGGTTCGGGTTCAGGTTAGGGTTAGGGTTAGGGTTCGGGTAGGGTTAGGGTTTGGGTTCGGGTTATGGTTAGGGTTGGGGTTAGGGTTCGGATTAGGTTTAGGGTTCAGGTTAAGGTTAGGGTTAGGGTTAGGGTTAGGGTTAGGGTTAGAGTTCGGGTTAGGGTTTGGGTTAGGGTTAGGGTTTGTTTTCGGGTACGGGTTCAGGTTAGGGTTAGGGTTAGGGTTCGGGTAGGGTTAGGGTTCGGGTTCGGGTTACGGGTAGGGTTAGGTTTAGGGTTAGGGTTAGGGTTAGGGTTAGGGTTCCGGTTAGGATTCGGGTTCGGGTTAGGGCTAGGGTTCGGGTTAGGTTTAGGGTTCGTGTTAGGGGTTCGGGTTTGGCTTCGGGTTAGGGATTCCCGTTAGGGCTAGGGTTCGGGTTAGGGTTAGGTTTCGGTTTAGAGTTAGGGTTAGGGTTAGGGTTAGGGTTCGGGTTAGGGTTAGGGTTCAGGTTAGGGTTAGGGTTCGGTTTCGGGTTAGGGTTAGGGTTCGGTTTCGGGTTAGTGGTAGGGTTAGGGTTAGGGTTAGAGTTCGGGTAGGGTTTGGGTTAGGGTTACGGTTAGGGTTAGGGTTACGGTTAGGGTTAGGTTTAGGGTCCGGTTTAGGGTTAGGGTTCAGGTTAGGGTTCGGGTTCGGGTTAGGGTTCGGGTTCGGATTGGGTTCGGTTTCAGGTTAGGGTTAGGGTTAGGATTATGGATAGGGTTCGGGTTAGCGTTAGGGTTAGGGTTACTGTTTGGTTTAGGGTTAGGGTTAGGTTTAGGGTGCAGGTTAGGGTTAGGGTTCGGGTTAGGGTTAAGGTTACTGTTAGGGTTAGGTTTTGGTTTAGGGTTAGGTTTACGGTTATATTTCGTGTATGGTTAGGGTTAGGGTTAGAGTTCCGGTTAGGATTCGGGTTCAGGTTAGGGCTAGGTTTCGGGTTAGGGTTAGGGTTCGGGATAGGGGTTCGGGTTTGGCTTTGGGTTAGGGATTCCCGTTAGGGCTAGGGTTAGGGTTAGGGTTAGGGTTAGGGTTAGGGTTAGGGTTCGGGTTAGGGTTAGGGTTAGGGTTAGGGTTCGGGTTAGGGTTAGAGTGAGGTTTAGGGTTTGGGTTTGGGTTAGGTTTTGAGTTAGGGTTAGGGTTAGGGTTATTGTTAGGGTTAGGGTTAGGTTTAGAGTTCGGGTTAGGGTTTGGATTCGGGTTCAGGTTCAGGTTAGGGCTAGGGTTTGGGTTTGGGTAGGGTTAGGTTTCGGGTTCGGGTTATGGTTAGGGTTAGGGTTAGGGTTACGGTTAGGGATAGGGTTAGGGTTCGGGTTAGGGTTAGGGTTCGGGTTCGGTTTAGGGTTAGGGTTAGGGTTAGAGTTCGGGTCAGGGTTTGGGTTAGGGTTAGGCTTTGGATTTGGGTTTGGGTTCAGGTTAGGGTTACGGTTAGGGTTTGGGTAGGGTTAGGGTTAGGGTTAGGGTTCGGGTTAGGGTTAGGGTTCAGATTAGGGTTAGGGTTCGGGTTAGCGTTCGGGTTTGGCTTCCGGTTAGGGATTCGTGTTAGGGCTAGGGTTCGGGTTAGGTTTAGGTTTCGGTTTAGAGTTAGGGTTAGGGTTAGGGTTAGGGTTCGGGTTAGGGTTAGGGTTCGGGTTAGGGTTAGGGTTAGGGTTACGGTTAGAGTTCGGGTTAGGGTTAGGGTTAGGGTTTGGATTTGGATTCGGGTTCAGGTTAGGGTTAGGGTTAGAGTTCGGGTAGGGTTAGAGTTCTGGTTAGGGTAGGGTTAGGGTTAGGGTTAGGTTTCAGGTATGGGCTCGGGTTTGGGTTCGGGTTCAGGTTAGTGTTAGGGTTAGGGTTAGGGTTAGGGTTAGGGTTTGGATTCGAGTTCAGGTTCAGGTTAGGGCTAGGGTTTGGGGTTGGGTAGGGTTAGGTTTCGGGTTCGGGTTATGCTTAGGGTTAGGGTTAGGGTTACGGTTAGGGTTAGGGTTAGGGTTCGGGTTAGGGTTAAGGTTCGGGTTCGGTTTACGGTTAGGGTTAGGATTAGGGTTAGAGTTCGGGTCAGGGTTTGGGTTAGGGTTAGGGTTTGGATTCGGTTTCGGGTTCGGGTTCAGGTTAGGCTTAGGGTTAGGGTTAGGATTCGGGTTAGGTTTAGGGTTCAGGTTAAGGTTAGGATTAGGGTTAGGGTTAGGGTTAGGGTTCGGGTTCTGGTTCAGGTTAGGGTAAGGGATAGGGTTCGGGTAGGGTTAGGGTTCGGGTTCGCGTTATGGTTATGGTTAGGGTTAGGGTTAGGGTTAGGGTTCAGTTTAGGGTTAGGGTTCAGGTTAGGGTTAGTGTTAGGGTTAGGGTTAGGGTTAGGGTTAGAGTTCGGGTTAGGGTTAGGGTTAGGGTTCGGGTTAGGGTTAGGGTTAGGGTTAGGGTTAGGGTTAGGGTTAGGTTTAGGTTTAGAGTTCGGGTTAGGGTTTGGGTTAGGGTTAGGGTTTGGTTTTGGGTTCGGGTTCAGGTTAGGGTTAGGGTTAGGGTTCGGGTAGGGTTAGGGTTCGGGTTCGGGTTATGGTTAGGGTTGGGGTTAGGGTTCGGATTAGGTTTAGGGTTCAGGTTAAGGTTAGGGTTAGGGTTAGGGTTAGGGTTAGAGTTCGGGTTAGGGTTTGGGTTAGGGTTAGGGTTTGGTTTCGGGTACGGGTTCAGGTTAGGGTTAGGGTTAGGGTTCGGGTAGGGTTAGGGTTCGGGTTCGGGTTACGGGTAGGGTTAGGTTTAGGGTTAGGGTTAGGGTTAGGGTTAGGGTTACGATTCGGTTTCGGGTCGGGTTAAGGTTAGGGTTAGGGTTCAGGTTAGGGTTAGGGTTAGGGTTAGGGTTAGGGTTAGGGTTAGGGTTAGGGTTAGGGTTAGGGTTAGGGTTAGGGTTAGGGTTAGGGTTCGGGTTAGGGTTAGGGTTCGGGTTAGGGTTAGAGTGAGGTTTAGGGTTTGGGTTTGGGTTAGGTTTTGGGTTAGGGTTAGGGTTAGGGTTATTGTTAGGGTTAGGGTTAGGTTTAGAGTTCGGGTTAGGGTTTGGGTTAGGGTTAGGGTTTGGATTTGGGTTCAGGTTCAGGTTAGGGCTAGGGTTTGGGTTTGGGTAGGGTTAGGTTTCGGGTTCGGGTTATGTTTAGGGTTAGGGTTAGGGTTAGGGTTCGGGTTAGGGTTAGGGTTCGGGTTCAGGTTAGGGTTAGGGTTCGGGTTAGGGTTAGGGTTATTGTTAGGGTTAGGGTTAGGTTTAGAGTTCGGGTTAGGGTTTGGGTTAGGGTTAGGGTTTGGATTCGGGTTCAGGTTCAGGTTAGGGCTAGGGTTTGGGGTTGGGTAGGGTTAGGTTTCGGGTTCGGGTTATGGTTAGGGTTAGGGTTAGGGTTAGGGTTAGGGTTAGGGTTAGAGTTAGTGTTAGGGTTCGGGTTCGGTTTAGGGTTAGGGTTAGGGTTAGGATTAGGGTTAGGGTTACGGTTAGGGTTAGGGTTAGGGTTCGGGTTAGGGTTAGGGTTCGGGTTCGGTTTAGGGTTAGGGTTAGGATTAGGGTTAGAGTTCGGGTCAGGGTTTGGGTTAGGGTTAGGGTTTGGATTCGGGTTCGGGTTCGGGTTCAGGTTAGGCTTAGGGTTAGGGTTAGGATTCGGGTTAGGTTTAGGGTTCAGGTTAAGGTTAGGATTAGGGTTAGGGTTAGGGTTAGGGTTAGGGTTCGGGTTCTGGTTCAGGTTAGGGTTAGGGATAGGGTTCGGGTAGGGTTAGGGTTCGGGTTCGGGTTACGGTTAGGGTTAGTTTAGGGTTAGGGTTAGGGTTAGGGTTTGGGCTAGGGTTAGGGTTAGGGTTAGGGTAGGGTTAGGGTTAGGATTAGGGTTAGGATTAGGGTTAGGGTTAGGGTTAGAGTTCGGGTTAGGGTTAGGGTTAGGGTTAGAGTGAGGTTTAGGGTTTGGGTTTGGGTTAGGTTTTGGGTTAGAGTTAGGGTTAGGGTTACAGTTAGGGTTAGGGTTACGATTCGGTTTCGGGTCGGGTTAAGGTTAGGGTTAGGGTTCAGGTTAGGGATAGGGTTAGGGTTAAGGTCGGGTAAGGGTTAGGGTTAGTGTTAGGGTTAGGGTTAGGGTTAGGGTAGGGTTAGGGTTAGGGTTAGGGTCCTGTTAGGGTTAGGGTTAGGGTTAGGGTAGGGTTAGGGTTAGGGAAGGTTAGGGTTAGGGTTAGGGTTAGTGTTAGGGTTAGGGTTAGGGTTAGGGTAGGGTTAGGGTTCGGGCTAGGGTTAGGGTTAGGGTTAGGGTTAGGGTTCGGGTTACGGTTAGGGTTCAGGTTAGGGTTCGGGTTCGGGTTATGGTTCTCGTTCGGGATTGGGTTCGGTCAGGTTAGGGTTAGGGTTAGGGTTATGGTTAGAGTTCGGGTTAGTGTTAGGGTTTGGGTTAGTGTTACTGTTTGGTTTAGGTTTAGGGTTAGGGTTAGGGTTCAGGTTAGGGTTAGGGTTCATGTTCGGGTTAGGGTTAGGGTTCGGGTTCGGGTTAGGGGTAGGGTTAGGGTTAGGGTTAGAGTTCGGGTAGGGTTTGGGTTAAGGTTAGGGTTACGGTTCGGGTTCGGGTTATGGTTAGGGTTAGGGTTAGGGTTACGGTTTGGGTTAGGTTTAAGGTCCGGTTTAGGGTTAGGGTTCAGGTTAGGGTTCGGGTTCGGGTTAGAGTTCGGGTTCGGATTGGGTTCGGTTTCAGGTTAGGGTTAGGGTTAGGGTTATGGTTAGGGTTCGGGTTAGCGTTAGGGTTAGGGTTAGGGTACTGGTTGGTTTAGGGTTAGGGTTAGGTTTAGGGTGCAGGTTAGGGTTAGGGTTCGGATTAGGGTTAAGGTTACTGTTAGGGTTAGGTTTTGGGTTAGAGTTAGGTTTACGGTTATATTTCGGGTAGGGTTAGGGTTAGGTTTAGAGTTCCGGTTAGGATTCGCGTTCGGGTTAGGGCTATGGTTCGGGTTAGGGTTATGGTTCGGGTTACGGGTTCGGGTTTGTCTTCGGGTTAGGGATTCGCGTTAGGGTTAGGGTTCGGGTTAGGGTTAGGGTTAGGGTTAGGGTTAGGGTTCGGGTTATGGTTAGGGTTCAGTTTAGGGTTAGGATTCGGGTTAGGGTTAGAGTGAGGTTTAGGGTTTGGGTTTGGGTTAGGTTTTGGGTTAGGGTTAGGGTTAGGGTTACGGTTAGGGTTAGGGTTACGATTCGGTTTCGGGTCGGGTTAAGGTTAGGTTTAGGTTTCAGGTTAGGGATAGGGTTAGGGTTAGTGTCGGGTTAGGGTTAGGGTTAGTGTAAGGGTTAGGGTTAGGGTTAGGGTTACGGTTAGGGTTTGGATTCGGATTCTGGTTCAGGTTAGGGTTAGGTTTAGGGTTAGGGTTATGGTTAGAGTTCGGGTTAGGGTTTGGATTAGGGTTAGGGTTTGGATTCGGGTTCGGGTTCAGGTTAGGGTTAGGGTTAGGGTTTGGGTAGGGTTAGGGTTCGGGTTCGGGTTATGGTTAGGGTTATGGTTAGGGTTACGGTTAGGGTTAGGTTTAGGGTCCGGTTTAGGGTTAGGGTTCAGGTTAGGGTTCGGGTTCGGGTTAGGGTTCCGGTTCGGATTGGGTTCGGTTTCAGGTTAGGGTTAGGGTTAGGGTTATGGTTAGGGCTCGGGTTAGCGTTAGGGTTAGGGTTAGGGGTACTGTTTCGTTTAGGGTTAGGGTTAGGTTTAGGGTGCAGGTTAGGGTTAGGGTTCGGGTTGAGGTTAAGGTAACTGTTAGGGTTAGGTTTTGGGTTAGGGTTAGGTTTACGGTTATATTTCGGGTAGGGTTAGGATTAGGGTTAGAGTTCCGGTTAGGATTCGGGTTCGGGTTAGGGCTAGGGTTCGGGTTAGGGTTAAGGTTTGGGTTAGGGGTTCGGGTTTGGCTTCGGGTTAGGGATTCGCGTTAGGGCTAGGGTTCGGGTTAGGGTTAGGGTTAGGGTTAGGGTTCGGGTTAGGGTTAGTGTTAGGGTTAGGGTTCGGGTTAGGGTTAGAGTGAGGCTTAGGGTTTGGGTTTGGGTTAGGTTTTGGGTTAGGGTTTGGGTTAGGGTTACGGTTAGGGTTAGGGTTACGATTCGGTTTCCGGTCGGGTTAACGTTAGGGTTAGGGTTCAGGTTAGGGATAGGGTTAGGGTTAGGGTCGGGTTAGGGTTAGGGTTAGTGTTAGGGTTAGGGTTAGGGTTAGGGTTAGGGTTAGGGTTCGGGTTAGGGTTCGGGTTCGGGTTCGGGTTAGGGTTCGGGTTAGGGTTAGGGTTCGGGTTAGGGTTAGGATTAGGGTTAGGGTTAGGGTTAGGGTTAGGCTTTGGGTTAGGGTTCGTTTTCGGGTTCGGGTTCGGGTTAGCGTTCAGGTTCGGGTTCGGGTTCGGGTTCGGGTTAGGGTTCGGTTTAAGGTTAGGGTTAGGGTTAGGGTTAGGGTTCGGTTTAGGTTTAGGGTTAGGGTTAGGGTTAGGGTTAGGGTTAGGGTTCGGGTTAGGGTTCGGGGTAGGGTTCGGGTTCGGATTAGGGTTCGGGTTAGGGTTAGGGTTCGGGTTAGGGTTCGTTTTCGGGTTAGGGTTCAGGTTCGGGTTAGGCTTAGGGTTCAGGTTAGGGTTAGGGTTACGGTTAGGGTTTGGATTCGGATTCTGGTTCAGGTTAGGGTTAGGGTTAGGGTTCGGGTAGGGTTAGGGTTAGGGTTAGGGTTAGGGTTAGGGTTCGGGGTAGGGTTCGGGTTAGAGTTAGGGTTAGGGTTCGGGTTCTGGTTAGGGTTAGGGTTAGGGTTAGTGTTCAAATTAGGGAAAGGTTAGGGTTAGGGTTAAGGTTAGGGTTAGGGTTAGGGTTTGGGTTAGGATTAGGGTGAGGTTTAGGGTTAGCGTTCGGCTTAGGTTTAGGGTTAGGGTTTGGTTTAGGGTTAGGGTTCGGGTAGGGTTAGGGTTAGGGTTAGGGTTCACGTTGGGGTTAGGGTTAGGGTCAGGTTTAGTGTTCGTGTTCGTGTTAGGGTTAGGATTAGGGTTAGGTTTCGGGTTCAGGTTCATATTAGGGTTAGGGTTAGGGTTAGGGTTTGGGTTAGGATTCGGGTGAGGGTTACGGTTAGGTTTCGGGTTCGGGTTAGGCTGAGGATAGGGTTAGGGTTAGGGTTAGGGTTCGGGTAGGGTTAGGGTTAGGGTTTGGCTGCGGGTTAGGGTTAGGTTTACGGTTAGGGTTAGGTTTAGGGTTAGAGTTCGGGTAGGGTTAGGGTTAGGGTTAGGGTTCGGGTTAGTTTTCGGGTGAGGGTTAGGGTTATGGTTAGGGTTACGGTTAGGGTTAGGGTTCGGTTTCGGGTTAGGATCAGGGTTCGGGTTAAGGTTTGGTTAGGGCTAGTGTTCGGGTTAGGGTTAGGGTTGGAGTTAGTTTTCGGGTTAGGGTTAGGGTTCTGGTAATATTAGGGTTAGGGTTCCGCTTAGAGGTTCGTGTTCGGGGTTCGGGTTCTTGTTAGGTTTCGGATTCAAGTTCACGTCAGGGTTAGTGTTCGGGTTAGGTTTAAGGTTAGGGTTAGGGTTATGGTTAGGGTTCTGGTTAGCGTTAGGGTTAGGGTTAGGGTTACGGTTAGGGTTTGGTTTAGGGTTAGGGTTAGGGTTAGGGTTCACGTTAGGGTTAGGGTTAGGTTTAGGGTTAGGGTTAGTTTTCGTGATAGGGTTAGGGTTAGGGTTAGGTTTCGGGTTCAGGTTCATTTTAAGGGTTAGGGTTAGGGTTAGGGTTACGTTTCGGGTTAGGGTTAGGATTAGTGTTAGGGTTCGGGGTAGGGCTAGGGTTCTGGTTAGGGTTATGGTTCGGTTTAGGGTTAGGGTTCGTGTTAGGGTTCTGGTTCGCGTAGGGTACGGTTAGGGTTCGGGTTCAGGTTTGTGTTAGGCTGAGGTTTAGGGTTAGGGTTAGGGTTAGGGTTCAGGTTACGGTTCAGGTTAAGGTTCGAGTAAGGGTTAGGGTAAGGGTTAGGATTAGGTTAGGGTTAGGGTTCGGGTTAGGGTCAGGGTAATGGTCAGGATCTGGCTCAGGATCTGGGTCAGGGAATAGGGTTTGGGTTCCAGTTAGGGTACGGGTCGGGTAAGAGACCACAGTTCCCAGGCACCGTCTGACCACTTCCCTCATCCCGGCGGTTTTGCAGCAGGACTTCAACCCGAACGAACCCAGCCCGGACACCCCCTGGGGCAAAAACGGCTTCCGACGAGCAATATGCTCTTGCTGTGGAAAACCTATCCCAAGTGGGGGTAGCCAGGTAAACAAAATGCCACACACCCAGATGTAAGAGACAATATTGCCCAGGCATGGTCTAAGCCCCTCACCTCGTCCCTGTGCTGTGGGGAGCCCGAGGGACAGCCGAGGCACACGGCCTTGAGACCCTTTTGGCAAAAAGCCGGCTTCCCACGGAAACAGTTTTCCTGAGGTGCAGACCCTCTCACAAGTGGTTGTGGCAAGGTAAAGCAAATGCCCTCCACTTCTCTGGAAGAAACCACAGTACCCAGCCATGTCTAAGCCCTTCCATCCTCTCTGGTCTTCTGGCAGCAGGAGTGAAAAGAGAGGAGCACAGCACTGGGACCCGTTGACAAAAACCAGCTTCCCATGAAAAAGTCTTTCTCCACGTGCAGACATGCTCCTAGGTGCCTGTGGCAAGGTGAAGGAAATGCCATACATGGACCTGGAAGAGACCACAGGTCCCAGGCACAGTCTGAGCCCTTCCCTCATCCCGGTGGTTTTGCTAGCAGGAGTTCCACCCCAAGGAACCCAGCCCAGAGACCCCTGCGGCAAAAACGGCTTGCGAGGAACAATAGGTGCTTGCTGTGGAAAACCTATGCAAATGGGGGTTGCCAGGTAAACAAAATGCCACACACCCAGGTGTAAGAAACAACATTGCCCAGGCAGGGTCTAAGCCCCTCACCTCGTCCCTGTGCTTTGGGGAGTTGGAGTGACACCCGAGGCCCACGGCCCTGAGACCCCTTTGGCCAAAAGCCGGCTTCCCACGAAAACAGTTTTCCTGAGGTGCAGACCCTCTCACAAGTGATTGTGGCAAGGTAAAGCAAATGCCATCCACTTCTCTGGATAAAACCACACTGCCCAGCCATGTTCTAAGCCCTCCCATACTCACTGGGCTTCTGGCAGCAGGAGTGAAAGAGAGGAACACAGCACTGTGACCCGTTTCACAAAAAGCGGCTTCCCACGAAAAAGTCTTTCTCCACGTGCAGAAATGATCCCAAGTGCCTGTGGCAAGGTGAAGGAAATGCCATACACTGACCTGTAGGAGACAACAGGGCCCAGGCACAGTCTGAGCACTTCCCTCATCCCGGCGGTTTTGCTAGCAGGAGATGTATCCCAAAGAACCCAGCCCTTAGACCCCTGGGGCCAAAACGGCTGCCGACGAGCAATATGCTCTTGCCCGGAAAAACCTATCCCAAGTGGGGGTAGCCAGGTAAACAAAATGCCACACAGCCAGGTGTATGAACAACATTGCCCAGGCATGGTCTAAGCCCCTCACCTCATCCTTGTGCTTTTGGGAGATGGAGTGACACCCAAGTCCCACGGCCCTGAGACCCGTTTGGCCAAAAGCGGCTTCCCACGGAAACAGTTTTCCTGAGGTGCAGAGCCTCTCCCAAGTGGTTGTGGTAAGGTAAAGCAAATGCCATCCACTTCTCTGGAAGAAACCACAGTGCCCAGCCATGTTCTAAGCCCTCCCATCCTCACTGTGCTTCTGGCACCACGAGTGAAAAGAGAGGAGCACAGCACTGGGACTCATTTGACAAAAACCGGTCCCACGGGAAAGTCTTTCTCCACGTGCAGATATGCTCCCCAGTGCCTGTGGCAAGGTGAAGGAATGCCATACACTGACTTGTAAGAGGCCACAGGGCCCAGGGACAATCTGAGCCCTTCCCTCATCCCTGTTATTTTGCTAGCAGGAGTTCAAACCCAACGAACACAGCCTGGAGACCGCTGGGGCAAAAACGGCTTCTGAGGAGCAATATGCTCCTGCTTTGGAAAACCTATCCCAATTGGGGGTAGCCAGCTCAACAAAATGCCACACACCCAGGTGTAAGAAACAACATTGCTCAGGCAGGGTCTAAGCCCCTCACCTCGTCCCTGTTCTTTGGGGAGCTGGAGGGACACCCGAGGCCCACGGCCCTGAGACCCCTTTGCAAAAAGCCGGCTTCCCACGGAAACAGTTTTCCTGAGGTGCAGACCCTCTCACAAGTGGTTGTGGCAAGGTAAAGCAAATGCCCTCCACTTCTCTGGAAGAAACCACAGTGCCCAGCCATGTTCTAAGCCCTCCCATCCTCCCTGGGCTTCTGGCAGCAGGAGTGAAAAGAGAGGAGCAGAGCACTGGGACCCGTTTGACAAAAACCGGCTTCCCACGGGAAAGTCTTTCTCCACGTGCAGACATGCTCCCAGGTGCCTGGGGCAAGGGGAAGGAAATGCCATACACTGACCTGGAAGAGACCACAGGGCCCAGGCACAGTCTGAACCCTTCCCTCATCCCAGCGGTTTTGCTAGCAGGAGTTCAACCCCAAGGAACACAGCCCGGAGACCCCTGGGGCAAAAACGGCTTGCGACGAACAATAGGTGCTTGCTGTGGAAAACCTATCCCAAGTGGGGGTAGCCAGGTAAACAAAATGCCACACACCCAGGTGTAAGAAACAACATTGCCCAGGCATGGTCTAAGCCCTCACCTCGTCCCTGTGCTTTGGGGAGCCGGAGGGACAGCCGAGGCCCACGGCCCTGAGACCCCTTTGCAAAAAGCCGGCATCCCACGGAAACAGTTTTCCTGAGGTGCAGACCCTCTCACAAGTGGTTGTGGCAAGGTAAAGCAAATGCCCTCCACTTCTCTGGAAGAAACCACAGTGCCCAGCCATGTTCTAAGCCCTCCCATCCTCCCTGGGCTTCTGGCAGCAGGAGTGAAAAGAGAGGAGCAGAGCACTGGGACCCGTTTGACAAAAACCGGCTTCCCACGGGAAAGTCTTTCTCCACGTGCAGACATGCTCCCAGGTGCCTGGGGCAAGGGGAAGGAAATGCCATACACTGACCTGGAAGAGACCACAGGGCCCAGGCACAGTCTGAACCCTTCCCTCATCCCAGCGGTTTTGCTAGCAGGAGTTCAACCCCAAGGAACACAGCCCGGAGACCCCTGGGGCAAAAACGGCTTGCGACGAACAATAGGTGCTTGCTGTGGAAAACCTATCCCAAGTGGGGGTAGCCAGGTAAACAAAATGCCACACACCCAGGTGTAAGAAACAACATTGCCCAGGCATGGTCTAAGCCCTCACCTCGTCCCTGTGCTTTGGGGAGCCGGAGGGACAGCCGAGGCCCACGGCCCTGAGACCCCTTTGCAAAAAGCCGGCATCCCACGGAAACAGTTTTCCTGAGGTGCAGACCCTCTCACAAGTGGTTGTGGCAAGGTAAAGCAAATGCCCTCCACTTCTCTGGAAGAAACCACAGTGCCCAGCCATGTTCTAAGCCCTCCCATCCTCCCTGGGCTTCTGGCAGCAGGAGTGAAAAGAGAGGAGCAGAGCACTGGGACCCGTTTGACAAAAACCGGCTTCCCACGGGAAAGTCTTTCTCCACGTGCAGACATGCTCCCAGGTGCCTGGGGCAAGGGGAAGGAAATGCCATACACTGACCTGGAAGAGACCACAGGGCCCAGGCACAGTCTGAACCCTTCCCTCATCCCAGCGGTTTTGCTAGCAGGAGTTCAACCCCAAGGAACACAGCCCGGAGACCCCTGGGGCAAAAACGGCTTGCGACGAACAATAGGTGCTTGCTGTGGAAAACCTATCCCAAGTGGGGGTAGCCAGGTAAACAAAATGCCACACACCCAGGTGTAAGAAACAACATTGCCCAGGCATGGTCTAAGCCCTCACCTCGTCCCTGTGCTTTGGGGAGCCGGAGGGACAGCCGAGGCCCACGGCCCTGAGACCCCTTTGCAAAAAGCCGGCATCCCACGGAAACAGTTTTCCTGAGGTGCAGACCCTCTCACAAGTGGTTGTGGCAAGGTAAAGCAAATGCCCTCCACTTCTCTGGAAGAAACCACAGTGCCCAGCCATGTTCTAAGCCCTCCCATCCTCCCTGGGCTTCTGGCAGCAGGAGTGAAAAGAGAGGAGCAGAGCACTGGGACCCGTTTGACAAAAACCGGCTTCCCACGGGAAAGTCTTTCTCCACGTGCAGACATGCTCCCAGGTGCCAGTGGCAAGGGGAAGGAAGTGCCATACACTGACCTGGAAGAGACCACAGGGCCCAGGCACAGTCTGAACGCTTCCCTCATCCCGGCGGTTTTGCTAGCAGGAGTTCAACACTAGGAACACAGCCCGGAGACCCCTGGGGCAAAAACGGCTTCCGACGAACAATAGGTGCTTGCTGTGGAAAACCTATCCCAAGTGGGGGTAACCAGGTAAACAAAATGCCACACACCCAGGTGTAAGAAACAACATTGCCCAGGCATGGTGTAAGCCCCTCACCTGTTCCCTGTGCTTTGGGGAGCCGGAGGGACAGCCGAGGCCCACGGCCCTGAGACCCCTTTGCAAAAAGCCGGCTACCCACGGAAACAGTTTTCCTGAGGTGCAGACCCTCTCACAAGTGGATGAGGCAAGGTAAAGCAAATGCCCTCCACTTCTCTGGAAGGAACCACAGTGCCCAGCAATGTTCTAAGCCCTCCCATCCTCCCTGGGCTTCTGGCAGCAGGAGTGAAAAGAGAGGAGCAGAGCACTGGGACCCGTTTGACAAAAACCGGCTTCCCACGGGAAAGTGTTTCTCCACGTGCAGACATGCTCCCAGGTGCCTGTGGCAAGGGGAAGGAAATGCCATACACTGACCTGGAAGAGACCACAGGGCCCAGGCACAGTCTGAACCCTTCCCTCATCCCGGCGGTTTTGCTAGCAGGAGTTCAACCCCAACGAACACAGCCCGGAGACCCCTGGGGCAAAAACGGCTTCCGAGGAACAATAGGTGCTTGCTGTGGAAAACCTATCCCAAGTGGGGGGTAGCCAGGTAAACAAAATTCCACACACCCAGGTGTAAGAAACAACATTGCCCAGGCATGGTGTAAGCCCTCACCTTGTCCCTGTGCTTTGGGGAGCCGGAGGGACAGCCGAGGCCCACGGCCCTGAGACCCCTTTGCAACAAGCCGGCTTCCCACGGAAACAGTTTTCCTGAGGTGCAGAACCTCTCACAAGTCGTTGTGGCAAGGTAAAGCAAATGCCCTCCACTTCTCTGGAAGAAACCACAGTGCCCAGCCATGTTCTAAGCCCTCCCATCCTCCCTGGGCTTCTGGCAGCAGGAGTGCAAAGAGAGGAGCAGAGCACTGGGACCCGTTTGACAAAACCCGGCTTCCCACGGGAAAGTCTTTCTCCACGTGCAGACATGCTCCCAGGTGCCTGTGGCAAGGGGAAGGAAATGCCATAAACTGACCTGTAAGAGACCACAGGGCCCAGGCACAGTCTGAACCCTTCCCTCAACCCGGCGGTTTTGCTAGCAGGAGTTCAACCCCAACGAACACAGCCCGGAGACTCCTGGGGCAAAAACGTCTTCCGACGAACAATAGGTGCTTGCTGTGGAACACCTATCCCAAGTGGGGGAAGCCAGCTCAACAAAATGCCACACACCCAGGTGTAAGAAACAACTTTGCCCAGGCTTGGTCTAAGCCCCTCACCTCGTCCCTGTGCTTTGGGGAGCCGGAGGGACAGCCGAGGCCCACGACCCTGAGACCCCTTTGCAAAAAGCCGGCTTCCCACGGAAACAGTTTTCCTGAGGTGCAGACCCTATCCCAAGTGGTTGTGGCAAGGTAAAGCAAATGCCCTCCACTTCTCTGGAAGAAACCACAGTGCCCAGCCATGTTCTAAGCCCTCCCATCCTCCCTGGGCTTCTGGCAGCAGGAGTGAAAAGAGAGGAGCAGAGCACTGGGACCCGTTTGACAAAACCCGGCTTCCCACGGGAAAGTCTTTCTCCATGTGCAGACATGCTCCCAGGGGCCTGTGGCAAGGGGAAGGAAATGCCATACACTGACCTGGAAGAGACCACAGGGCCCAGGCACAGTCTGAACCCTTACCTCAACCCGGCGGTTTTGCTAGCAGGAGTTCAACCCCAACGAACACAGCCCGGAGACCCCTGAGGCAAAAACGCCTTCCGACGAACAATAGGCGCTTGCTGTGGAAAACCAATCCCAAGCGGGGGTAGCCAGCTCAACAAAATGCCACACACCCAGGTGTAAGAAACAACATTGCCCAGGCATGGTCTAAGCCCCTCACCTCGTCCCTGTGCTTTGGGGAGCCGGAGGGACAGCCGAGGCACACGGCCCTGAGACCCCTTTGCAAAAAGCCGGCTTCCCACGGAAACAGTTTTCCTGAGGTGCAGACCCTATCCCAAGTGGTTGTGGCAAGGTAAAGCAAATGCCCTCCACTTCTCTGGAAGAAACCACAGTGCCCAGCCATGTTCTAAGCCCTCCCATCCTCCCTGGGCTTCTGGCAGCAGGAGTGAAAAGAGGAGCAGAGCACTGGGACCCGTTTGAGAAAACCCGGCTTCCCACGGGAAAGTCTTTCTCCACGTGCAGACATGCTCCCAGGTGCCTGTGGCAAGGGGAAGGAAATGCCATACACTGACCTGGAAGAGACCACAGGGCCCAGGCACAGTCTGAACCCTTCCCTCAACCCGGCAGTTTTGCTAGCAGGAGTTCAACCCCAACGAACACAGCCCGGAGACCCCTGAGGCAAAAACGGCTTCCGACGAACACTAGGTGCTTGCTGTGGAACACCTATCCCAAGCGGGGGTAGCCAGCTCAACAAAATGCCACACACCCAGGTGTAAGAAACAACATTGCCCAGGCATGGTCTAAGCCCCTCACCTCGTCCCTGTGCTTTGGGGAGCCGGAGGGACAGCTGAGGCACACGGCCCTGAGACCCCTTTGCAAAAAGCCGGCTTACCACGGAAACAGTTTTCCTGAGGTGCAGACCCTATCCCAGGTGGTTGTGGCAAGGTAAAGCAAATGCCCTCCACTTCTCTGGAAGAAACCACAGTGCCCAGCCATGTTCTAAGCCCTCCCATCCTCCCTGGGATTCTGGCAGCAGGAGTGCAAAGAGAGGAGCAGAGCACTGGGACCCGTTTGACAAAACCCGGCTTCCCACGGGAAAGTCTTTCTCCACGTGCAGACATGCTCCCAGGTGCCTGTGGCAAGGGGAAGGAAATGCCATACACTGACCTGGAAGAGACCACAGGGCCCAGGCACAGTCTGAACCCTTCCCTCAACCCGGCGGTTTTGCTAGCAGGAGTTCAACCCCTACGAACACAGCCCGGAGACCCCTGAGGCAAAAACGGCTTCCGACGAACACTAGGTGCTTGCTGTGGAACACCTATCCCAAGCGGGGGTAGCCAGCTCAACAAAATGCCACACACCCAGGTGTAAGAAACAACATTGCCCAGGCATGGTCTAAGCCCCTCACCTCGTCCCTGTGCTTTGGGGAGCCGGAGGGACAGCCGAGGCACACGGCCCTGAGACCCCTTTGCAAAAAGCCGGCTTCCCACGGAAACAGTTTTCCTGAGGTGCAGACCCTATCCCAGGTGGTTGTGGCAAGGTAAAGCAAATGCCCTCCACTTCTCTGGAAGAAACCACAGTGCCCAGCCATGTTCTAAGCCCTCCCATCCTCCCTGGGCTTCTGGCAGCAGGAGTGAAAAGAGAGGAGCAGAGCACTGGGACCCGTTTGACAAAACCCGGCTTCCCACGGGAAAGTCTTTCTCCACGTGCAGACATGCTCCCAGGTGCCTGTGGCAAGGGGAAGGAAATGCCATACACTGACCTGGAAGAGACCACAGGGCCCAGGCACAGTCTGAACCCTTCCCTCAACCCGGCGGTTTTGCTAGCAGGAGTTCAACCCCAACGAACACAGCCCGGAGACCCCTGAGGCAAAAACGGCTTCCGAGGAACACTAGGTGCTTGCTGTGGAACACCTATCCCAAGCGGGGGTAGCCAGCTCAACAAAATGCCACACACCCAGGTGTAAGAAACAACATTGCCCAGGCATGGTCTAAGCCCCTCACCTTGTCCCTGTGCTTTGGGGAGCCGGAGGGACAGCTGAGGCACACGGCCCTGAGACCCCTTTGCAAAAAGCCGGCTTCCCACGGAAACAGTTTTCCTGAGGTGCAGACCCTATCCCAGGTGGTTGTGGCAAGGTAAAGCAAATGCCCTCCACTTCTCTGGAAGAAACCACAGTGCCCAGCCATGTTCTAAGCCCTCCCATCCTCCCTGGGCTTCTGGCAGCAGGAGTGAAAAGAGAGGAGCAGAGCACTGGGACCCGTTTGACAAAACCCGGCTTCCCACGGGAAAGTCTTTCTCCACGTGCAGACATGCTCCCAGGTGCCTGTGGCAAGGGGAAGGAAATGCCATACACTGACCTGGAAGAGACCACAGGGCCCAGGCACAGTCTGAACCCTTCCCTCAACCCGGCGGTTTTGCTAGCAGGAGTTCAACCCCAACGAACACAGCCCTGAGACCCCTGAGGCAAAAACGGCTTCCGAGGAACACTAGGTGCTTCCTGTGGAACACCTATCCCAAGTGGGGGTAGCCAGCTCAACAAAATGCCACACACCCAGGTGTAAGAAACAACATTGCCCAGGCATGGTCTAAGCCCCTCACCTCGTCCCTGTGCTTTGGGGAGCCGGAGGGACAGCCGAGGCCCACGGCCCTGAGACCCCTTTGCAAAAAGCCGCCTCCCACGGAGACAGTTTTCCTGAGGTGGAGACCCTATCCCAAGTGGTTGTGGCAAGGTAAAGCAAATGCCCTCCACTTCTCTGGAAGAAACCACAGTGCCCAGCCATGTTCTAAGCCCTCCCATCCTCCCTGGGCTGCTGGCAGCAGGAGTGAAAAGAGAGGAGCAGAGCACTGGGACCCGTTTGAGAAAACCCGGCTTCCCACGGGAAAGTCTTTCTCCACGTGCAGACATGCTCCCAGGTGCCTGTGGCAAGGGGAAGGAAATGCCATACACTGACCTGGAAGAGACCACAGGGTCCAGGCACAGTCTGAACCCTTCCCTCAACCCGGCGGTTTTGGTAGCAGGAGTTCAACCCAAACGAACACAGCCCGGAGACTCCTGGGGCAAAAACGGCTTCCGACGAACACTAGGTGCTTGCTGTGGAACACCTATCCCAAGTGGGGGTAGCCAGTCAACAAAATGCCACACACCCAGGTGTAAGAAACAACATTGCCCAGGCATGGTCTAAGCCCCTCACCTCGTCCCTGTGCTTTGGGGAGCCGGAGGGACAGCCGAGGCACACGGCCCTGAGACCCCTTTGCAAAAAGCCGGCTTCCCACGGAAACACTTTTCCTGAGGTGCAGACCCTATCCCAAGTGGTTGTGGCAAGGTAAAGCAAATGCCCTCCACTTCTCTGGAAGAAACCACAGTGCCCAGCCATGTTCTAAGCCCTCCCATCCTCCCTGGGCTTCTGGCAGCAGGAGTGAAAAGAGAGGAGCAGAGCACTGGGACCCGTTTGACAAAACCCGGCTTCCCACGGGAAAGTCTTTCTCCACGTGCAGACATGCTCCCAGGTGCCTGTGGCAAGGGGAAGGAAATGCCATACACTGACCTGGAAGAGACCACAGGGCCCAGGCACAGTCTGAACCCTTCCCTCAACCCGGCGGTTTTGCTAGCAGGAGTTCAACCCCAACGAACACAGCCCTGAGACCCCTGAGGCAAAAACGGCTTCCGACGAACACTAGGTGCTTGCTGTGGAACACCTATCCCAAGTGGGGGTAGCCAGCTCAACAAAATGCCACACACCCAGGTGTAAGAAACAACATTGCCCAGGCATGGTCTAAGCCCCTCACCTCGTCCCTGTGCTTTGGGGAGCCGGAGGGACAGCCGAGGCCCATGGCCCTGAGACCCCTTTGCAAAAAGCCGGCTTCCCACGGAGACAGTTTTCCTGAGGTGGAGACCCTAACCCAAGTGGTTGTGGCAAGGTAAAGCAAATGCCCTCCACTTCTCTGGAAGAAACCACAGTGCCCAGCCATGTTCTAAGCCCTCCCATCCTCCCTGGGCTTCTGGCAGCAGGAGTTAAAAGAGAGGAGCAGAGCACTGGGACCCGTTTGACAAAACCCGGCTTCCCACGGGAAAGTCTTTCTCCACGTGCAGACATGCTCCCAAGTGCCTGGGGCAAGGGGAAGGAAATGCCATACACTGACCTGGAAGAGACCACAGGGCCCAGGCACAGTCTGAACGCTTCCCTCAACCCGGCGGTTTTGCTAGCAGGAGTTCAAACCCAAAGAACACAGCCCGGAGACCCCTGAGGCAAAAACGGCTTCCGATGATCAATAGGTGCTTGCTGTGGAACACCTATCCCAAGTGGGGGTAGCCAGGTAAACAAAATGCCACACACCCAGGTGTAAGAAACAACATTGCCCAGGCATGGTCAAAGCCCCTCACCTCGTCCCTGTGCTTTGGGGAGCCGGAGGGACAGCCGAGGCACACGGCCCTGAGACCCCTTTGCAAAAAGCCGGCTTCCCACGGAAACAGTTTTCCTGAGGTGCAGACCCTATCCCAAGTGGTTGTGGCAAGGTAAAGCAAATGCCCTCCACTTCTCTGGAAGAAACCACAGTGCCCAGCCATGTTCTAAGCCCTCCCATCCTCCCTGGGCTTCTGGCAGCAGGAGTGAAAAGAGAGGAGCAGAGCACTGGGACCCGTTTGACAAAAACCGGCTTCCCACGGGAAAGTCTTTCTCCATGTGCAGACATGCTCCCAGGTGCCTGTGGCAAGGGGAAGGAAATGCCATACACTGACCTGGAAGAGACCACAAGGCCCAGGCACAGTCTGAACCCTTCCCTCAACCCAGCGGTTTTGCTAGCAGGAGTTCAACCCCAATGAACACAGCCCGGAGACCCCTGAGGCAAAAACGGCTTCCGACGAACAATAGGTGCTTGCTGTGGAACACCTATCCCAAGCGGGGGTAGCCAGCTCAACAAAATGCCACACACCCAGGTGTAAGAAACAACATTGCCCAGGCATGGTCAAAGCCCCTCACCTCGTCCCTGTGCTTTGGGGAGCCGGAGGGATAGCCGAGGCACACGGCCCTGAGACCCCTTTGCAAAAAGCCGGCTTCCCACGGAAACAGTTTTCCTGAGGTGCAGACCCTATCCCAAGTGGTTGTGGCAAGGTAAAGCAAATGCCCTCCACTTCTCTGGAAGAAACCACAGTGCCCAGCCATGTTCTAAGCCCTCCCATCCTCCCTGGGCTTCTGGCAGCAGGAGTGAAAAGAGAGGAGCAGAGCACTGGGACCCGTTTGACAAAACCCGGCTTCCCACGGGAAAGTCTTTCTCCACGTGCAGACATGCTCCCAGGTGCCTGTGGCAAGGGGAAGGAAATGCCATACACTGACCTGGAAGAGACCACAGGGCCCAGGCACAGTCTGAACCCTTCCCTCAACCCGTCGGTTTTGCTAGCAGGAGTTCAACCCCAACGAACACAGCCCGGAGACCCCTGAGGCAAAAATGGCTTCCGACGAACAATAGGCGCTTGCTGTGGAAAACCAATCCCAAGTGGGGGTAGCCAGCTCAACAAAATGCCACACACCCAGGTGTAAGAAACAACATTGCCCAAGCATGGTCTAAGACCCTCACCTCGTCCCTGTGCTTTGGGGAGCCAGAGGGACACCCGAGGCCCACGGGCTTGAGACCCTTTTCGCCAAAAGCCGTCTTCCAAGGGAAACAGTTTTCCTGAGGTGCAGACCCTCTCTCAAGTGGTTTTGGAAGGTAAAGCAAATGCCATCCATGTCTCTGTAAGAAACCAAGTGCCCAGCCATATTCTAAGCCCTCCCATCCTCACTGGGCTTCTTGAACCCAGAGTGAAAAGACAGGAGCAGAGCACTGGGACCCGTCTGACAAAAACCGGCTTAAGACGGGAAAGTCTTTCTCCACGTGCAGACATGCTCCCAAGGTGCCTGTGGCAAGGGGAAGGAAATGCCATACACTGACCTGTAAGAGACCACAGGGCCCAGGCACAGTCTGAGCCCTTCCCTCATCCCGGCGGTTTTGCTAGCAGGAGTTCAACCCCAGTGAAAACTGCCCGGACACCCCGTGGGGCAAAAACGGCTTCCGACGAGCAATATGCTCTTGCTGTGGAAAACCTATCCCAAGTGGGGGTAGCCAGGTAAACAAAATGCCACACACCCAGGTGTAAGAAACAACATTGCGCAGGCATGGTCTAAGCCCCTCACCTCGTCCCTGTGCTTTGGGGAGCCGGAGGGACAGCCGAGGCCCACGGGCCTGAGACCCGTTTGGCCAAAAGCCGGCTTCCCACGGAAACAGTTTTCCTGAGGTGCAGACCCTCTCACAAGTGGTTGTGGCAAGGTAAAGCAAATGCCCTCCACTTCTCTGGAAGAAACCACAGTGCCCAGCCATGTTCTAAACCCTCCCATACTCACTGGGCTTCCGGTAGCAGGAGTGAAAAGAGAGGAGCACAGCACTGGGACCCGTTTGACAGAAACCGGCTTCCCACGGGAAAGTCTTTCTCCACGTGCAGACATGCTCCCAGGTGCCTGTGGCAAGGGGAAGGAAATGCCATACACTGACCTGGAAGAGACCACAGGGCCCAGGCACAGTCTGAGCCCTTCCCTCATCCCGTCGGTTTTGCTAGCAGGTGTTGTACCCCAACGAACCCAGCCCTTAGACCCCTGGGGCCAAAACGGCTTCCGACGAGCAATATGCTCTTGCTGTGGAACACCTATCCCAAGTGGGGGAAGCCAGCTCAACAAAATGCCACACACCCAGGTGTAAGAAACAACATTGCCCAGGCATGGTCTAAGCCCCTCACCTCTTCCCTGTGCTTTGGGGAGCTGGAGGGACACCCGAGGCCCACGGCCCTGAGACACGTTTGGCCAAAAGCCGGCTTCCCACGGAAACAGTTTTCCTGAGGTGCAGACCCTCTCACAAGGGGTTGTGGCAAGGTAAAGCAAATGCTATCCACGACTCTGGAAGAAACCAAAGTGCCCAGCCATGTTCTAAGCCCTCCCATCCTCCCTGGGCTTCTGGCAGCAGGAGTGGAAAGGAGGAGCACAGCACTAGGACCCGTTTGACAAAAACCGACTTCCCACGAAAAAGTCTTTCTCCACGTGCACACATGCTCCCAAGTGCTGAGGACATAGTACTGAGACAACTTTGGCAGAAACGGGCTCAAATGAACAATATTTCTTGATGTGCAAACTCTATCTTAATTTGTTGTGGCAAGGTAAAGGATGTGCCATATGCTTATTTGTAAGAAATAACAGGTCCATGGACGGTCTGAGCCCTAAGATCATCACTGTTCTTTTGGTATCATGAGTTAAAACCGAGGCAAACAGCTGAGAAAATTTGGCAAAAACCGCCTTTCAGTGAAATATATTTTCTCTTTTGCAAACTCTATCATAATTGTTTGTGCCAATGTAAAGAAAATGCCATACGCTTATCTGTAAGAAACAGAAGTTTCCAGGATCGATCTGAGCCCTCACATCATCATAGTGATTTTGGTAGCATTCGTTAATCCCAAACAACACCGTATTGAGACACATTTGACAAAAAACCGCTTCCAACGAAAAATATTTTGTTCATGTTGAAACCCTATCATATGTGGTTGTGGCAATGTAAAGAAAATGCCACACCCTTATGTGTAAGAAACAACATTACCCAGGAACAGTCTAAGCCCTAACATCATCACTGTGCTTTTGGTAGCATGAGTGAAACCCGAGGAATACAGCACTTAGACACATTTGGGAAAAACCGGCTTCCAATGAAAACTATTTTCTTAACGTGGAAACCCTATCACAAGGGGTTGTGGAAGGTAAAGTAAAAAAGCGGAGTTCCAACGAGAAATATTTTCTTCACGTAGAAACCCGTTCCTGGGCACTGTTGTTTCTTACAGATAAGTGTGTGGCATTTATTTATCTGGCCACAACCACTTACGTTTGGGTTTGAAAGGGAAGAAAATATTATTCATTGGAATGCGATTTTTGCCAAATGTGTCTTAGTGCTGTTTGCCTCCGCTTTAACTCCCGCTCCCAAAAGCACAGTGCTGATATTAAGGCTCAGACTGTTCCAGGGCACTGTTGTTTCTTACAGATAAGCGTATGGCATTTTCTTTACATTGGCACAAACAATTATGGCTTTCGGGTTCGGGTTCGGGTTCGGGGTTTGGGTTCTGGTTCTGGTTCTGGTTCGGGTAGGTTTCAGGTTCGGGTTCGGGTAGGGTTCGGGTTCGGGTTCGGGTAGGGTTCGGTTTCGGTTTCGGTTCGGGTTCGCTATCGGTTTCGCTTTCAGTTATGGATTCGGGTTTGGGTTTGGGTTAGAGGTTAGGGTTCGGGTTCGGGTTCTGGTTCGGTATTGGTTTCGCTTTTGAGTATGGATTCGGGTTCGGGTTCGGGTTCGGGTTCGGGTTAGGATTAGGGTTCGGGTTCGGGTTCAGGTTCGGGTTAGGGTTCGGGTTAGGGTTAGGGTAAGGGTTCGGGTTAGGGTTCGGGTTCGGGTTAGGGTTCGGGTTCAGGTTCGGGTTCGGGTTCGGGTTCGGGTTCGGGTTCGGGTTCGTTTTCGGGTTAGGGTTCGGGTTCGGGTTAGGGTTCGGGTTAGGTTTAGGGTTAGGGTTCGGGTTCGGGTTCGGGTTAGGGTTTGGGTTAGGTTTAGGGTTAGGGTTCGGGTTCGGGTTCGGGTTAGGGTTCGGGTTAGGGTTCGGGTTAAGGATCGGGTTCGGGTTAGGGATTGGGTTTGGGTTAGGGTTCGGGTTAGGATTAGGGTTAGGGTTAGGGTTAGGGTTAGAGTTCGGGTTAGGGTTTGGGTTAGGGTTAGGGTTTGGATTCGGGTTCGGGTTCAGGTTAGGGTTAGGGTTAGGGTTCGGGTAGGATGAGGGTTCGGGTTCGGGTTATGGTTAGGGTTAGGGTTAGGGTTACTGTTAGGGTTAGGGTTAGGGTTCGGGTTAGGTTTAGGGTTCAGGTTAAGGTTCGGGTTTGGGTTAGGGTTCGGGTTTGGGATTGGGTTCGGTTTCCGGTTAGGGTTAGGGTTAGGGTTATGGTTAGGGTTCGGGTTAGCGTTAGGGTTAGGGTTAGTGTTACTGTTTGGTTTAGGGTTAGGGTTAGGGTTAGGGTTCAGGTTAGGGTTAGGGTTCGGGTTCGGGTTAGGGTTAGGGTTCGGGTTCGGGTTAGGGTTAGGTTTCGGGTTAGGGATAGGGTTCGGGTTCGGGTTATGGTTAGGGTTAGGGTTAGGGTTACAGTTAGGGTTAGGGTTAGGGGTAGGGTTAGGGTTCAGGTTAGGGTTCGGGTTCGGGTTAGGGTTAGGGTTAGGGTTAGAGTTCGGGTTACGGTTTGGGTTAGGGTTAGGGTCGGGTTAGGGTTAGGGTTCAGGTTAGGGTTATATTTAGGGTTAGGGTTAGGGTTAGGGTTAGAGTTTGGGTTAGGATTAGGGTTAGGTTTCGGGCTAGGGTTAGGTTTCGGGGTAGCGTTAGAGTTCGGGTTAGGGTTAGATTTTGGGTTCGGGTTCGGTTTTGGGTTCGTGTTAGGGTTAGGGTTCGGTTTAGGGTTAGGGGTCGGATTAGGGGTAGGGTTTGGGTTCGGGTTAGGGTTCGGGCTAGGATTAGGGTTCGGGTTCGGGTTCGGAGTAGGGTTAGGTTTAGGGTAAATATTTGGGTTAGGGTTCGTGTTAGGGTTAGGGTTAGGGGTAGGGTTAGGTTTCGGGTAAGGGCTCGGGTTTGGGTTCGGGTTAGGGTTAGTGTTAGGTTTAGGGTTCGGTTTAGGGTTAGGGTGAGGCTTAGGGTTTGCGTTAGGGTTAGGGTTAGGGTTAGGGTTAGGGTTAGAGTTCCGGTTAGGGTTTGGGTTAGGGTTAGGGTTTGGATTCGGGTTCAGGTTCAGGTTAGGGCTAGGGTTTGGGTTTGGGTAGGGTTAGGTTGGGTTCGGGTTATGGTTAGGGTTAGGGTTAGGGTTAGGGTTCGAGTTAGGGTTAGGGTTCGGGTTTGGTTTAGGGTTAGGGTTAGGGTTAGGGTTAGAGTTCGGGTCAGGGTTTGGGTTAGGGTTAGGCTTTGGATTCGGGTTTGGGTTCAGGTTAGGGTTAGGGTTAGGGTTCTGGTAGAGTTAGGGTTAGGGTTAGGATTAGAGTTCGGGTTAGGGTTTGGGTTAGGGTTAGGGTTTGGATTCGGGTTCGGGTTCAGGTTAGGCTTAAGGTTAGGGTTTGGGTAGGGTTAGGATTCGGGTTCGGATTATGGTTAGGGTTATGGTTAGGGTTACGGTTAGGGTTAGGGTTAGGGTTCGGGTTAGGGTTTGCGTTAGTGTTAGGGTTAGGCTTCGGATTAGGGTAAGGGTTCGTGTTAGGGTTAGGGTTAGGGTTAGGGTTACGGTTAGAGTTCGGGTTAGGGTTAGGGTTAGGGTTTGGATTTGGATTCGGGTTCTGGTTAGGGTTAGGGTTAGAGTTTGGGTAGGGTTAGAGTTCGGGTTAGGGTTAGGGTTAGGGTTAGGTTTCGGGTAAGGGCTCGGGTTTGGGTTCGGGTTCGGGTTAGTGTTAGGGTTAGGGTTAGGGTTAGGGTTAGGGTTTGGATTCGGGTTCAGGTTCAGGTTAGGGCTAGGGTTTGGGTTTGGGTAGGGTTAGGTTTCGGGTTCGGGTTATGGTTAGGGTTAGGGTTACGGTTAGGGTTAGGGTTAGGGTTCGGGTTTGGGTTAGGGTTCGGGTTAGGCTTAGGGTTAGGGTTCGGGTAAAGGTTAGGGTTAGTGTTAGGGTTAGGGTTCGGGTTAGGGTTAGGGTTCGGGTTCGGGTTATGGTTAGGGTTAGGGTTAGGGTTACGGTTAGGGTTAGGGTTAGGGTTCGGGTTAGGTTTAGGGTTCAGGTTAAGGTTAGGATTAGGGTTAGGGTTAGGGTTAGGGTTAGGGTTCGGGTTCGGGTTCAGGTTAGGGTTAGGGTTAGGGTTCGGGTAGGGTTAGGGTTCGGGTTCGGGTTATGGTTAGGGTTAGGGTTAGGGTTCGGGTTAGGGTTAGATTTCAGGTTAGGGTTCGGGTTCGGGTTAGGGTTCGGGTTCGGGATTGGGTTCGGTCAGGTTAGGGTTAGGGTTAGGGTTAGGGTTAGGGTTCGGGTTAGCGTTAGGGTTAGGGTTAGTGTTACTGTTTGGTGTAGGTTTAGGGTTAGGGTTAGGGTTCAGGCTAGGGTTAGGGTTCGTGTTCGGGTTAGGGTTAGGGTTCGGGTTTGGGGTAGGGGTAGGGTTAGGGTTAGGGTTAGAGTTCGGGTAGGGTTTGGGTTAGGGTTAGGGTTTGGTTTCGGGTTCGGGTTCAGGTTAGAGTTAGGGTTAGGGTTCGGGTAGGGTTACGGTTCGGGTTCGGGTTATGGTTAGAGTTAGGGTTAGGGTTATGTTTAGGGTTAGGTTTAGGGTCCGGTTTAGGGTTAGGGTTCAGGTGAGGGTTCGGGTTCGGGTTAGGGTTCGGGTTCGGGTTAGGGTTAGGGTTAGGGGTTCGGGTTTGTCTTCGGGTTAGGGATTCGCGTTAGGGCTAGGGTTCGGGTTAGGGTTAGGGTTAGGGTTAAGGTTAGGGTTCGGGTTCGGGTTAGGGTTAGTGTTAGGGTTAGGGTTCGGGTTAGGGTTAGAGTGAGGTTTAGGGTTTGGGTTTGGTTTAGGTTTTGGGTTAGGGTTAGGGTTAGGGTTAGGGTTAGGGTAGGGTTAGGGTTAGGGCTAGGGTTAGGGTTAGGGTTAGGGTAGGGTGAGGGTTAGGGCTAGGGTTAGGGTTAGGGTTAGGGTAGGGTTAGGGTTAGGGTTAGGGTTAGGTTAGGGTGAGGGTTAGGGTTAGGGTTAGAGTTAGGGTTTGGGTTAGGGTTAGGGTTTGGATTCGGGTTCGGGTTCAGTTTAGGGTTAGGGTTAGGGTTCGGGTTCGGGTTATGGTTAGGGTTAGGGTTAGGGTTAGAGTTCGGGTAGGGTTTGGGTTAGGGTTAGGGTTTGGATTCGGGTTAGGATTAGGGTTAGGGTTAGGGTTAGGGTTAGGGCTAGGGTTCGGGTTCGGGTTAGGGTTCGGGTTAGGGGTTCGGGTTTGGCTTCGGGTTAGGGATTCCCGTTAGGGCTAGGTTTCGGGTTAGGGTTAGGGTTAGGGTTAGGGTTAGGGTTCGGGTTAGGGTTAGTATTAGGGTTAGGGTTCGGGTTAGGATTAGAGTGAGGTTTAGGGTTTGGGTTTGGGTTAGGTTTTGGGTTAGGGTTAGGGTTAGGGTTACGGTTAGGGTTAGGGTTAGGGTTAGGGTTAAGGTTAGGGTTAGGGTTAGAGTGAGGTTTAGGGTTTGGGTTTGGGTTAGGTTTTGAGTTAGGGTTAGGGTTAGGGTTATTGTTAGGGTTAGGGTTAGGTTTAGAGTTCGGGTTAGGGTTTGGGTTAGGGGTAGGGTTTGGATTCGGGTTCAGGTTCAGGTTAGGGCTAGGGTTTGGGTTTGGGTAGGGTTAGGTTTCGGGTTCGGGTTATGGTTAGGGTTAGGGTTAGGGTTACGGTTAGGGTTAGGGTTAGGGTTCGGGTTAGGGTTAGGGTTCGGGTTCGGTTTAGGGTTAGGGTTAGGGTTAGAGTTCGGGTTAGGGTTAGGGTTCGGGTTAGGGTTAGGGTTAGGGTTACGGTTAGAGTTCGGGTTAGGGTTAGGGTTAGGGTTTGGATTTGGATTCGGGTTCAGGTTAGGGTTAGGGTTAGAGTTCGGGTAGGGTTAGAGTTCTGGTTAGGGTAGGGTTAGGGTTAGGGTTAGGGTTAGGTTTCGGGTATGGGCTCGGGTTTGGGTTCGGGTTCAGGTTAGTGTTAGGGTTAGGGTTTGGATTCGGGTTCAGGTTCAGGTTAGGGCTAGGGTTTGGGGTTGGGTAGGGTTAGGTTTCGGGTTCGGGTTATGCTTAGGGTTAGGGTTAGGGTTACGGTTAGGGTTAGGGTTAGGGTTCGGGTTAGGGTTAGGGTTCGGGTTCGGTTTAGGGTTAGGGTTAGGATTAGTGTTAGAGTTCGGGTCAGGGTTTGGGTTAGGGTTAGGGTTTGGATTCGGGTTCGGGTTCGGGTTCATGTTAGGCTTAGGGTTAGGGTTAGGATTCGGGTTAGGTTTAGGGTTCACGTTAAGGTTAGGATTAGGGTTAGGGTTAGGGTTAGGGTTAGGGTTCGGGTTCCGGTTCAGGTAAGGGTTAGGGATAGGGTTCGGGTAGGGTTAGGGTTCGGGTTCGGGTTATGGTTAGGGTTAGGGTTAGGGTTAGGGTTCAGGTTAGGGTTAGGGTTAGGGTTAGGGTTAGGGTTAGGGTTAGGGTTATGGTTAGGGTTCGGGTTAGCGTTAGGGTTAGGGTTAGTGTTACTGTTTGGTTAGGTTTAGGGTTAGGGTTAGGGTTCGGGTTAGGGTTAGGGTTCAGGTTAGGGTTCGGGTTCGGGTTAGGGTTCAGGTTAAGGTTAGGGTTAGGGTTAGGGTTAGGGTTAGAGTTCGGGTTAGGGTTTGGGTTAGGGTTAGGGTTTGGTTTCGGGTTCGGGTTCAGGTTAGGGTTAGGGTTAGGGTTAGGGTTCGGGTAGGGTTAGGGTTCGGGTTATGTTTAGGGTTAGGGTTAGGGTTAGAGTTCGGGTTAGGGTTAGGGTTCAGTTTAGGGTTCGGGTTCGGGTTAGGGATCGGGTTCGGGATTGGGTTCGGTCAGGTTAGGGTTAGGGTTAGGGTTAGGGTTAGGGTTCGGGTTAGTGTTAGGGTTAGGGTTAGTGTTACTGTTTGGTTTAGGTTTAGGGTTAGGGTTAGGGTTCAGGTTAGGGTTAGGGTTCGTGTTCGGGTTAGGGTTAGGGTTCGGGTTCGGGTTAGGGGTAGGGTTAGGGTTAGGGTTAGAGTTCGGGTAGGGTTTGGGTTAGGGTTAGGGTTTGGATTCGGGTTAGGATTAGGGTTAGGGTTAGGGTTAGGGTTAGGGCTAGGGTTCGGGTTCGGGTTAGGGTTCGGGTTAGGGGTTCGGGTTTGGCTTCGGGTTAGGGATTCCCGTTAGGGCTAGGTTTCGGGTTAGGGTTAGGGTTAGGGTTAGGGTTAGGGTTCGGGTTAGGGTTAGTATTAGGGTTAGGGTTCGGGTTAGGATTAGAGTGAGGTTTAGGGTTTGGGTTTGGGTTAGGTTTTGGGTTAGGGTTAGGGTTAGGGTTACGGTTAGGGTTAGGGTTAGGGTTAGGGTTAAGGTTAGGGTTAGGGTTAGAGTGAGGTTTAGGGTTTGGGTTTGGGTTAGGTTTTGAGTTAGGGTTAGGGTTAGGGTTATTGTTAGGGTTAGGGTTAGGTTTAGAGTTCGGGTTAGGGTTTGGGTTAGGGGTAGGGTTTGGATTCGGGTTCAGGTTCAGGTTAGGGCTAGGGTTTGGGTTTGGGTAGGGTTAGGTTTCGGGTTCGGGTTATGGTTAGGGTTAGGGTTAGGGTTACGGTTAGGGTTAGGGTTAGGGTTCGGGTTAGGGTTAGGGTTCGGGTTCGGTTTAGGGTTAGGGTTAGGGTTAGAGTTCGGGTTAGGGTTAGGGTTCGGGTTAGGGTTAGGGTTAGGGTTACGGTTAGAGTTCGGGTTAGGGTTAGGGTTAGGGTTAGGGTTTGGATTTGGATTCGGGTTCAGGTTAGGGTTAGGGTTAGAGTTCGGGTAGGGTTAGAGTTCTGGTTAGGGTAGGGTTAGGGTTAGGGTTAGGGTTAGGTTTCGGGTATGGGCTCGGGTTTGGGTTCGGGTTCAGGTTAGTGTTAGGGTTAGGGTTTGGATTCGGGTTCAGGTTCAGGTTAGGGCTAGGGTTTGGGGTTGGGTAGGGTTAGGTTTCGGGTTCGGGTTATGCTTAGGGTTAGGGTTAGGGTTACGGTTAGGGTTAGGGTTAGGGTTCGGGTTAGGGTTAGGGTTCGGGTTCGGTTTAGGGTTAGGGTTAGGATTAGTGTTAGAGTTCGGGTCAGGGTTTGGGTTAGGGTTAGGGTTTGGATTCGGGTTCGGGTTCGGGTTCATGTTAGGCTTAGGGTTAGGGTTAGGATTCGGGTTAGGTTTAGGGTTCACGTTAAGGTTAGGATTAGGGTTAGGGTTAGGGTTAGGGTTAGGGTTCGGGTTCCGGTTCAGGTAAGGGTTAGGGATAGGGTTCGGGTAGGGTTAGGGTTCGGGTTCGGGTTATGGTTAGGGTTAGGGTTAGGGTTAGGGTTCAGGTTAGGGTTAGGGTTCAGGTTAGGGTTAGTGTTAGGGTTAGGGTTCGGGTTAGGGTTAGAGTGAGGTTTAGGGGTTGGGTTTGGGTTAGGTTTTGGGTTAGGGTGAGGGTTAGGGTTCGGGTTAGGGTTAGGGTTCAGGTTAAGGTTAGGGTTAGGGTTAGGGTTAGGTTTAGGTTTAGAGTTCGGGTTAGGGTTAGGGTTTGGTTTTGGGTTCGGGTTCAGGTTAGGGTTAGGGTTAGAGTTCGGGTAGGGTTAGGGTTCGGGTTCGGGTTATGGTTAGGGTTGGGGTTAGGGTTCGGATTAGGTTTAGGGTTCAGGTTAAGGTTAGGGTTAGGGTTAGGGTTAGGGTTAGAGTTCGGGTTAGGGTTTGGGTTAGGGTTAGGGTTTGGTTTCGGGTACGGGTTCAGGTTAGGGTTAGGGTTAGGGTTCGGGTAGGGTTAGGGTTCGGGTTCGGGTTACGGGTAGGGTTAGGTTTAGGGTTAGGGTTAGGGTTAGGGTTAGGGTTCCGGTTAGGATTCGGGTTCGGGTTAGGGCTAGGGTTCGGGTTAGGTTTAGAGTTCGTGTTAGGGGTTCGGGTTTGGCTTCGGGTTAGGGATTCCCGTTAGGGTTAGGGTTCGGGTTAGGGTTAGGGTTAGGGTTAGGGTTCGGGTTCGGGTTAGGGTTAGTTTTAGGGTTAGGGTTCGGGTTAGGGTTAGAGTGAGGTTTAGGGTTTGGGTTTGGGTTAGGTTTTGGGTTAGGGTTAGGGTTAGGGTTACGGTTAGGGTTAGGGTTACGATTCGGTTTCGGGTCGGGTTAAGGTTAGGGTTAGGGTTCAGGTTAGGGATAGGGTTAGGGTTAGGGTCCGGTTAGGGGTAGGGTTAGTGTTTGGGTTAGGGTTAGGGTTAGGGTTACAGTTAGGGTTTGGATTCGGATTCTGGTTCAGGTTAGGGTTAGGGTTAGGGTTCGGGTAGGGTTAGGGTTAGGGTTAGGGTTAGGGTTAGGGTTCGGGTTACGGGTTCGGGTTTGGCTTCGGGTTAGGGATTCCCGTTAGGGCTAGGGTTCGGGTTAGGGTTAGGGTTCGGGTTAGGGTTAGGGTTAGGGTTCGGGTTAGGGTTAGAGTGAGGTTTAGGGTTTGGGTTTGGGTTAGGTTTTGGGTTAGGGTTAGGGTTAGGGTTATTGTTAGGGTTAGGGTTAGGTTTATAGTTCGGGTTAGGGTTTGGGTTAGGGTTAGGGTTTGGATTCGGGTTCAGGTTCAGGTTAGGGCTAGGGTTTGGGTTTGGGTAGGGTTAGGTTTCGGGTTCGGGTTATGTTTAGGGTTAGGGTTAGGGTTAGGTTTCGGGTTAGGGTTAGGGTTCGGGTTCAGGTTAGGGTTAGGGTTCGGGTTCGGGTTAGGGTTCGGGTTCGGGTTAGGGGTAGGGTTAGGGTTAGGGTTAGAGTTCCGGTAGGGTTTTGGTTAGGGTTAGGGTTTGGATTCGGGTTCGGGTTCAGGTTAGGGTTAGGGTTAGGGTTCAGGTAGGGTTACGGTTCGGGTTCGGGTTATGGTTAGGGTTAGGGCTAGGGTTAGGGTTAGGGTTAGGGTTAGGGTTAAGGTTAGGTTTAGGGTGCAGGTTAGGGTTAGGGTTCGGGTTAGGGTTAAGGTTACTGTTAGTGTTAGGTTTTGGGTTAGGGTTAGGTTTACGGTTATATTTCGTGTATGGTTAGGGTTAGGGTTAGAGTTCCGGTTAGGATTCGGGTTCGGGTTAGGGCTAGGTTTCGGGTTAGGGTTAGGGTTCAGGTTAGGGTTAGGGTTAGAGTTCGGGTAGGGTTTCGGTTATGGTTAGGGTTTGGATTCGGGTTAGGGTTAGGGTTAGGGTTAGGTTCAGGGGTAGCGTTAGGGTTAGGGTTTGGATTCGGGTTCGGGTTCAGGTTAGGGTTAGGGTTAGGGTTAGGGTTAGGGTTAGGGTTCGGGTTCGGATTGGGTTCAGTTTCAGGTTAGGGTTAGGGTTAGGATTATGGATAGGGTTCGGGTTAGCGTTAGGGTTAGGGTTACTGTTTGGTTTAGGGTTAGGGTTAGGTTTAGGGTGCAGGTTAGGGTTAGGGTTCGGGTTAGGGTTAAGGTTACTGTTAGGGTTAGGTTTTGGTTTAGGGTTAGGTTTACGGTTATATTTCGTGTATGGTTAGGTTTAGGGTTAGGGTTAGGGTTCGGGTTAGGGTTAGGGTTCAGGTTAGGGTTCGGGTTCGGGTTAGGGTTCAGGTTAAGGTTAGGGTTAGGGTTAGGGTTAGGGTTAGAGTTCGGGTTAGGGTTTGGGTTAGGGTTAGGGTTTGGTTTCGGGTTCGGGTTCAGGTTAGGGTTAGGGTTAGGGTTCGGGTAGGGTTAGGGTTCGGGTTATGTTTAGGGTTAGGGTTAGGGTTAGAGTTCGGGTTAGGGTTAGGGTTCAGGTTAGGGTTCGGGTTCGTGTTAGGGTTCGGGTTCGGGATTGGGTTCGGTCAGGTTAGGGTTAGGGTTAGGGTTAGGGTTAGGGTTAGTGTTACTGTTTGGTTTAGGTTTAGGGTTAGGGTTAGGGTTCAGGTTAGGGTTAGGGTTCGTGTTCGGGTTAGGGTTAGGGTTCGGGTTCGGGTTAGGGGTAGGGTTAGGGTTAGGGTTAGGGTTAGGGTTAGGGTTCGGGTTAGCGTTAGGGTTAGGGTTAGTGTTACTGTTTGGTTTAGGTTTAGGGTTAGGGTTAGGGTTCAGGTTAGGGTTAGGGTTCGTGTTCGGGTTAGGGTTAGGGTTCGGGTTCGGGTTAGGGGTAGGGTTAGGGTTAGGGTTAGAGTTCGGGTAGGGTTTGGGTTAGGGTTAGGGTTTGGATTCGGGTTAGGGTTAGGGTTAGGATTAGGGTTAGGGTTAGGGCTAGGGTTCGGGTTCGGGTTAGGGTTCGGGTTAGGGGTTCGGGTTTGGCTTCGGGTTAGGGATTCCCGTTAGGGCTAGGGTTCGGGTTAGGGTTAGGGTTCGGGTTAGGGTTAGTATTAGGGTTAGGGTTCGGGTTAGGGTTAGAGTGAGGTTTAGGGTTTGGGTTTGGGTTAGGTTTTGGGTTAGGTTTAGGGTTAGGGTTACGGTTAGGGTTAGGGTTACGATTCGGTTTCGGGTCGGGTTAAGGTTAGGGTTAGGGTTCAGGTTAGGGATAGGGTTAGGGTTAGGGTCGGGTTAGGGTTAGGGTTAGTTTTAGGGTTAGGGTTAGGGTTAGGGTTACGGTTAGGGTTTGGATTCGGATTCTGGTTCAGGTTAGGGTTAGGGTTAGGGTTCGCGTAGGGTTAGGGTTCGGGTTCGGGTTATGGTTAGGGTTTGGGTTAGGGTTACGGGTAGGGTTAGGGTTAGGGTTCGGATTAGGTTTAGGGCTCAGGTTAAGGTTAGGGTTAGGGTTAGGGTTAGGGTTAGAGTTCGGGTTAGGGTTTGGGTTAGGGTTAGGGTTTGGTTTCGGGTTCGGGTTCAGGTTAGGGTTAGGGTTCGGGTTTGGGTTATGGTTAGGGTTAAGGTTAGGGTTAGGGTTCGGGTTAGGGTTAGGGTTCAGGTTAGGGTTCGGGTTCGGGTTAGGGTTCGGGTTCGGGATTGGGTTCGGTCAGGTTAGGGTTAGGGTTAAGGTTATGGTTAGGGTTCAGGTTAGCGTTAGGGTTAGGGTTAGTGTTACTGTTTGGTTTAGGTTTAGGGTTAGGGTTAGGGTTTGGGCTAGGGTTAGGGTTAGGGTTAGGGTAGGGTTAGGGTTAGGATTAGGGTTAGGGTTAGGGTTAGGGTTATGTTTAGGGTTCGGGTTAGCGTTAGGTTTAGGGTTAGTGTTACTGTTTGGTTTAGGTTTAGGGTTAGGGTTAGGGTTCAGGTTAGGGTTAGTGTTCGTGTTCGGGTTAGGGTTAGGGTTCGGGTTCGGGTTAGGGTTAAGGTTACTGTTAGGGTTAGGTTTTTGCTTAGGGTTAGGTTTACGGTTATATTTCGGGTATGGTTAGGGTTAGGGTTAGAGTTCCGGTTAGGATTCGGGTTCGGGTTAGGGCTAGGTTTCGGGTTAGGGTTAGGGTTCGGGTTAGGGGTTCGGGTTTGGCTTCGGGTTAGGGATTCCCGTTAGGGCTAGGGTTCGGGTTAGGGTTAGGGTTAGGGTTAGAGTTCGGGTTAGGGTTAGGGTTAGGGTTCGGGTTAGGGTTAGAGTGAGGTTTAGGGTTTGAGTTTGGGTTAGGTTTTGGGTTAGGTTTAGGGTTAGGGTTATTGTTAGGGTTAGGGTTAGGTTTAGAGTTCGGGTTAGGGTTTGGGTTAGGGTTAGGGTTTGGATTCGGGTTCAGGTTCAGGTTAGGGCTAGGGTTTGGGTTTGGGTAGGGTTAGGTTTCGGGTTCGGGTTATGTTTAGGGTTAGGGTTAGGGTTACGGTTAGGGTTAGGGTTAGGGTTCGGGTTAGGGTTAGGGTTAGGGTTCGGGTTCGGTTTAGGGTTAGGGTTAGGGTTAGAGTTCGGGTCAGGGTTTGGGTTAGGGTTAGGCTTTGGATTTGGGTTTGGGTTCAGGTTAGGGTTAGGGTTAGGGTTCCGGTAGGGTTAGGGTTAGGGTTAGGGTTAGGGTTCGGATTAGGGTTAGGGTTCAGGTTAGGGTTCGGGTTCGGGTTAGGGTTCGGGTTCGGGATTGGGTTCGGTCAGGTTAGGGTTAGGGTTAGGGTTATGGTTAGCGTTCGGGTTAGCGTTAGGGTTAGGGTTAGTGTGACTGGTTTAGGTTTAGGGTTAGGGTTAGGGTTCAGGTTAGGGTTAGGGTTCGGGTTCGGGTTCGGGTTAGGGTTCGGGTTCGGGTTAGGGGTAGGGTTAGGGTTAGGGTTAGAGTTCGGGTAGGGTTTTGCTTAGGGTTAGCGTTTGGATTCGGGTTCGGGTTCAGGTTAGGGTTAGGGTTACGGTTCAGGTAGGGTTACGGTTCGGGTTCGGGTTATGGTTAGGGTTAGGGTTAGAGTCCGGTTTAGGGTTAGGGTTCAGGTTAGGGTTCGGGGTCGGGTTAGGGTTCGGGTTCGGATTGGGTTCGGTTTCAGGTTAGGGTTAGGGTTAGGATTATGGATAGGGTTCGGGTTAGCGTTAGGGTTAGGGTTACTGTTTGGTTTAGGGTTAGGGTTAGGTTTAGGGTGCAGTTTAGGGTTAGGGTTCGGGTTAGGGTTAAGGTTACTGTTAGGGTTAGGTTTTGGGTTAGGGTTAGGTTTACGGTTATATTTCGTGTATGGTTAGGGTTAGCGTTAGAGTTCCGGTTAGGATTCGGGTTCGGGTTAGGGCTAGGTTTCGGGTTAGGGTTAGGGTTCGGGTTAGGAGTTCGGGTTTGGCTTCGGGATAGGGATTCCCGTTAGGGCTAGGGTTCGGGTTAGGGTTAGGGTTAGGGTTAGGGTTCGGGTTAGGGTTAGGGTTAGGGTTCGGGTTAGGGTTAGGGTTAGGGTTAGGGTTAGGGTTAGGGTTATTGTTAGGGTTAGGGTTAGGTTTAGAGTTCGGGTTAGGGTTTGGGTTAGGGTTAGGGTTTGGATTCGGGTTCAGGTTCAGGTTAGGGCTAGGGTTTGGGTTTGGGTAGGGTTAGGTTTCGGGTTCGGGTTATGGTTAGGGTTAGGGTTAGGGTTACGGTTAGGGTTAGGGTTAGGGTTCGGGTTAGGGTTAGGGTTCGGGTTCGGTTTAGGGTTAGGGTTAGGGTTAGAGTTCGGGTCAGGGTTTGGGTTAGGGTTAGGCTTTGGATTTGGGTTTGGGTTCAGGTTAGGGTTACGGTTAGGGTTTGGGTAGGGTTAGGGTTAGGGTTAGGGTTCGGGTTAGGGTTAGGGTTCAGATTAGGGTTAGGGTTCGGGTTAGCGGTTCGGGTTTGGCTTCCGGTTAGGGATTCGTGTTAGGGCTAGGGTTCGAGTTAGGTTTAGGTTTCGGTTTAGAGTTAGGGTTAGGGTTAGGGTTAGGGTTCGGGTTAGGGTTAGCGTTAGTGTTAGGGTTAGGGTTCGGGTTAGGGTTAGGGTTCGGGTTAGGGTTAGGGTTAGGGTTAAGGTTAGAGTTCGGGTTAGGGTTAGGGTTAGGGTTAGGGTTAGGGTTAGGGTTAGGGTTCGGGTTCTGGTTCAGGTTAGGTTTAGGGATAGGGTTCGGGTAGGGTTAGGGTTCGGGTTCGGGTTATGGTTAGGGTTAGGGTTAGGGTTAGGGTTCGGGTAGGTTAGGGTTCGGGTTCGGGTTATGGTTAGGGTTAGGGTTAGGGTTACGGGTAGGGTTAGGGTTAGGGTTCGGATTAGGTTTAGGGTTCAGGTTAAGGTTAGGGTTAGGGTTAGGGTTAGGGTTCGGGTTAGGGTTTGGGTTAGGGTTAGGGTTTGGTTTCGGGTTCAGGTTAGGGTTAGGATTAGGGTTCGGGTAGGGTTAGGGTTCGGGTTCGCGTTATGGTTAGGGTTAGGGTTAGGGTTAGGGTTCGGGTTAGGGTTAGGGTTCATGTTAGGGTTCGGGTTCGGGTTAGGTTTCTGGTTCGGGATTGGGTTCGGTCAGGTTAGGGTTAGGGTTAAGGTTATGGTTAGGGTTCGGGTTAGCGTTAGGGTTAGGGTTAGTGTTACTGTTTGGTTTAGGTTTAGGGTTACGGTTAGGGTTCAGGTTCGGGTTAGGGTTCGGTTTCGGGTTTGGATTAGGGTTCGGTTTCGGGTTAGTGGTAGGGTTAGGGTTAGGGTTAGAGTTCGGGTAGGGTTTGGGTTAGGGTTAGGGTTAGGGTTAGGGTTACGGTTAGGGTTAGGTTTAGGGTCCGGTTTAGGGTTAGGGTTCAGGTTAGGGTTCGGGTTCGGGTTAGGGTTCGGGTTCGGATTGGGTTCGGTTTCAGGTTAGGGTTAGGGTTAGGATTATGGATAGGGTTCGGGTTAGCGTTAGGGTTAGGGTTACTGTTTGGTTTAGGGTTAGGGTTAGGTTTAGGGTGCAGGTTAGGGTTAGGGTTCGGGTTAGGGTTAAGGTTACTGTTAGGGTTAGGTTTTGGTTTAGGGTTAGGTTTACGGTTTTATTTCGTGTATGGTTAGGGTTAGGGTTAGAGTTCCGGTTAGGATTCGGGTTCGGGTTAGGGCTAGGTTTCGGGTTAGGGTTAGGGTTCGGGATAGGGGTTCGGGTTTGGCTTCGGGTTAGGGATTCCCGTTAGGGCTAGGGTTAGGGTTAGGGTTAGGGTTAGGGTTAGGGTTCGGGTTAGGGTTAGGGTTACGGTTAGGGTTAGAGTGAGGTTTAGGCTTTGGGTTTGGGTTAGGTTTTGAGTTAGGGTTAGGGTTAGGGTTATTGTTAGGGTTAGGGTTAGGTTTAGAGTTCGGGTTAGGGTTTGGGTTAGGGTTAGGGTTTGGATTCGGGTTCAGGTTCAGGTTAGGGCTAGGGTTTGGGTTTGGGTAGGGTTAGGTTTCGGGTTCGGGTTATGGTTAGGGTTAGGGTTAGGGTTACGGTTAGGGTTAGGGTTAGGGTTCGGGTTAGGGTTAGGGTTCGGGTTCGGTTTAGGGTTAGGGTTAGGGTTAGAGTTAGGGTTAGGGTTAGGGTTAGGGTTAGGGTTCAGATTAGGGTTAGGGTTCGGGTTAGCGGTTCGGGTTTGGCTTCCGGTTAGGGATTCGTGTTAGGGCTAGGGTTCGGGTTAGGTTTAGGTTTCGGTTTAGAGTTAGGGTTAGGGTTAGGGTTAGGGTTCGGGTTAGGGTTAGGGTTCGGGTTAGGGTTAGGGTTAGGGTTACGGTTAGAGTTCGGGTTAGGGTTAGGGTTAGGGTTTGGATTTGGATTCGGGTTCAGGTTAGGGTTAGGGTTAGAGTTCGGGTAGGGTTAGAGTTCTGGTTAGGGTAGGGTTAGGGTTAGGGTTAGGGTTAGGTTTCGGGTATGGGCTCGGGTTTGGGTTCGGGTTCAGGTTAGTGTTAGGGTTAGGGTTAGGGTTAGGGTTAGGGTTTGGATTCGGGTTCAGGTTCAGTTTAGGGCTAGGGTTTGGGGTTGGGTAGGGTTAGGTTTCGGGTTCGGGTTATGCTTAGGGTTAGGGTTAGGGTTACGGTTAGGGTTAGGGTTAGGGTTCGGGTTAGGGTTAGGGTTCGGGTTCGGTTTAGGGTTAGGGTTAGGATTAGGGTTAGAGTTCGGGTCAGGGTTTGGGTTAGGGTTAGGGTTTGGATTCGGGTTCGGGTTCGGGTTCAGGTTAGGCTTAGGGTTAGGGTTAGGATTCGGGTTAGGTTTAGGGTTCAGGTTAAGGTTAGGATTAGGGTTAGGGTTAGGGTTAGGGTTAGGGTTCGGGTTCTGGTTCAGGTTAGGGTAAGGGATAGGGTTCGGGTAGGGTTAGGGTTCGGGTTCGGGTTATGGTTATGGTTAGGGTTAGGGTTAGGGTTCAGTTTAGGGTTAGGGTTCAGGTTAGGGTTAGTGTTAGGGTTAGGGTTAGGGTTAGGGTTCGGGTTAGGGTTAGGGTTCAGGTTAAGGTTAGGGTTAGGGTTAGGGTTAGGTTTAGGTTTAGAGTTCGGGTTAGGGTTTGGGTTAGGGTTAGGGTTTGGTTTTGGGTTCGGGTTCAGGTTAGGGTTAGGGTTAGGGTTCGGGTAGGGTTAGGGTTCGGGTTCGGGTTATGGTTAGGGTTGGGGTTAGGGTTCGGATTAGGTTTAGGGTTCAGGTTAAGGTTAGGGTTAGGGTTAGGGTTAGGGTTAGAGTTCGGGTTAGGGTTTGGGTTAGGGTTAGGGTTTGGTTTCGGGTACGGGTTCAGGTTAGGGTTAGGGTTAGGGTTCGGGTAGGGTTAGGGTTCGGGTTCGGGTTACGGGTAGGGTTAGGTTTAGGGTTAGGGTTAGGGTTAGGGTTAGGGTTCCGGTTAGGATTCGGGTTCGGGTTAGGGCTAGGGTTCGGGTTAGGTTTAGAGTTCGTGTTAGGGGTTCGGGTTTGGCTTCGGGTTAGGGATTCCCGTTAGGGTTAGGGTTCGGGTTAGGGTTAGGGTTAGGGTTAGGGTTCGGGTTCGGGTTAGGGTTAGTTTTAGGGTTAGGGTTCGGGTTAGGGTTAGAGTGAGGTTTAGGGTTTGGGTTTGGGTTAGGTTTTGGGTTAGGGTTAGGGTTAGGGTTACGGTTAGGGTTAGGGTTACGATTCGGTTTCGGGTCGGGTTAAGGTTAGGGTTAGGGTTCAGGTTAGGGATAGGGTTAGGGTTAGGGTCGGGTTAGGGGTAGGGTTAGTGTTTGGGTTAGGGTTAGGGTTAGGGTTACAGTTAGGGTTTGGATTCGGATTCTGGTTCAGGTTAGGGTTAGGGTTAGGGTTCGGGTAGGGTTAGGGTTAGGGTTAGGGTTAGGGTTAGGGTTCGGGTTACGGGTTCGGGTTTGGCTTCGGGTTAGGGATTCCCGTTAGGGCTAGGGTTCGGGTTAGGGTTAGGGTTCGGGTTAGGGTTAGGGTTAGGGTTCGGGTTAGGGTTAGAGTGAGGTTTAGGGTTTGGGTTTGGGTTAGGTTTTGGGTTAGGGTTAGGGTTAGGGTTATTGTTAGGGTTAGGGTTAGGTTTATAGTTCGGGTTAGGGTTTGGGTTAGGGTTAGGGTTTGGATTCGGGTTCAGGTTCAGGTTAGGGCTAGGGTTTGGGTTTGGGTAGGGTTAGGTTTCGGGTTCGGGTTATGTTTAGGGTTAGGGTTAGGGTTAGGTTTCGGGTTAGGGTTAGGGTTCGGGTTCAGGTTAGGGTTAGGGTTCGGGTTCGGGTTAGGGTTCGGGTTCGGGTTAGGGGTAGGGTTAGGGTTAGGGTTAGAGTTCCGGTAGGGTTTTGGTTAGGGTTAGGGTTTGGATTCGGGTTCGGGTTCAGGTTAGGGTTAGGGTTAGGGTTCAGGTAGGGTTACGGTTCGGGTTCGGGTTATGGTTAGGGTTAGGGCTAGGGTTAGGGTTAGGGTTAGGGTTAGGGTTAAGGTTAGGTTTAGGGTGCAGGTTAGGGTTAGGGTTCGGGTTAGGGTTAAGGTTACTGTTAGTGTTAGGTTTTGGGTTAGGGTTAGGTTTACGGTTATATTTCGTGTATGGTTAGGGTTAGGGTTAGAGTTCCGGTTAGGATTCGGGTTCGGGTTAGGGCTAGGTTTCGGGTTAGGGTTAGGGTTCAGGTTAGGGTTAGGGTTAGAGTTCGGGTAGGGTTTCGGTTATGGTTAGGGTTTGGATTCGGGTTAGGGTTAGGGTTAGGGTTAGGTTCAGGGGTAGCGTTAGGGTTAGGGTTTGGATTCGGGTTCGGGTTCAGGTTAGGGTTAGGGTTAGGGTTAGGGTTAGGGTTAGGGTTCGGGTTCGGATTGGGTTCAGTTTCAGGTTAGGGTTAGGGTTAGGATTATGGATAGGGTTCGGGTTAGCGTTAGGGTTAGGGTTACTGTTTGGTTTAGGGTTAGGGTTAGGTTTAGGGTGCAGGTTAGGGTTAGGGTTCGGGTTAGGGTTAAGGTTACTGTTAGGGTTAGGTTTTGGTTTAGGGTTAGGTTTACGGTTATATTTCGTGTATGGTTAGGTTTAGGGTTAGGGTTAGGGTTCGGGTTAGGGTTAGGGTTCAGGTTAGGGTTCGGGTTCGGGTTAGGGTTCAGGTTAAGGTTAGGGTTAGGGTTAGGGTTAGGGTTAGAGTTCGGGTTAGGGTTTGGGTTAGGGTTAGGGTTTGGTTTCGGGTTCGGGTTCAGGTTAGGGTTAGGGTTAGGGTTCGGGTAGGGTTAGGGTTCGGGTTATGTTTAGGGTTAGGGTTAGGGTTAGAGTTCGGGTTAGGGTTAGGGTTCAGGTTAGGGTTCGGGTTCGTGTTAGGGTTCGGGTTCGGGATTGGGTTCGGTCAGGTTAGGGTTAGGGTTAGGGTTAGGGTTAGGGTTAGTGTTACTGTTTGGTTTAGGTTTAGGGTTAGGGTTAGGGTTCAGGTTAGGGTTAGGGTTCGTGTTCGGGTTAGGGTTAGGGTTCGGGTTCGGGTTAGGGGTAGGGTTAGGGTTAGGGTTAGGGTTAGGGTTAGGGTTCGGGTTAGCGTTAGGGTTAGGGTTAGTGTTACTGTTTGGTTTAGGTTTAGGGTTAGGGTTAGGGTTCAGGTTAGGGTTAGGGTTCGTGTTCGGGTTAGGGTTAGGGTTCGGGTTCGGGTTAGGGGTAGGGTTAGGGTTAGGGTTAGAGTTCGGGTAGGGTTTGGGTTAGGGTTAGGGTTTGGATTCGGGTTAGGGTTAGGGTTAGGATTAGGGTTAGGGTTAGGGCTAGGGTTCGGGTTCGGGTTAGGGTTCGGGTTAGGGGTTCGGGTTTGGCTTCGGGTTAGGGATTCCCGTTAGGGCTAGGGTTCGGGTTAGGGTTAGGGTTCGGGTTAGGGTTAGTATTAGGGTTAGGGTTCGGGTTAGGGTTAGAGTGAGGTTTAGGGTTTGGGTTTGGGTTAGGTTTTGGGTTAGGTTTAGGGTTAGGGTTACGGTTAGGGTTAGGGTTACGATTCGGTTTCGGGTCGGGTTAAGGTTAGGGTTAGGGTTCAGGTTAGGGATAGGGTTAGGGTTAGGGTCGGGTTAGGGTTAGGGTTAGTTTTAGGGTTAGGGTTAGGGTTAGGGTTACGGTTAGGGTTTGGATTCGGATTCTGGTTCAGGTTAGGGTTAGGGTTAGGGTTCGCGTAGGGTTAGGGTTCGGGTTCGGGTTATGGTTAGGGTTTGGGTTAGGGTTACGGGTAGGGTTAGGGTTAGGGTTCGGATTAGGTTTAGGGCTCAGGTTAAGGTTAGGGTTAGGGTTAGGGTTAGGGTTAGAGTTCGGGTTAGGGTTTGGGTTAGGGTTAGGGTTTGGTTTCGGGTTCGGGTTCAGGTTAGGGTTAGGGTTCGGGTTTGGGTTATGGTTAGGGTTAAGGTTAGGGTTAGGGTTCGGGTTAGGGTTAGGGTTCAGGTTAGGGTTCGGGTTCGGGTTAGGGTTCGGGTTCGGGATTGGGTTCGGTCAGGTTAGGGTTAGGGTTAAGGTTATGGTTAGGGTTCAGGTTAGCGTTAGGGTTAGGGTTAGTGTTACTGTTTGGTTTAGGTTTAGGGTTAGGGTTAGGGTTTGGGCTAGGGTTAGGGTTAGGGTTAGGGTAGGGTTAGGGTTAGGATTAGGGTTAGGGTTAGGGTTAGGGTTATGTTTAGGGTTCGGGTTAGCGTTAGGTTTAGGGTTAGTGTTACTGTTTGGTTTAGGTTTAGGGTTAGGGTTAGGGTTCAGGTTAGGGTTAGTGTTCGTGTTCGGGTTAGGGTTAGGGTTCGGGTTCGGGTTAGGGTTAAGGTTACTGTTAGGGTTAGGTTTTTGCTTAGGGTTAGGTTTACGGTTATATTTCGGGTATGGTTAGGGTTAGGGTTAGAGTTCCGGTTAGGATTCGGGTTCGGGTTAGGGCTAGGTTTCGGGTTAGGGTTAGGGTTCGGGTTAGGGGTTCGGGTTTGGCTTCGGGTTAGGGATTCCCGTTAGGGCTAGGGTTCGGGTTAGGGTTAGGGTTAGGGTTAGAGTTCGGGTTAGGGTTAGGGTTAGGGTTCGGGTTAGGGTTAGAGTGAGGTTTAGGGTTTGAGTTTGGGTTAGGTTTTGGGTTAGGTTTAGGGTTAGGGTTATTGTTAGGGTTAGGGTTAGGTTTAGAGTTCGGGTTAGGGTTTGGGTTAGGGTTAGGGTTTGGATTCGGGTTCAGGTTCAGGTTAGGGCTAGGGTTTGGGTTTGGGTAGGGTTAGGTTTCGGGTTCGGGTTATGTTTAGGGTTAGGGTTAGGGTTACGGTTAGGGTTAGGGTTAGGGTTCGGGTTAGGGTTAGGGTTAGGGTTCGGGTTCGGTTTAGGGTTAGGGTTAGGGTTAGAGTTCGGGTCAGGGTTTGGGTTAGGGTTAGGCTTTGGATTTGGGTTTGGGTTCAGGTTAGGGTTAGGGTTAGGGTTCCGGTAGGGTTAGGGTTAGGGTTAGGGTTAGGGTTCGGATTAGGGTTAGGGTTCAGGTTAGGGTTCGGGTTCGGGTTAGGGTTCGGGTTCGGGATTGGGTTCGGTCAGGTTAGGGTTAGGGTTAGGGTTATGGTTAGCGTTCGGGTTAGCGTTAGGGTTAGGGTTAGTGTGACTGGTTTAGGTTTAGGGTTAGGGTTAGGGTTCAGGTTAGGGTTAGGGTTCGGGTTCGGGTTCGGGTTAGGGTTCGGGTTCGGGTTAGGGGTAGGGTTAGGGTTAGGGTTAGAGTTCGGGTAGGGTTTTGCTTAGGGTTAGCGTTTGGATTCGGGTTCGGGTTCAGGTTAGGGTTAGGGTTACGGTTCAGGTAGGGTTACGGTTCGGGTTCGGGTTATGGTTAGGGTTAGGGTTAGAGTCCGGTTTAGGGTTAGGGTTCAGGTTAGGGTTCGGGGTCGGGTTAGGGTTCGGGTTCGGATTGGGTTCGGTTTCAGGTTAGGGTTAGGGTTAGGATTATGGATAGGGTTCGGGTTAGCGTTAGGGTTAGGGTTACTGTTTGGTTTAGGGTTAGGGTTAGGTTTAGGGTGCAGTTTAGGGTTAGGGTTCGGGTTAGGGTTAAGGTTACTGTTAGGGTTAGGTTTTGGGTTAGGGTTAGGTTTACGGTTATATTTCGTGTATGGTTAGGGTTAGCGTTAGAGTTCCGGTTAGGATTCGGGTTCGGGTTAGGGCTAGGTTTCGGGTTAGGGTTAGGGTTCGGGTTAGGAGTTCGGGTTTGGCTTCGGGATAGGGATTCCCGTTAGGGCTAGGGTTCGGGTTAGGGTTAGGGTTAGGGTTAGGGTTCGGGTTAGGGTTAGGGTTAGGGTTCGGGTTAGGGTTAGGGTTAGGGTTAGGGTTAGGGTTAGGGTTATTGTTAGGGTTAGGGTTAGGTTTAGAGTTCGGGTTAGGGTTTGGGTTAGGGTTAGGGTTTGGATTCGGGTTCAGGTTCAGGTTAGGGCTAGGGTTTGGGTTTGGGTAGGGTTAGGTTTCGGGTTCGGGTTATGGTTAGGGTTAGGGTTAGGGTTACGGTTAGGGTTAGGGTTAGGGTTCGGGTTAGGGTTAGGGTTCGGGTTCGGTTTAGGGTTAGGGTTAGGGTTAGAGTTCGGGTCAGGGTTTGGGTTAGGGTTAGGCTTTGGATTTGGGTTTGGGTTCAGGTTAGGGTTACGGTTAGGGTTTGGGTAGGGTTAGGGTTAGGGTTAGGGTTCGGGTTAGGGTTAGGGTTCAGATTAGGGTTAGGGTTCGGGTTAGCGGTTCGGGTTTGGCTTCCGGTTAGGGATTCGTGTTAGGGCTAGGGTTCGGGTTAGGTTTAGGTTTCGGTTTAGAGTTAGGGTTAGGGTTAGGGTTAGGGTTCGGGTTAGGGTTAGCGTTAGTGTTAGGGTTAGGGTTCGGGTTAGGGTTAGGGTTCGGGTTAGGGTTAGGGTTAGGGTTAAGGTTAGAGTTCGGGTTAGGGTTAGGGTTAGGGTTAGGGTTAGGGTTAGGGTTAGGGTTCGGGTTCTGGTTCAGGTTAGGTTTAGGGATAGGGTTCGGGTAGGGTTAGGGTTCGGGTTCGGGTTATGGTTAGGGTTAGGGTTAGGGTTAGGGTTCGGGTAGGTTAGGGTTCGGGTTCGGGTTATGGTTAGGGTTAGGGTTAGGGTTACGGGTAGGGTTAGGGTTAGGGTTCGGATTAGGTTTAGGGTTCAGGTTAAGGTTAGGGTTAGGGTTAGGGTTAGGGTTCGGGTTAGGGTTTGGGTTAGGGTTAGGGTTTGGTTTCGGGTTCAGGTTAGGGTTAGGATTAGGGTTCGGGTAGGGTTAGGGTTCGGGTTCGCGTTATGGTTAGGGTTAGGGTTAGGGTTAGGGTTCGGGTTAGGGTTAGGGTTCATGTTAGGGTTCGGGTTCGGGTTAGGTTTCTGGTTCGGGATTGGGTTCGGTCAGGTTAGGGTTAGGGTTAAGGTTATGGTTAGGGTTCGGGTTAGCGTTAGGGTTAGGGTTAGTGTTACTGTTTGGTTTAGGTTTAGGGTTACGGTTAGGGTTCAGGTTCGGGTTAGGGTTCGGTTTCGGGTTTGGATTAGGGTTCGGTTTCGGGTTAGTGGTAGGGTTAGGGTTAGGGTTAGAGTTCGGGTAGGGTTTGGGTTAGGGTTAGGGTTAGGGTTAGGGTTACGGTTAGGGTTAGGTTTAGGGTCCGGTTTAGGGTTAGGGTTCAGGTTAGGGTTCGGGTTCGGGTTAGGGTTCGGGTTCGGATTGGGTTCGGTTTCAGGTTAGGGTTAGGGTTAGGATTATGGATAGGGTTCGGGTTAGCGTTAGGGTTAGGGTTACTGTTTGGTTTAGGGTTAGGGTTAGGTTTAGGGTGCAGGTTAGGGTTAGGGTTCGGGTTAGGGTTAAGGTTACTGTTAGGGTTAGGTTTTGGTTTAGGGTTAGGTTTACGGTTTTATTTCGTGTATGGTTAGGGTTAGGGTTAGAGTTCCGGTTAGGATTCGGGTTCGGGTTAGGGCTAGGTTTCGGGTTAGGGTTAGGGTTCGGGATAGGGGTTCGGGTTTGGCTTCGGGTTAGGGATTCCCGTTAGGGCTAGGGTTAGGGTTAGGGTTAGGGTTAGGGTTAGGGTTCGGGTTAGGGTTAGGGTTACGGTTAGGGTTAGAGTGAGGTTTAGGCTTTGGGTTTGGGTTAGGTTTTGAGTTAGGGTTAGGGTTAGGGTTATTGTTAGGGTTAGGGTTAGGTTTAGAGTTCGGGTTAGGGTTTGGGTTAGGGTTAGGGTTTGGATTCGGGTTCAGGTTCAGGTTAGGGCTAGGGTTTGGGTTTGGGTAGGGTTAGGTTTCGGGTTCGGGTTATGGTTAGGGTTAGGGTTAGGGTTACGGTTAGGGTTAGGGTTAGGGTTCGGGTTAGGGTTAGGGTTCGGGTTCGGTTTAGGGTTAGGGTTAGGGTTAGAGTTAGGGTTAGGGTTAGGGTTAGGGTTAGGGTTCAGATTAGGGTTAGGGTTCGGGTTAGCGGTTCGGGTTTGGCTTCCGGTTAGGGATTCGTGTTAGGGCTAGGGTTCGGGTTAGGTTTAGGTTTCGGTTTAGAGTTAGGGTTAGGGTTAGGGTTAGGGTTCGGGTTAGGGTTAGGGTTCGGGTTAGGGTTAGGGTTAGGGTTACGGTTAGAGTTCGGGTTAGGGTTAGGGTTAGGGTTTGGATTTGGATTCGGGTTCAGGTTAGGGTTAGGGTTAGAGTTCGGGTAGGGTTAGAGTTCTGGTTAGGGTAGGGTTAGGGTTAGGGTTAGGGTTAGGTTTCGGGTATGGGCTCGGGTTTGGGTTCGGGTTCAGGTTAGTGTTAGGGTTAGGGTTAGGGTTAGGGTTAGGGTTTGGATTCGGGTTCAGGTTCAGTTTAGGGCTAGGGTTTGGGGTTGGGTAGGGTTAGGTTTCGGGTTCGGGTTATGCTTAGGGTTAGGGTTAGGGTTACGGTTAGGGTTAGGGTTAGGGTTCGGGTTAGGGTTAGGGTTCGGGTTCGGTTTAGGGTTAGGGTTAGGATTAGGGTTAGAGTTCGGGTCAGGGTTTGGGTTAGGGTTAGGGTTTGGATTCGGGTTCGGGTTCGGGTTCAGGTTAGGCTTAGGGTTAGGGTTAGGATTCGGGTTAGGTTTAGGGTTCAGGTTAAGGTTAGGATTAGGGTTAGGGTTAGGGTTAGGGTTAGGGTTCGGGTTCTGGTTCAGGTTAGGGTAAGGGATAGGGTTCGGGTAGGGTTAGGGTTCGGGTTCGGGTTATGGTTATGGTTAGGGTTAGGGTTAGGGTTCAGTTTAGGGTTAGGGTTCAGGTTAGTGTTAGTGTTAGGGTTAGGGTTAGGGTTAGGGTTCGGGTTAGGGTTAGGGTTCAGGTTAAGGTTAGGGTTAGGGTTAGGGTTAGGTTTAGGTTTAGAGTTCGGGTTAGGGTTTGGGTTAGGGTTAGGGTTTGGTTTTGGGTTCGGGTTCAGGTTAGGGTTAGGGTTAGGGTTCGGGTAGGGTTAGGGTTCGGGTTCGGGTTATGGTTAGGGTTGGGGTTAGGGTTCGGATTAGGTTTAGGGTTCAGGTTAAGGTTAGGGTTAGGGTTAGGGTTAGGGTTAGAGTTCGGGTTAGGGTTTGGGTTAGGGTTAGGGTTTGGTTTCGGGTACGGGTTCAGGTTAGGGTTAGGGTTAGGGTTCGGGTAGGGTTAGGGTTCGGGTTCGGGTTACGGGTAGGGTTAGGTTTAGGGTTAGGGTTAGGGTTAGGGTTAGGGTTCCGGTTAGGATTCGGGTTCGGGTTAGGGCTAGGGTTCGGGTTAGGTTTAGAGTTCGTGTTAGGGGTTCGGGTTTGGCTTCGGGTTAGGGATTCCCGTTAGGGTTAGGGTTCGGGTTAGGGTTAGGGTTAGGGTTCGGGTTCGGGTTAGGGTTAGTTTTAGGGTTAGGGTTCGGGTTAGGGTTAGAGTGAGGTTTAGGGTTTGGGTTTGGGTTAGGTTTTGGGTTAGGGTTAGGGTTAGGGTTACGGTTAGGGTTAGGGTTACGATTCGGTTTCGGGTCGGGTTAAGGTTAGGGTTAGGGTTCAGGTTAGGGATAGGGTTAGGGTTAGGGTCGGGTTAGGGGTAGGGTTAGTGTTTGGGTTAGGGTTAGGGTTAGGGTTACAGTTAGGGTTTGGATTCGGATTCTGGTTCAGGTTAGGGTTAGGGTTAGGGTTCGGGTAGGGTTAGGGTTAGGGTTAGGGTTAGGGTTAGGGTTCGGGTTACGGGTTCGGGTTTGGCTTCGGGTTAGGGATTCCCGTTAGGGCTAGGGTTCGGGTTAGGGTTAGGGTTCGGGTTAGGGTTAGGGTTAGGGTTCGGGTTAGGGTTAGAGTGAGGTTTAGGGTTTGGGTTTGGGTTAGGTTTTGGGTTAGGGTTAGGGTTAGGGTTATTGTTAGGGTTAGGGTTAGGTTTATAGTTCGGGTTAGGGTTTGGGTTAGGGTTAGGGTTTGGATTCGGGTTCAGGTTCAGGTTAGGGCTAGGGTTTGGGTTTGGGTAGGGTTAGGTTTCGGGTTCGGGTTATGTTTAGGGTTAGGGTTAGGGTTAGGTTTCGGGTTAGGGTTAGGGTTCGGGTTCAGGTTAGGGTTAGGGTTCGGGTTCGGGTTAGGGTTCGGGTTCGGGTTAGGGGTAGGGTTAGGGTTAGGGTTAGAGTTCCGGTAGGGTTTTGGTTAGGGTTAGGGTTTGGATTCGGGTTCGGGTTCAGGTTAGGGTTAGGGTTAGGGTTCAGGTAGGGTTACGGTTCGGGTTCGGGTTATGGTTAGGGTTAGGGCTAGGGTTAGGGTTAGGGTTAGGGTTAGGGTTAAGGTTAGGTTTAGGGTGCAGGTTAGGGTTAGGGTTCGGGTTAGGGTTAAGGTTACTGTTAGTGTTAGGTTTTGGGTTAGGGTTAGGTTTACGGTTATATTTCGTGTATGGTTAGGGTTAGGGTTAGAGTTCCGGTTAGGATTCGGGTTCGGGTTAGGGCTAGGTTTCGGGTTAGGGTTAGGGTTCAGGTTAGGGTTAGGGTTAGAGTTCGGGTAGGGTTTCGGTTATGGTTAGGGTTTGGATTCGGGTTAGGGTTAGGGTTAGGGTTAGGTTCAGGGGTAGCGTTAGGGTTAGGGTTTGGATTCGGGTTCGGGTTCAGGTTAGGGTTAGGGTTAGGGTTAGGGTTAGGGTTAGGGTTCGGGTTCGGATTGGGTTCAGTTTCAGGTTAGGGTTAGGGTTAGGATTATGGATAGGGTTCGGGTTAGCGTTAGGGTTAGGGTTACTGTTTGGTTTAGGGTTAGGGTTAGGTTTAGGGTGCAGGTTAGGGTTAGGGTTCGGGTTAGGGTTAAGGTTACTGTTAGGGTTAGGTTTTGGTTTAGGGTTAGGTTTACGGTTATATTTCGTGTATGGTTAGGTTTAGGGTTAGGGTTAGGGTTCGGGTTAGGGTTAGGGTTCAGGTTAGGGTTCGGGTTCGGGTTAGGGTTCAGGTTAAGGTTAGGGTTAGGGTTAGGGTTAGGGTTAGAGTTCGGGTTAGGGTTTGGGTTAGGGTTAGGGTTTGGTTTCGGGTTCGGGTTCAGGTTAGGGTTAGGGTTAGGGTTCGGGTAGGGTTAGGGTTCGGGTTATGTTTAGGGTTAGGGTTAGGGTTAGAGTTCGGGTTAGGGTTAGGGTTCAGGTTAGGGTTCGGGTTCGTGTTAGGGTTCGGGTTCGGGATTGGGTTCGGTCAGGTTAGGGTTAGGGTTAGGGTTAGGGTTAGGGTTAGTGTTACTGTTTGGTTTAGGTTTAGGGTTAGGGTTAGGGTTCAGGTTAGGGTTAGGGTTCGTGTTCGGGTTAGGGTTAGGGTTCGGGTTCGGGTTAGGGGTAGGGTTAGGGTTAGGGTTAGGGTTAGGGTTAGGGTTCGGGTTAGCGTTAGGGTTAGGGTTAGTGTTACTGTTTGGTTTAGGTTTAGGGTTAGGGTTAGGGTTCAGGTTAGGGTTAGGGTTCGTGTTCGGGTTAGGGTTAGGGTTCGGGTTCGGGTTAGGGGTAGGGTTAGGGTTAGGGTTAGAGTTCGGGTAGGGTTTGGGTTAGGGTTAGGGTTTGGATTCGGGTTAGGGTTAGGGTTAGGATTAGGGTTAGGGTTAGGGCTAGGGTTCGGGTTCGGGTTAGGGTTCGGGTTAGGGGTTCGGGTTTGGCTTCGGGTTAGGGATTCCCGTTAGGGCTAGGGTTCGGGTTAGGGTTAGGGTTCGGGTTAGGGTTAGTATTAGGGTTAGGGTTCGGGTTAGGGTTAGAGTGAGGTTTAGGGTTTGGGTTTGGGTTAGGTTTTGGGTTAGGTTTAGGGTTAGGGTTACGGTTAGGGTTAGGGTTACGATTCGGTTTCGGGTCGGGTTAAGGTTAGGGTTAGGGTTCAGGTTAGGGATAGGGTTAGGGTTAGGGTCGGGTTAGGGTTAGGGTTAGTTTTAGGGTTAGGGTTAGGGTTAGGGTTACGGTTAGGGTTTGGATTCGGATTCTGGTTCAGGTTAGGGTTAGGGTTAGGGTTCGCGTAGGGTTAGGGTTCGGGTTCGGGTTATGGTTAGGGTTTGGGTTAGGGTTACGGGTAGGGTTAGGGTTAGGGTTCGGATTAGGTTTAGGGCTCAGGTTAAGGTTAGGGTTAGGGTTAGGGTTAGGGTTAGAGTTCGGGTTAGGGTTTGGGTTAGGGTTAGGGTTTGGTTTCGGGTTCGGGTTCAGGTTAGGGTTAGGGTTCGGGTTTGGGTTATGGTTAGGGTTAAGGTTAGGGTTAGGGTTCGGGTTAGGGTTAGGGTTCAGGTTAGGGTTCGGGTTCGGGTTAGGGTTCGGGTTCGGGATTGGGTTCGGTCAGGTTAGGGTTAGGGTTAAGGTTATGGTTAGGGTTCAGGTTAGCGTTAGGGTTAGGGTTAGTGTTACTGTTTGGTTTAGGTTTAGGGTTAGGGTTAGGGTTTGGGCTAGGGTTAGGGTTAGGGTTAGGGTAGGGTTAGGGTTAGGATTAGGGTTAGGGTTAGGGTTAGGGTTATGTTTAGTGTTCGGGTTAGCGTTAGGTTTAGGGTTAGTGTTACTGTTTGGTTTAGGTTTAGGGTTAGGGTTAGGGTTCAGGTTAGGGTTAGTGTTCGTGTTCGGGTTAGGGTTAGGGTTCGGGTTCGGGTTAGGGTTAAGGTTACTGTTAGGGTTAGGTTTTTGCTTAGGGTTAGGTTTACGGTTATATTTCGGGTATGGTTAGGGTTAGGGTTAGAGTTCCGGTTAGGATTCGGGTTCGGGTTAGGGCTAGGTTTCGGGTTAGGGTTAGGGTTCGGGTTAGGGGTTCGGGTTTGGCTTCGGGTTAGGGATTCCCGTTAGGGCTAGGGTTCGGGTTAGGGTTAGGGTTAGGGTTAGAGTTCGGGTTAGGGTTAGGGTTAGGGTTCGGGTTAGGGTTAGAGTGAGGTTTAGGGTTTGAGTTTGGGTTAGGTTTTGGGTTAGGTTTAGGGTTAGGGTTATTGTTAGGGTTAGGGTTAGGTTTAGAGTTCGGGTTAGGGTTTGGGTTAGGGTTAGGGTTTGGATTCGGGTTCAGGTTCAGGTTAGGGCTAGGGTTTGGGTTTGGGTAGGGTTAGGTTTCGGGTTCGGGTTATGTTTAGGGTTAGGGTTAGGGTTACGGTTAGGGTTAGGGTTAGGGTTCGGGTTAGGGTTAGGGTTAGGGTTCGGGTTCGGTTTAGGGTTAGGGTTAGGGTTAGAGTTCGGGTCAGGGTTTGGGTTAGGGTTAGGCTTTGGATTTGGGTTTGGGTTCAGGTTAGGGTTAGGGTTAGGGTTCCGGTAGGGTTAGGGTTAGGGTTAGGGTTAGGGTTCGGATTAGGGTTAGGGTTCAGGTTAGGGTTCGGGTTCGGGTTAGGGTTCGGGTTCGGGATTGGGTTCGGTCAGGTTAGGGTTAGGGTTAGGGTTATGGTTAGCGTTCGGGTTAGCGTTAGGGTTAGGGTTAGTGTGACTGGTTTAGGTTTAGGGTTAGGGTTAGGGTTCAGGTTAGGGTTAGGGTTCGGGTTCGGGTTCGGGTTAGGGTTCGGGTTCGGGTTAGGGGTAGGGTTAGGGTTAGGGTTAGAGTTCGGGTAGGGTTTTGCTTAGGGTTAGCGTTTGGATTCGGGTTCGGGTTCAGGTTAGGGTTAGGGTTACGGTTCAGGTAGGGTTACGGTTCGGGTTCGGGTTATGGTTAGGGTTAGGGTTAGAGTCCGGTTTAGGGTTAGGGTTCAGGTTAGGGTTCGGGGTCGGGTTAGGGTTCGGGTTCGGATTGGGTTCGGTTTCAGGTTAGGGTTAGGGTTAGGATTATGGATAGGGTTCGGGTTAGCGTTAGGGTTAGGGTTACTGTTTGGTTTAGGGTTAGGGTTAGGTTTAGGGTGCAGTTTAGGGTTAGGGTTCGGGTTAGGGTTAAGGTTACTGTTAGGGTTAGGTTTTGGGTTAGGGTTAGGTTTACGGTTATATTTCGTGTATGGTTAGGGTTAGCGTTAGAGTTCCGGTTAGGATTCGGGTTCGGGTTAGGGCTAGGTTTCGGGTTAGGGTTAGGGTTCGGGTTAGGAGTTCGGGTTTGGCTTCGGGATAGGGATTCCCGTTAGGGCTAGGGTTCGGGTTAGGGTTAGGGTTAGGGTTAGGGTTCGGGTTAGGGTTAGGGTTAGGGTTCGGGTTAGGGTTAGGGTTAGGGTTAGGGTTAGGGTTAGGGTTATTGTTAGGGTTAGGGTTAGGTTTAGAGTTCGGGTTAGGGTTTGGGTTAGGGTTAGGGTTTGGATTCGGGTTCAGGTTCAGGTTAGGGCTAGGGTTTGGGTTTGGGTAGGGTTAGGTTTCGGGTTCGGGTTATGGTTAGGGTTAGGGTTAGGGTTACGGTTAGGGTTAGGGTTAGGGTTCGGGTTAGGGTTAGGGTTCGGGTTCGGTTTAGGGTTAGGGTTAGGGTTAGAGTTCGGGTCAGGGTTTGGGTTAGGGTTAGGCTTTGGATTTGGGTTTGGGTTCAGGTTAGGGTTACGGTTAGGGTTTGGGTAGGGTTAGGGTTAGGGTTAGGGTTCGGGTTAGGGTTAGGGTTCAGATTAGGGTTAGGGTTCGGGTTAGCGGTTCGGGTTTGGCTTCCGGTTAGGGATTCGTGTTAGGGCTAGGGTTCGGGTTAGGTTTAGGTTTCGGTTTAGAGTTAGGGTTAGGGTTAGGGTTAGGGTTCGGGTTAGGGTTAGCGTTAGTGTTAGGGTTAGGGTTCGGGTTAGGGTTAGGGTTCGGGTTAGGGTTAGGGTTAGGGTTAAGGTTAGAGTTCGGGTTAGGGTTAGGGTTAGGGTTAGGGTTAGGGTTAGGGTTAGGGTTCGGGTTCTGGTTCAGGTTAGGTTTAGGGATAGGGTTCGGGTAGGGTTAGGGTTCGGGTTCGGGTTATGGTTAGGGTTAGGGTTAGGGTTAGGGTTCGGGTAGGTTAGGGTTCGGGTTCGGGTTATGGTTAGGGTTAGGGTTAGGGTTACGGGTAGGGTTAGGGTTAGGGTTCGGATTAGGTTTAGGGTTCAGGTTAAGGTTAGGGTTAGGGTTAGGGTTAGGGTTCGGGTTAGGGTTTGGGTTAGGGTTAGGGTTTGGTTTCGGGTTCAGGTTAGGGTTAGGATTAGGGTTCGGGTAGGGTTAGGGTTCGGGTTCGCGTTATGGTTAGGGTTAGGGTTAGGGTTAGGGTTCGGGTTAGGGTTAGGGTTCATGTTAGGGTTCGGGTTCGGGTTAGGTTTCTGGTTCGGGATTGGGTTCGGTCAGGTTAGGGTTAGGGTTAAGGTTATGGTTAGGGTTCGGGTTAGCGTTAGGGTTAGGGTTAGTGTTACTGTTTGGTTTAGGTTTAGGGTTACGGTTAGGGTTCAGGTTCGGGTTAGGGTTCGGTTTCGGGTTTGGATTAGGGTTCGGTTTCGGGTTAGTGGTAGGGTTAGGGTTAGGGTTAGAGTTCGGGTAGGGTTTGGGTTAGGGTTAGGGTTAGGGTTAGGGTTACGGTTAGGGTTAGGTTTAGGGTCCGGTTTAGGGTTAGGGTTCAGGTTAGGGTTCGGGTTCGGGTTAGGGTTCGGGTTCGGATTGGGTTCGGTTTCAGGTTAGGGTTAGGGTTAGGATTATGGATAGGGTTCGGGTTAGCGTTAGGGTTAGGGTTACTGTTTGGTTTAGGGTTAGGGTTAGGTTTAGGGTGCAGGTTAGGGTTAGGGTTCGGGTTAGGGTTAAGGTTACTGTTAGGGTTAGGTTTTGGTTTAGGGTTAGGTTTACGGTTTTATTTCGTGTATGGTTAGGGTTAGGGTTAGAGTTCCGGTTAGGATTCGGGTTCGGGTTAGGGCTAGGTTTCGGGTTAGGGTTAGGGTTCGGGATAGGGGTTCGGGTTTGGCTTCGGGTTAGGGATTCCCGTTAGGGCTAGGGTTAGGGTTAGGGTTAGGGTTAGGGTTAGGGTTCGGGTTAGGGTTAGGGTTACGGTTAGGGTTAGAGTGAGGTTTAGGCTTTGGGTTTGGGTTAGGTTTTGAGTTAGGGTTAGGGTTAGGGTTATTGTTAGGGTTAGGGTTAGGTTTAGAGTTCGGGTTAGGGTTTGGGTTAGGGTTAGGGTTTGGATTCGGGTTCAGGTTCAGGTTAGGGCTAGGGTTTGGGTTTGGGTAGGGTTAGGTTTCGGGTTCGGGTTATGGTTAGGGTTAGGGTTAGGGTTACGGTTAGGGTTAGGGTTAGGGTTCGGGTTAGGGTTAGGGTTCGGGTTCGGTTTAGGGTTAGGGTTAGGGTTAGAGTTAGGGTTAGGGTTAGGGTTAGGGTTAGGGTTCAGATTAGGGTTAGGGTTCGGGTTAGCGGTTCGGGTTTGGCTTCCGGTTAGGGATTCGTGTTAGGGCTAGGGTTCGGGTTAGGTTTAGGTTTCGGTTTAGAGTTAGGGTTAGGGTTAGGGTTAGGGTTCGGGTTAGGGTTAGGGTTCGGGTTAGGGTTAGGGTTAGGGTTACGGTTAGAGTTCGGGTTAGGGTTAGGGTTAGGGTTTGGATTTGGATTCGGGTTCAGGTTAGGGTTAGGGTTAGAGTTCGGGTAGGGTTAGAGTTCTGGTTAGGGTAGGGTTAGGGTTAGGGTTAGGGTTAGGTTTCGGGTATGGGCTCGGGTTTGGGTTCGGGTTCAGGTTAGTGTTAGGGTTAGGGTTAGGGTTAGGGTTAGGGTTTGGATTCGGGTTCAGGTTCAGTTTAGGGCTAGGGTTTGGGGTTGGGTAGGGTTAGGTTTCGGGTTCGGGTTATGCTTAGGGTTAGGGTTAGGGTTACGGTTAGGGTTAGGGTTAGGGTTCGGGTTAGGGTTAGGGTTCGGGTTCGGTTTAGGGTTAGGGTTAGGATTAGGGTTAGAGTTCGGGTCAGGGTTTGGGTTAGGGTTAGGGTTTGGATTCGGGTTCGGGTTCGGGTTCAGGTTAGGCTTAGGGTTAGGGTTAGGATTCGGGTTAGGTTTAGGGTTCAGGTTAAGGTTAGGATTAGGGTTAGGGTTAGGGTTAGGGTTAGGGTTCGGGTTCTGGTTCAGGTTAGGGTAAGGGATAGGGTTCGGGTAGGGTTAGGGTTCGGGTTCGGGTTATGGTTATGGTTAGGGTTAGGGTTAGGGTTCAGTTTAGGGTTAGGGTTCAGGTTAGGGTTAGTGTTAGGGTTAGGGTTAGGGTTAGGGTTCGGGTTAGGGTTAGGGTTCAGGTTAAGGTTAGGGTTAGGGTTAGGGTTAGGTTTAGGTTTAGAGTTCGGGTTAGGGTTTGGGTTAGGGTTAGGGTTTGGTTTTGGGTTCGGGTTCAGGTTAGGGTTAGGGTTAGGGTTCGGGTAGGGTTAGGGTTCGGGTTCGGGTTATGGTTAGGGTTGGGGTTAGGGTTCGGATTAGGTTTAGGGTTCAGGTTAAGGTTAGGGTTAGGGTTAGGGTTAGGGTTAGAGTTCGGGTTAGGGTTTGGGTTAGGGTTAGGGTTTGGTTTCGGGTACGGGTTCAGGTTAGGGTTAGGGTTAGGGTTCGGGTAGGGTTAGGGTTCGGGTTCGGGTTACGGGTAGGGTTAGGTTTAGGGTTAGGGTTAGGGTTAGGGTTAGGGTTCCGGTTAGGATTCGGGTTCGGGTTAGGGCTAGGGTTCGGGTTAGGTTTAGAGTTCGTGTTAGGGGTTCGGGTTTGGCTTCGGGTTAGGGATTCCCGTTAGGGTTAGGGTTCGGGTTAGGGTTAGGGTTAGGGTTAGGGTTCGGGTTCGGGTTAGGGTTAGTTTTAGGGTTAGGGTTCGGGTTAGGGTTAGAGTGAGGTTTAGGGTTTGGGTTTGGGTTAGGTTTTGGGTTAGGGTTAGGGTTAGGGTTACGGTTAGGGTTAGGGTTACGATTCGGTTTCGGGTCGGGTTAAGGTTAGGGTTAGGGTTCAGGTTAGGGATAGGGTTAGGGTTAGGGTCGGGTTAGGGGTAGGGTTAGTGTTTGGGTTAGGGTTAGGGTTAGGGTTACAGTTAGGGTTTGGATTCGGATTCTGGTTCAGGTTAGGGTTAGGGTTAGGGTTCGGGTAGGGTTAGGGTTAGGGTTAGGGTTAGGGTTAGGGTTCGGGTTACGGGTTCGGGTTTGGCTTCGGGTTAGGGATTCCCGTTAGGGCTAGGGTTCGGGTTAGGGTTAGGGTTCGGGTTAGGGTTAGGGTTAGGGTTCGGGTTAGGGTTAGAGTGAGGTTTAGGGTTTGGGTTTGGGTTAGGTTTTGGGTTAGGGTTAGGGTTAGGGTTATTGTTAGGGTTAGGGTTAGGTTTATAGTTCGGGTTAGGGTTTGGGTTAGGGTTAGGGTTTGGATTCGGGTTCAGGTTCAGGTTAGGGCTAGGGTTTGGGTTTGGGTAGGGTTAGGTTTCGGGTTCGGGTTATGTTTAGGGTTAGGGTTAGGGTTAGGTTTCGGGTTAGGGTTAGGGTTCGGGTTCAGGTTAGGGTTAGGGTTCGGGTTCGGGTTAGGGTTCGGGTTCGGGTTAGGGGTAGGGTTAGGGTTAGGGTTAGAGTTCCGGTAGGGTTTTGGTTAGGGTTAGGGTTTGGATTCGGGTTCGGGTTCAGGTTAGGGTTAGGGTTAGGGTTCAGGTAGGGTTACGGTTCGGGTTCGGGTTATGGTTAGGGTTAGGGCTAGGGTTAGGGTTAGGGTTAGGGTTAGGGTTAAGGTTAGGTTTAGGGTGCAGGTTAGGGTTAGGGTTCGGGTTAGGGTTAAGGTTACTGTTAGTGTTAGGTTTTGGGTTAGGGTTAGGTTTACGGTTATATTTCGTGTATGGTTAGGGTTAGCGTTAGAGTTCCGGTTAGGATTCGGGTTCGGGTTAGGGCTAGGTTTCGGGTTAGGGTTAGGGTTCAGGTTAGGGTTAGGGTTAGAGTTCGGGTAGGGTTTCGGTTATGGTTAGGGTTTGGATTCGGGTTAGGGTTAGGGTTAGGGTTAGGTTCAGGGGTAGCGTTAGGGTTAGGGTTTGGATTCGGGTTCGGGTTCAGGTTAGGGTTAGGGTTAGGGTTAGGGTTAGGGTTAGGGTTCGGGTTCGGATTGGGTTCAGTTTCAGGTTAGGGTTAGGGTTAGGATTATGGATAGGGTTCGGGTTAGCGTTAGGGTTAGGGTTACTGTTTGGTTTAGGGTTAGGGTTAGGTTTAGGGTGCAGGTTAGGGTTAGGGTTCGGGTTAGGGTTAAGGTTACTGTTAGGGTTAGGTTTTGGTTTAGGGTTAGGTTTACGGTTATATTTCGTGTATGGTTAGGTTTAGGGTTAGGGTTAGGGTTCGGGTTAGGGTTAGGGTTCAGGTTAGGGTTCGGGTTCGGGTTAGGGTTCAGGTTAAGGTTAGGGTTAGGGTTAGGGTTAGGGTTAGAGTTCGGGTTAGGGTTTGGGTTAGGGTTAGGGTTTGGTTTCGGGTTCGGGTTCAGGTTAGGGTTAGGGTTAGGGTTCGGGTAGGGTTAGGGTTCGGGTTATGTTTAGGGTTAGGGTTAGGGTTAGAGTTCGGGTTAGGGTTAGGGTTCAGGTTAGGGTTCGGGTTCGTGTTAGGGTTCGGGTTCGGGATTGGGTTCGGTCAGGTTAGGGTTAGGGTTAGGGTTAGGGTTAGGGTTAGTGTTACTGTTTGGTTTAGGTTTAGGGTTAGGGTTAGGGTTCAGGTTAGGGTTAGGGTTCGTGTTCGGGTTAGGGTTAGGGTTCGGGTTCGGGTTAGGGGTAGGGTTAGGGTTAGGGTTAGGGTTAGGGTTAGGGTTCGGGTTAGCGTTAGGGTTAGGGTTAGTGTTACTGTTTGGTTTAGGTTTAGGGTTAGGGTTAGGGTTAGGGTTAGGGTTAGGGTTAGGGTTAGGGTTAGGGTTCGGGTTAGGGTTAGGGTTAGGGTTAGGGTTAGGGTTAGTGTTACTGTTTGGTTTAGGTTTAGGGTTAGGGTTAGGGTTCAGGTTAGGGTTAGGGTTCGTGTTCGGGTTAGGGTTAGGGTTCGGGTTCGGGTTAGGGGTAGGGTTAGGGTTAGGGTTAGGGTTCGGGTTAGCGTTAGGGTTAGGGTTAGTGTTACTGTTTGGTTTAGGTTTAGGGTTAGGGTTAGGGTTCAGGTTAGGGTTAGGGTTCGTGTTCGGGTTAGGGTTAGGGTTCGGGTTCGGGTTAGGGGTAGGGTTAGGGTTAGGGTTAGAGTTCGGGTAGGGTTTGGGTTAGGGTTAGGGTTTGGATTCGGGTTAGGGTTAGGGTTAGGATTAGGGTTAGGGTTAGGGCTAGGGTTCGGGTTCGGGTTAGGGTTCGGGTTAGGGGTTCGGGTTTGGCTTCGGGTTAGGGATTCCCGTTAGGGCTAGGGTTCGGGTTAGGGTTAGGGTTCGGGTTAGGGTTAGTATTAGGGTTAGGGTTCGGGTTAGGGTTAGAGTGAGGTTTAGGGTTTGGGTTTGGGTTAGGTTTTGGGTTAGGTTTAGGGTTAGGGTTACGGTTAGGGTTAGGGTTACGATTCGGTTTCGGGTCGGGTTAAGGTTAGGGTTAGGGTTCAGGTTAGGGATAGGGTTAGGGTTAGGGTCGGGTTAGGGTTAGGGTTAGTTTTAGGGTTAGGGTTAGGGTTAGGGTTACGGTTAGGGTTTGGATTCGGATTCTGGTTCAGGTTAGGGTTAGGGTTAGGGTTCGCGTAGGGTTAGGGTTCGGGTTCGGGTTATGGTTAGGGTTTGGGTTAGGGTTACGGGTAGGGTTAGGGTTAGGGTTCGGATTAGGTTTAGGGCTCAGGTTAAGGTTAGGGTTAGGGTTAGGGTTAGGGTTAGAGTTCGGGTTAGGGTTTGGGTTAGGGTTAGGGTTTGGTTTCGGGTTCGGGTTCAGGTTAGGGTTAGGGTTCGGGTTTGGGTTATGGTTAGGGTTAAGGTTAGGGTTAGGGTTCGGGTTAGGGTTAGGGTTCAGGTTAGGGTTCGGGTTCGGGTTAGGGTTCGGGTTCGGGATTGGGTTCGGTCAGGTTAGGGTTAGGGTTAAGGTTATGGTTAGGGTTCAGGTTAGCGTTAGGGTTAGGGTTAGTGTTACTGTTTGGTTTAGGTTTAGGGTTAGGGTTAGGGTTTGGGCTAGGGTTAGGGTTAGGGTTAGGGTAGGGTTAGGGTTAGGATTAGGGTTAGGGTTAGGGTTAGGGTTATGTTTAGGGTTCGGGTTAGCGTTAGGTTTAGGGTTAGTGTTACTGTTTGGTTTAGGTTTAGGGTTAGGGTTAGGGTTCAGGTTAGGGTTAGTGTTCGTGTTCGGGTTAGGGTTAGGGTTCGGGTTCGGGTTAGGGTTAAGGTTACTGTTAGGGTTAGGTTTTTGCTTAGGGTTAGGTTTACGGTTATATTTCGGGTATGGTTAGGGTTAGGGTTAGAGTTCCGGTTAGGATTCGGGTTCGGGTTAGGGCTAGGTTTCGGGTTAGGGTTAGGGTTCGGGTTAGGGGTTCGGGTTTGGCTTCGGGTTAGGGATTCCCGTTAGGGCTAGGGTTCGGGTTAGGGTTAGGGTTAGGGTTAGAGTTCGGGTTAGGGTTAGGGTTAGGGTTCGGGTTAGGGTTAGAGTGAGGTTTAGGGTTTGAGTTTGGGTTAGGTTTTGGGTTAGGTTTAGGGTTAGGGTTATTGTTAGGGTTAGGGTTAGGTTTAGAGTTCGGGTTAGGGTTTGGGTTAGGGTTAGGGTTTGGATTCGGGTTCAGGTTCAGGTTAGGGCTAGGGTTTGGGTTTGGGTAGGGTTAGGTTTCGGGTTCGGGTTATGTTTAGGGTTAGGGTTAGGGTTACGGTTAGGGTTAGGGTTAGGGTTCGGGTTAGGGTTAGGGTTAGGGTTCGGGTTCGGTTTAGGGTTAGGGTTAGGGTTAGAGTTCGGGTCAGGGTTTGGGTTAGGGTTAGGCTTTGGATTTGGGTTTGGGTTCAGGTTAGGGTTAGGGTTAGGGTTCCGGTAGGGTTAGGGTTAGGGTTAGGGTTAGGGTTCGGATTAGGGTTAGGGTTCAGGTTAGGGTTCGGGTTCGGGTTAGGGTTCGGGTTCGGGATTGGGTTCGGTCAGGTTAGGGTTAGGGTTAGGGTTATGGTTAGCGTTCGGGTTAGCGTTAGGGTTAGGGTTAGTGTGACTGGTTTAGGTTTAGGGTTAGGGTTAGGGTTCAGGTTAGGGTTAGGGTTCGGGTTCGGGTTCGGGTTAGGGTTCGGGTTCGGGTTAGGGGTAGGGTTAGGGTTAGGGTTAGAGTTCGGGTAGGGTTTTGCTTAGGGTTAGCGTTTGGATTCGGGTTCGGGTTCAGGTTAGGGTTAGGGTTACGGTTCAGGTAGGGTTACGGTTCGGGTTCGGGTTATGGTTAGGGTTAGGGTTAGAGTCCGGTTTAGGGTTAGGGTTCAGGTTAGGGTTCGGGGTCGGGTTAGGGTTCGGGTTCGGATTGGGTTCGGTTTCAGGTTAGGGTTAGGGTTAGGATTATGGATAGGGTTCGGGTTAGCGTTAGGGTTAGGGTTACTGTTTGGTTTAGGGTTAGGGTTAGGTTTAGGGTGCAGTTTAGGGTTAGGGTTCGGGTTAGGGTTAAGGTTACTGTTAGGGTTAGGTTTTGGGTTAGGGTTAGGTTTACGGTTATATTTCGTGTATGGTTAGGGTTAGCGTTAGAGTTCCGGTTAGGATTCGGGTTCGGGTTAGGGCTAGGTTTCGGGTTAGGGTTAGGGTTCGGGTTAGGAGTTCGGGTTTGGCTTCGGGATAGGGATTCCCGTTAGGGCTAGGGTTCGGGTTCGGGTTAGGGTTAGGGTTAGGGTTCGGGTTAGGGTTAGGGTTAGGGTTCGGGTTAGGGTTAGGGTTAGGGTTAGGGTTAGGGTTAGGGTTATTGTTAGGGTTAGGGTTAGGTTTAGAGTTCGGGTTAGGGTTTGGGTTAGGGTTAGGGTTTGGATTCGGGTTCAGGTTCAGGTTAGGGCTAGGGTTTGGGTTTGGGTAGGGTTAGGTTTCGGGTTCGGGTTATGGTTAGGGTTAGGGTTAGGGTTACGGTTAGGGTTAGGGTTAGGGTTCGGGTTAGGGTTAGGGTTCGGGTTCGGTTTAGGGTTAGGGTTAGGGTTAGAGTTCGGGTCAGGGTTTGGGTTAGGGTTAGGCTTTGGATTTGGGTTTGGGTTCAGGTTAGGGTTACGGTTAGGGTTTGGGTAGGGTTAGGGTTAGGGTTAGGGTTCGGGTTAGGGTTAGGGTTCAGATTAGGGTTAGGGTTCGGGTTAGCGGTTCGGGTTTGGCTTCCGGTTAGGGATTCGTGTTAGGGCTAGGGTTCGGGTTAGGTTTAGGTTTCGGTTTAGAGTTAGGGTTAGGGTTAGGGTTAGGGTTCGGGTTAGGGTTAGCGTTAGTGTTAGGGTTAGGGTTCGGGTTAGGGTTAGGGTTCGGGTTAGGGTTAGGGTTAGGGTTAAGGTTAGAGTTCGGGTTAGGGTTAGGGTTAGGGTTAGGGTTAGGGTTAGGGTTAGGGTTCGGGTTCTGGTTCAGGTTAGGTTTAGGGATAGGGTTCGGGTAGGGTTAGGGTTCGGGTTCGGGTTATGGTTAGGGTTAGGGTTAGGGTTAGGGTTCGGGTAGGTTAGGGTTCGGGTTCGGGTTATGGTTAGGGTTAGGGTTAGGGTTACGGGTAGGGTTAGGGTTAGGGTTCGGATTAGGTTTAGGGTTCAGGTTAAGGTTAGGGTTAGGGTTAGGGTTAGGGTTCGGGTTAGGGTTTGGGTTAGGGTTAGGGTTTGGTTTCGGGTTCAGGTTAGGGTTAGGATTAGGGTTCGGGTAGGGTTAGGGTTCGGGTTCGCGTTATGGTTAGGGTTAGGGTTAGGGTTAGGGTTCGGGTTAGGGTTAGGGTTCATGTTAGGGTTCGGGTTCGGGTTAGGTTTCTGGTTCGGGATTGGGTTCGGTCAGGTTAGGGTTAGGGTTAAGGTTATGGTTAGGGTTCGGGTTAGCGTTAGGGTTAGGGTTAGTGTTACTGTTTGGTTTAGGTTTAGGGTTACGGTTAGGGTTCAGGTTCGGGTTAGGGTTCGGTTTCGGGTTTGGATTAGGGTTCGGTTTCGGGTTAGTGGTAGGGTTAGGGTTAGGGTTAGAGTTCGGGTAGGGTTTGGGTTAGGGTTAGGGTTAGGGTTAGGGTTACGGTTAGGGTTAGGTTTAGGGTCCGGTTTAGGGTTAGGGTTCAGGTTAGGGTTCGGGTTCGGGTTAGGGTTCGGGTTCGGATTGGGTTCGGTTTCAGGTTAGGGTTAGGGTTAGGATTATGGATAGGGTTCGGGTTAGCGTTAGGGTTAGGGTTACTGTTTGGTTTAGGGTTAGGGTTAGGTTTAGGGTGCAGGTTAGGGTTAGGGTTCGGGTTAGGGTTAAGGTTACTGTTAGGGTTAGGTTTTGGTTTAGGGTTAGGTTTACGGTTTTATTTCGTGTATGGTTAGGGTTAGGGTTAGAGTTCCGGTTAGGATTCGGGTTCGGGTTAGGGCTAGGTTTCGGGTTAGGGTTAGGGTTCGGGATAGGGGTTCGGGTTTGGCTTCGGGTTAGGGATTCCCGTTAGGGCTAGGGTTAGGGTTAGGGTTAGGGTTAGGGTTAGGGTTCGGGTTAGGGTTAGGGTTACGGTTAGGGTTAGAGTGAGGTTTAGGCTTTGGGTTTGGGTTAGGTTTTGAGTTAGGGTTAGGGTTAGGGTTATTGTTAGGGTTAGGGTTAGGTTTAGAGTTCGGGTTAGGGTTTGGGTTAGGGTTAGGGTTTGGATTCGGGTTCAGGTTCAGGTTAGGGCTAGGGTTTGGGTTTGGGTAGGGTTAGGTTTCGGGTTCGGGTTATGGTTAGGGTTAGGGTTAGGGTTACGGTTAGGGTTAGGGTTAGGGTTCGGGTTAGGGTTAGGGTTCGGGTTCGGTTTAGGGTTAGGGTTAGGGTTAGAGTTAGGGTTAGGGTTAGGGTTAGGGTTAGGGTTCAGATTAGGGTTAGGGTTCGGGTTAGCGGTTCGGGTTTGGCTTCCGGTTAGGGATTCGTGTTAGGGCTAGGGTTCGGGTTAGGTTTAGGTTTCGGTTTAGAGTTAGGGTTAGGGTTAGGGTTAGGGTTCGGGTTAGGGTTAGGGTTCGGGTTAGGGTTAGGGTTAGGGTTACGGTTAGAGTTCGGGTTAGGGTTAGGGTTAGGGTTTGGATTTGGATTCGGGTTCAGGTTAGGGTTAGGGTTAGAGTTCGGGTAGGGTTAGAGTTCTGGTTAGGGTAGGGTTAGGGTTAGGGTTAGGGTTAGGTTTCGGGTATGGGCTCGGGTTTGGGTTCGGGTTCAGGTTAGTGTTAGGGTTAGGGTTAGGGTTAGGGTTAGGGTTTGGATTCGGGTTCAGGTTCAGTTTAGGGCTAGGGTTTGGGGTTGGGTAGGGTTAGGTTTCGGGTTCGGGTTATGCTTAGGGTTAGGGTTAGGGTTACGGTTAGGGTTAGGGTTAGGGTTCGGGTTAGGGTTAGGGTTCGGGTTCGGTTTAGGGTTAGGGTTAGGATTAGGGTTAGAGTTCGGGTCAGGGTTTGGGTTAGGGTTAGGGTTTGGATTCGGGTTCGGGTTCGGGTTCAGGTTAGGCTTAGGGTTAGGGTTAGGATTCGGGTTAGGTTTAGGGTTCAGGTTAAGGTTAGGATTAGGGTTAGGGTTAGGGTTAGGGTTAGGGTTCGGGTTCTGGTTCAGGTTAGGGTAAGGGATAGGGTTCGGGTAGGGTTAGGGTTCGGGTTCGGGTTATGGTTATGGTTAGGGTTAGGGTTAGGGTTCAGTTTAGGGTTAGGGTTCAGGTTAGGGTTAGTGTTAGGGTTAGGGTTAGGGTTAGGGTTCGGGTTAGGGTTAGGGTTCAGGTTAAGGTTAGGGTTAGGGTTAGGGTTAGGTTTAGGTTTAGAGTTCGGGTTAGGGTTTGGGTTAGGGTTAGGGTTTGGTTTTGGGTTCGGGTTCAGGTTAGGGTTAGGGTTAGGGTTCGGGTAGGGTTAGGGTTCGGGTTCGGGTTATGGTTAGGGTTGGGGTTAGGGTTCGGATTAGGTTTAGGGTTCAGGTTAAGGTTAGGGTTAGGGTTAGGGTTAGGGTTAGAGTTCGGGTTAGGGTTTGGGTTAGGGTTAGGGTTTGGTTTCGGGTACGGGTTCAGGTTAGGGTTAGGGTTAGGGTTCGGGTAGGGTTAGGGTTCGGGTTCGGGTTACGGGTAGGGTTAGGTTTAGGGTTAGGGTTAGGGTTAGGGTTAGGGTTCCGGTTAGGATTCGGGTTCGGGTTAGGGCTAGGGTTCGGGTTAGGTTTAGAGTTCGTGTTAGGGGTTCGGGTTTGGCTTCGGGTTAGGGATTCCCGTTAGGGTTAGGGTTCGGGTTAGGGTTAGGGTTAGGGTTAGGGTTCGGGTTCGGGTTAGGGTTAGTTTTAGGGTTAGGGTTCGGGTTAGGGTTAGAGTGAGGTTTAGGGTTTGGGTTTGGGTTAGGTTTTGGGTTAGGGTTAGGGTTAGGGTTACGGTTAGGGTTAGGGTTACGATTCGGTTTCGGGTCGGGTTAAGGTTAGGGTTAGGGTTCAGGTTAGGGATAGGGTTAGGGTTAGGGTCGGGTTAGGGGTAGGGTTAGTGTTTGGGTTAGGGTTAGGGTTAGGGTTACAGTTAGGGTTTGGATTCGGATTCTGGTTCAGGTTAGGGTTAGGGTTAGGGTTCGGGTAGGGTTAGGGTTAGGGTTAGGGTTAGGGTTAGGGTTCGGGTTACGGGTTCGGGTTTGGCTTCGGGTTAGGGATTCCCGTTAGGGCTAGGGTTCGGGTTAGGGTTAGGGTTCGGGTTAGGGTTAGGGTTAGGGTTCGGGTTAGGGTTAGAGTGAGGTTTAGGGTTTGGGTTTGGGTTAGGTTTTGGGTTAGGGTTAGGGTTAGGGTTATTGTTAGGGTTAGGGTTAGGTTTATAGTTCGGGTTAGGGTTTGGGTTAGGGTTAGGGTTTGGATTCGGGTTCAGGTTCAGGTTAGGGCTAGGGTTTGGGTTTGGGTAGGGTTAGGTTTCGGGTTCGGGTTATGTTTAGGGTTAGGGTTAGGGTTAGGTTTCGGGTTAGGGTTAGGGTTCGGGTTCAGGTTAGGGTTAGGGTTCGGGTTCGGGTTAGGGTTCGGGTTCGGGTTAGGGGTTGGGTTAGGGTTAGGGTTAGAGTTCCGGTAGGGTTTTGGTTAGGGTTAGGGTTTGGATTCGGGTTCGGGTTCAGGTTAGGGTTAGGGTTAGGGTTCAGGTAGGGTTACGGTTCGGGTTCGGGTTATGGTTAGGGTTAGGGCTAGGGTTAGGGTTAGGGTTAGGGTTAGGGTTAAGGTTAGGTTTAGGGTGCAGGTTAGGGTTAGGGTTCGGGTTAGGGTTAAGGTTACTGTTAGTGTTAGGTTTTGGGTTAGGGTTAGGTTTACGGTTATATTTCGTGTATGGTTAGGGTTAGCGTTAGAGTTCCGGTTAGGATTCGGGTTCGGGTTAGGGCTAGGTTTCGGGTTAGGGTTAGGGTTCAGGTTAGGGTTAGGGTTAGAGTTCGGGTAGGGTTTCGGTTATGGTTAGGGTTTGGATTCGGGTTAGGGTTAGGGTTAGGGTTAGGTTCAGGGGTAGCGTTAGGGTTAGGGTTTGGATTCGGGTTCGGGTTCAGGTTAGGGTTAGGGTTAGGGTTAGGGTTAGGGTTAGGGTTCGGGTTCGGATTGGGTTCAGTTTCAGGTTAGGGTTAGGGTTAGGATTATGGATAGGGTTCGGGTTAGCGTTAGGGTTAGGGTTACTGTTTGGTTTAGGGTTAGGGTTAGGTTTAGGGTGCAGGTTAGGGTTAGGGTTCGGGTTAGGGTTAAGGTTACTGTTAGGGTTAGGTTTTGGTTTAGGGTTAGGTTTACGGTTATATTTCGTGTATGGTTAGGTTTAGGGTTAGGGTTAGGGTTCGGGTTAGGGTTAGGGTTCAGGTTAGGGTTCGGGTTCGGGTTAGGGTTCAGGTTAAGGTTAGGGTTAGGGTTAGGGTTAGGGTTAGAGTTCGGGTTAGGGTTTGGGTTAGGGTTAGGGTTTGGTTTCGGGTTCGGGTTCAGGTTAGGGTTAGGGTTAGGGTTCGGGTAGGGTTAGGGTTCGGGTTATGTTTAGGGTTAGGGTTAGGGTTAGAGTTCGGGTTAGGGTTAGGGTTCAGGTTAGGGTTCGGGTTCGTGTTAGGGTTCGGGTTCGGGATTGGGTTCGGTCAGGTTAGGGTTAGGGTTAGGGTTAGGGTTAGGGTTAGTGTTACTGTTTGGTTTAGGTTTAGGGTTAGGGTTAGGGTTCAGGTTAGGGTTAGGGTTCGTGTTCGGGTTAGGGTTAGGGTTCGGGTTCGGGTTAGGGGTAGGGTTAGGGTTAGGGTTAGGGTTAGGGTTAGGGTTCGGGTTAGCGTTAGGGTTAGGGTTAGTGTTACTGTTTGGTTTAGGTTTAGGGTTAGGGTTAGGGTTCAGGTTAGGGTTAGGGTTCGTGTTCGGGTTAGGGTTAGGGTTCGGGTTCGGGTTAGGGGTAGGGTTAGGGTTAGGGTTAGAGTTCGGGTAGGGTTTGGGTTAGGGTTAGGGTTTGGATTCGGGTTAGGGTTAGGGTTAGGATTAGGGTTAGGGTTAGGGCTAGGGTTCGGGTTCGGGTTAGGGTTCGGGTTAGGGGTTCGGGTTTGGCTTCGGGTTAGGGATTCCCGTTAGGGCTAGGGTTCGGGTTAGGGTTAGGGTTCGGGTTAGGGTTAGTATTAGGGTTAGGGTTCGGGTTAGGGTTAGAGTGAGGTTTAGGGTTTGGGTTTGGGTTAGGTTTTGGGTTAGGTTTAGGGTTAGGGTTACGGTTAGGGTTAGGGTTACGATTCGGTTTCGGGTCGGGTTAAGGTTAGGGTTAGGGTTCAGGTTAGGGATAGGGTTAGGGTTAGGGTCGGGTTAGGGTTAGGGTTAGTTTTAGGGTTAGGGTTAGGGTTAGGGTTACGGTTAGGGTTTGGATTCGGATTCTGGTTCAGGTTAGGGTTAGGGTTAGGGTTCGCGTAGGGTTAGGGTTCGGGTTCGGGTTATGGTTAGGGTTTGGGTTAGGGTTACGGGTAGGGTTAGGGTTAGGGTTCGGATTAGGTTTAGGGCTCAGGTTAAGGTTAGGGTTAGGGTTAGGGTTAGGGTTAGAGTTCGGGTTAGGGTTTGGGTTAGGGTTAGGGTTTGGTTTCGGGTTCGGGTTCAGGTTAGGGTTAGGGTTCGGGTTTGGGTTATGGTTAGGGTTAAGGTTAGGGTTAGGGTTCGGGTTAGGGTTAGGGTTCAGGTTAGGGTTCGGGTTCGGGTTAGGGTTCGGGTTCGGGATTGGGTTCGGTCAGGTTAGGGTTAGGGTTAAGGTTATGGTTAGGGTTCAGGTTAGCGTTAGGGTTAGGGTTAGTGTTACTGTTTGGTTTAGGTTTAGGGTTAGGGTTAGGGTTTGGGCTAGGGTTAGGGTTAGGGTTAGGGTAGGGTTAGGGTTAGGATTAGGGTTAGGGTTAGGGTTAGGGTTATGTTTAGGGTTCGGGTTAGCGTTAGGTTTAGGGTTAGTGTTACTGTTTGGTTTAGGTTTAGGGTTAGGGTTAGGGTTCAGGTTAGGGTTAGTGTTCGTGTTCGGGTTAGGGTTAGGGTTCGGGTTCGGGTTAGGGTTAAGGTTACTGTTAGGGTTAGGTTTTTGCTTAGGGTTAGGTTTACGGTTATATTTCGGGTATGGTTAGGGTTAGGGTTAGAGTTCCGGTTAGGATTCGGGTTCGGGTTAGGGCTAGGTTTCGGGTTAGGGTTAGGGTTCGGGTTAGGGGTTCGGGTTTGGCTTCGGGTTAGGGATTCCCGTTAGGGCTAGGGTTCGGGTTAGGGTTAGGGTTAGGGTTAGAGTTCGGGTTAGGGTTAGGGTTAGGGTTCGGGTTAGGGTTAGAGTGAGGTTTAGGGTTTGAGTTTGGGTTAGGTTTTGGGTTAGGTTTAGGGTTAGGGTTATTGTTAGGGTTAGGGTTAGGTTTAGAGTTCGGGTTAGGGTTTGGGTTAGGGTTAGGGTTTGGATTCGGGTTCAGGTTCAGGTTAGGGCTAGGGTTTGGGTTTGGGTAGGGTTAGGTTTCGGGTTCGGGTTATGTTTAGGGTTAGGGTTAGGGTTACGGTTAGGGTTAGGGTTAGGGTTCGGGTTAGGGTTAGGGTTAGGGTTCGGGTTCGGTTTAGGGTTAGGGTTAGGGTTAGAGTTCGGGTCAGGGTTTGGGTTAGGGTTAGGCTTTGGATTTGGGTTTGGGTTCAGGTTAGGGTTAGGGTTAGGGTTCCGGTAGGGTTAGGGTTAGGGTTAGGGTTAGGGTTCGGATTAGGGTTAGGGTTCAGGTTAGGGTTCGGGTTCGGGTTAGGGTTCGGGTTCGGGATTGGGTTCGGTCAGGTTAGGGTTAGGGTTAGGGTTATGGTTAGCGTTCGGGTTAGCGTTAGGGTTAGGGTTAGTGTGACTGGTTTAGGTTTAGGGTTAGGGTTAGGGTTCAGGTTAGGGTTAGGGTTCGGGTTCGGGTTCGGGTTAGGGTTCGGGTTCGGGTTAGGGGTAGGGTTAGGGTTAGGGTTAGAGTTCGGGTAGGGTTTTGCTTAGGGTTAGCGTTTGGATTCGGGTTCGGGTTCAGGTTAGGGTTAGGGTTACGGTTCAGGTAGGGTTACGGTTCGGGTTCGGGTTATGGTTAGGGTTAGGGTTAGAGTCCGGTTTAGGGTTAGGGTTCAGGTTAGGGTTCGGGGTCGGGTTAGGGTTCGGGTTCGGATTGGGTTCGGTTTCAGGTTAGGGTTAGGGTTAGGATTATGGATAGGGTTCGGGTTAGCGTTAGGGTTAGGGTTACTGTTTGGTTTAGGGTTAGGGTTAGGTTTAGGGTGCAGTTTAGGGTTAGGGTTCGGGTTAGGGTTAAGGTTACTGTTAGGGTTAGGTTTTGGGTTAGGGTTAGGTTTACGGTTATATTTCGTGTATGGTTAGGGTTAGCGTTAGAGTTCCGGTTAGGATTCGGGTTCGGGTTAGGGCTAGGTTTCGGGTTAGGGTTAGGGTTCGGGTTAGGAGTTCGGGTTTGGCTTCGGGATAGGGATTCCCGTTAGGGCTAGGGTTCGGGTTAGGGTTAGGGTTAGGGTTAGGGTTCGGGTTAGGGTTAGGGTTAGGGTTCGGGTTAGGGTTAGGGTTAGGGTTAGGGTTAGGGTTAGGGTTATTGTTAGGGTTAGGGTTAGGTTTAGAGTTCGGGTTAGGGTTTGGGTTAGGGTTAGGGTTTGGATTCGGGTTCAGGTTCAGGTTAGGGCTAGGGTTTGGGTTTGGGTAGGGTTAGGTTTCGGGTTCGGGTTATGGTTAGGGTTAGGGTTAGGGTTACGGTTAGGGTTAGGGTTAGGGTTCGGGTTAGGGTTAGGGTTCGGGTTCGGTTTAGGGTTAGGGTTAGGGTTAGAGTTCGGGTCAGGGTTTGGGTTAGGGTTAGGCTTTGGATTTGGGTTTGGGTTCAGGTTAGGGTTACGGTTAGGGTTTGGGTAGGGTTAGGGTTAGGGTTAGGGTTCGGGTTAGGGTTAGGGTTCAGATTAGGGTTAGGGTTCGGGTTAGCGGTTCGGGTTTGGCTTCCGGTTAGGGATTCGTGTTAGGGCTAGGGTTCGGGTTAGGTTTAGGTTTCGGTTTAGAGTTAGGGTTAGGGTTAGGGTTAGGGTTCGGGTTAGGGTTAGCGTTAGTGTTAGGGTTAGGGTTCGGGTTAGGGTTAGGGTTCGGGTTAGGGTTAGGGTTAGGGTTAAGGTTAGAGTTCGGGTTAGGGTTAGGGTTAGGGTTAGGGTTAGGGTTAGGGTTAGGGTTCGGGTTCTGGTTCAGGTTAGGTTTAGGGATAGGGTTCGGGTAGGGTTAGGGTTCGGGTTCGGGTTATGGTTAGGGTTAGGGTTAGGGTTAGGGTTCGGGTAGGTTAGGGTTCGGGTTCGGGTTATGGTTAGGGTTAGGGTTAGGGTTACGGGTAGGGTTAGGGTTAGGGTTCGGATTAGGTTTAGGGTTCAGGTTAAGGTTAGGGTTAGGGTTAGGGTTAGGGTTCGGGTTAGGGTTTGGGTTAGGGTTAGGGTTTGGTTTCGGGTTCAGGTTAGGGTTAGGATTAGGGTTCGGGTAGGGTTAGGGTTCGGGTTCGCGTTATGGTTAGGGTTAGGGTTAGGGTTAGGGTTCGGGTTAGGGTTAGGGTTCATGTTAGGGTTCGGGTTCGGGTTAGGTTTCTGGTTCGGGATTGGGTTCGGTCAGGTTAGGGTTAGGGTTAAGGTTATGGTTAGGGTTCGGGTTAGCGTTAGGGTTAGGGTTAGTGTTACTGTTTGGTTTAGGTTTAGGGTTACGGTTAGGGTTCAGGTTCGGGTTAGGGTTCGGTTTCGGGTTTGGATTAGGGTTCGGTTTCGGGTTAGTGGTAGGGTTAGGGTTAGGGTTAGAGTTCGGGTAGGGTTTGGGTTAGGGTTAGGGTTAGGGTTAGGGTTACGGTTAGGGTTAGGTTTAGGGTCCGGTTTAGGGTTAGGGTTCAGGTTAGGGTTCGGGTTCGGGTTAGGGTTCGGGTTCGGATTGGGTTCGGTTTCAGGTTAGGGTTAGGGTTAGGATTATGGATAGGGTTCGGGTTAGCGTTAGGGTTAGGGTTACTGTTTGGTTTAGGGTTAGGGTTAGGTTTAGGGTGCAGGTTAGGGTTAGGGTTCGGGTTAGGGTTAAGGTTACTGTTAGGGTTAGGTTTTGGTTTAGGGTTAGGTTTACGGTTTTATTTCGTGTATGGTTAGGGTTAGGGTTAGAGTTCCGGTTAGGATTCGGGTTCGGGTTAGGGCTAGGTTTCGGGTTAGGGTTAGGGTTCGGGATAGGGGTTCGGGTTTGGCTTCGGGTTAGGGATTCCCGTTAGGGCTAGGGTTAGGGTTAGGGTTAGGGTTAGGGTTAGGGTTCGGGTTAGGGTTAGGGTTACGGTTAGGGTTAGAGTGAGGTTTAGGCTTTGGGTTTGGGTTAGGTTTTGAGTTAGGGTTAGGGTTAGGGTTATTGTTAGGGTTAGGGTTAGGTTTAGAGTTCGGGTTAGGGTTTGGGTTAGGGTTAGGGTTTGGATTCGGGTTCAGGTTCAGGTTAGGGCTAGGGTTTGGGTTTGGGTAGGGTTAGGTTTCGGGTTCGGGTTATGGTTAGGGTTAGGGTTAGGGTTACGGTTAGGGTTAGGGTTAGGGTTCGGGTTAGGGTTAGGGTTCGGGTTCGGTTTAGGGTTAGGGTTAGGGTTAGAGTTAGGGTTAGGGTTAGGGTTAGGGTTAGGGTTCAGATTAGGGTTAGGGTTCGGGTTAGCGGTTCGGGTTTGGCTTCCGGTTAGGGATTCGTGTTAGGGCTAGGGTTCGGGTTAGGTTTAGGTTTCGGTTTAGAGTTAGGGTTAGGGTTAGGGTTAGGGTTCGGGTTAGGGTTAGGGTTCGGGTTAGGGTTAGGGTTAGGGTTACGGTTAGAGTTCGGGTTAGGGTTAGGGTTAGGGTTTGGATTTGGATTCGGGTTCAGGTTAGGGTTAGGGTTAGAGTTCGGGTAGGGTTAGAGTTCTGGTTAGGGTAGGGTTAGGGTTAGGGTTAGGGTTAGGTTTCGGGTATGGGCTCGGGTTTGGGTTCGGGTTCAGGTTAGTGTTAGGGTTAGGGTTAGGGTTAGGGTTAGGGTTTGGATTCGGGTTCAGGTTCAGTTTAGGGCTAGGGTTTGGGGTTGGGTAGGGTTAGGTTTCGGGTTCGGGTTATGCTTAGGGTTAGGGTTAGGGTTACGGTTAGGGTTAGGGTTAGGGTTCGGGTTAGGGTTAGGGTTCGGGTTCGGTTTAGGGTTAGGGTTAGGATTAGGGTTAGAGTTCGGGTCAGGGTTTGGGTTAGGGTTAGGGTTTGGATTCGGGTTCGGGTTCGGGTTCAGGTTAGGCTTAGGGTTAGGGTTAGGATTCGGGTTAGGTTTAGGGTTCAGGTTAAGGTTAGGATTAGGGTTAGGGTTAGGGTTAGGGTTCGGGTTCTGGTTCAGGTTAGGGTAAGGGATAGGGTTCGGGTAGGGTTAGGGTTCGGGTTCGGGTTATGGTTATGGTTAGGGTTAGGGTTAGGGTTCAGTTTAGGGTTAGGGTTCAGGTTAGGGTTAGTGTTAGGGTTAGGGTTAGGGTTAGGGTTCGGGTTAGGGTTAGGGTTCAGGTTAAGGTTAGGGTTAGGGTTAGGGTTAGGTTTAGGTTTAGAGTTCGGGTTAGGGTTTGGGTTAGGGTTAGGGTTTGGTTTTGGGTTCGGGTTCAGGTTAGGGTTAGGGTTAGGGTTCGGGTAGGGTTAGGGTTCGGGTTCGGGTTATGGTTAGGGTTGGGGTTAGGGTTCGGATTAGGTTTAGGGTTCAGGTTAAGGTTAGGGTTAGGGTTAGGGTTAGGGTTAGAGTTCGGGTTAGGGTTTGGGTTAGGGTTAGGGTTTGGTTTCGGGTACGGGTTCAGGTTAGGGTTAGGGTTAGGGTTCGGGTAGGGTTAGGGTTCGGGTTCGGGTTACGGGTAGGGTTAGGTTTAGGGTTAGGGTTAGGGTTAGGGTTAGGGTTAGGGTTCCGGTTAGGATTCGGGTTCGGGTTAGGGCTAGGGTTCGGGTTAGGTTTAGGGTTCGTGTTAGGGGTTCGGGTTTGGCTTCGGGTTAGGGATTCCCGTTAGGGCTAGGGTTCGGGTTAGGGTTAGGGTTAGGGTTAGGGTTAGGGTTAGGGTTCGGGTTAGGGTTAGGGTTAGTATTAGGGTTAGTGTTCGGTTTAGGGTTAGAGTGAGGTTTAGGGTTTGGGTTTGGGTTAGGGTTAGGGTTACGGTTAGGGTTAGGGTTACGATTCGGTTTCGGGTCTGGTTAAGGTTAGGGTTAGGGTTCAGGTTAGGGATAGGGTTAGGGTTTGTATTCGGGTTAGGGGTAGGGTTAGTGTTTGGGTTAGGGTTAGGGTTAGGGTTACAGTTAGGGTTTGGATTCGGATTCTGGTTCAGGTTAGGGTTAGGGTTAGGGTTCGGGTAGGTTAGGGTTCGGGTTCGGGTTATGGTTAGGGTTAGGGTTAGGGTTACGGGTAGGGTTAGGGTTAGGGTTCGGATTAGGTTTAGGGTTCAGGTTAAGGTTAGGGTTAGGGTTAGGGTTAGAGTTCGGGTTAGGGTTTGGGTTAGGGTTAGGGTTTGGTTTCGGGTTCGGGTTCAGGTTAGGGTTAGGATTAGGGTTCGGGTAGGGTTAGGGTTCGGGTTCGGGTTATGGTTAGGGTTAGGGTTAGGGTTAGGGTTTGGGTTAGGGTTAGGGTTCATGTTAGGGTTCGGGTTCGGGTTAGGTTTCTGGTTCGGGATTGGGTTCGGTCAGGTTAGGGTTAGGGTTAAGGTTATGGTTAGGGTTCGGGTTAGCGTTAGGGTTAAGGTTAGTGTTACTGTTTGGTTTAGGTTTAGGGTTACGGTTAGGGTTCAGGTTCGGGTTAGGGTTCGGTTTCGGGTTAGGGTTAGGGTTCGGTTTCGGGTTAGTGGTAGGGTTAGGGTTAGGGTTAGAGTTCGGGTAGGGTTTGGGTTAGGGTTAGGGTTAGGGTTAGGGTTACGGTTAGGGTTAGGTTTAGGGTCCGGTTTAGGGTTAGGGTTCAGGTTAGGGTTCGGGTTCGGGTTAGGGTTCGGGTTCGGATTGGGTTCGGTTTCAGGTTAGGGTTAGGGTTAGGATTATGGATAGGGTTCGGGTTAGCGTTAGGGTTAGGGTTACTGTTTGGTTTAGGGTTAGGGTTAGGTTTAGGGTTAGGGTTAGGGTTAGGGTGCAGGTTAGGGTTAGGGTTCGGGTTAGGGTTAAGGTTACTGTTAGGGTTAGGTTTTGGTTTAGGGTTAGGTTTACGGTTTTATTTCGTGTATGGTTAGGGTTAGGGTTAGAGTTCCGGTTAGGATTCGGGTTCGGGTTAGGGCTAGGTTTCGGGTTAGGGTTAGGGTTCGGGATAGGGGTTCGGGTTTGGCTTCGGGTTAGGGATTCCCGTTAGGGCTAGGGTTAGGGTTAGGGTTAGGGTTAGGGTTCGGGTTAGGGTTAGGGTTACAGTTAGGGTTAGAGTGAGGTTTAGGCTTTGGGTTTGGGTTAGGTTTTGAGTTAGGGTTAGGGTTAGGGTTATTGTTAGGGTTAGGGTTAGGTTTAGAGTTCGGGTTAGGGTTTGGGTTAGGGTTAGGGTTTGGATTCGGGTTCAGGTTCAGGTTAGGGCTAGGGTTTGGTTTTGGGTAGGGTTAGGTTTCGGGTTCGGGTTATGGTTAGGGTTAGGGTTAGGGTTACGGTTAGGGTTAGGGTTAGGGTTCGGGTTAGGGTTAGGGTTCGGGTTCGGTTTAGGGTTAGGGTTAGGGTTAGATTTAGGGTTAGGGTTAGGGTTAGGGTTAGGGTTAGGGTTCAGATTAGGGTTAGGGTTCGGGTTAGCGGTTCGGGTTTGGCTTCCGGTTAGGGATTCGTGTTAGGGCTAGGGTTCGGGTTAGGTTTAGGTTTCGGTTTAGAGTTAGGGTTAGGGTTAGGGTTAGGGTTCGGGTTAGGGTTAGGGTTCGGGTTAGGGTTAGGGTTAGGGTTACGGTTAGAGTTCGGGTTAGGGTTAGGGTTAGGGTTTGGATTTGGATTCGGGTTCAGGTTAGGGTTAGGGTTAGAGTTCGGGTAGGGTTAGAGTTCTGGTTAGGGTAGGGTTAGGATTAGGGTTAGGGTTAGGTTTCGGGTATGCGCTCGGGTTTGGGTTCGGGTTCAGGTTAGTGTTAGGGTTAGGGTTAGGGTTAGGGTTTGGATTCGGGTTCAGGTTCAGTTTAGGGCTAGGGTTTGGGGTTGGGTAGGGTTAGGTTTCGGGTTCGGGTTATGCTTAGGGTTAGGGTTAGGGTTACGGTTAGGGTTAGGGTTAGGGTTCGGGTTAGGGTTAGGGTTCGGGTTCGGTTTAGGGTTAGGGTTAGGATTAGGGTTAGAGTTCGGGTCAGGGTTTGGGTTAGGGTTAGGGTTTGGATTCGGGTTCGGGTTCGGGTTCAGGTTAGGCTTAGGGTTAGGGTTAGGATTCGGGTTAGGTTTAGGGTTCAGGTTAAGGTTAGGATTAGGGTTAGGGTTAGGGTTAGGGTTAGGGTTCGGGTTCTGGTTCAGGTTAGGGTAAGGGATAGGGTTCGGGTAGGGTTAGGGTTCGGGTTCGGGTTATGGTTATGGTTAGGGTTAGGGTTAGGGTTCAGTTTAGGGTTAGGGTTCAGGTTAGGGTTAGTGTTACGGTTAGGGTTAGGGTTAGGGTTCGGGTTAGGGTTAGGGTTCAGGTTAAGGTTAGGGTTAGGGTTAGGGTTAGGTTTAGGTTTAGAGTTCGGGTTAGGGTTTGGGTTAGGGTTAGGGTTTGGTTTTGGGTTCGGGTTCAGGTTAGGGTTAGGGTTAGGGTTCGGGTAGGGTTAGGGTTCGGGTTCGGGTTAGGGTTAGGGTTGGGGTTAGGGTTCGGATTAGGTTTAGGGTTCAGGTTAAGGTTAGGGTTAGGGTTAGGGTTAGGGTTAGAGTTCGGGTTAGGGTTTGGGTTAGGGTTAGGGTTTGGTTTCGGGTACGGGTTCAGGTTAGGGTTAGGGTTAGGGTTCTGGTAGGGTTAGGGTTCGGGTTCGGGTTACGGGTAGGGTTAGGTTTAGGGTTAGGGTTAGGGTTAGGGTTAGGGTTAGGGTTCCGGTTAGGATTCGGGTTCGGGTTAGGGCTAGGGTTCGGGTTAGGTTTAGGGTTCGTGTTAGGGGTTCGGGTTTGGCTTCGGGTTAGGGATTCCCGTTAGGGCTAGGGTTCGGGTTAGGGTTAGGGTTAGGGTTAGGGTTAGGGTTAGGGTTCGGGTTAGGGTTAGGGTTAGTATTAGGGTTAGTGTTCGGTTTAGGGTTAGAGTGAGGTTTAGGGTTTGGGTTTGGGTTAGGTTTTGGGTTAGGGTTAGGGTTAGGGTTACGGTTAGGGTTAGGGTTACGATTCGGTTTCGGGTCTGGTTAAGGTTAGGGTTAGGGTTCAGGTTAGGGATAGGGTTAGGGTTTGTATTCGGGTTAGGGGTAGGGTTAGTGTTTGGGTTAGGGTTAGGGTTAGGGTTACAGTTAGGGTTTGGATTCGGATTCTGGTTCAGGTTAGGGTTAGGGTTAGGGTTCGGGTAGGTTAGGGTTCGGGTTCGGGTTATGGTTAGGGTTAGGGTTAGGGTTACGGGTAGGGTTAGGGTTAGGGTTCGGATTAGGTTTAGGGTTCAGGTTAAGGTTAGGGTTAGGGTTAGGGTTAGAGTTCGGGTTAGGGTTTGGGTTAGGGTTAGGGTTTGGTTTCGGGTTCGGGTTCAGGTTAGGGTTAGGATTAGGGTTCGGGTAGGGTTAGGGTTCGGGTTCGGGTTATGGTTAGGGTTAGGGTTAGGGTTAGGGTTTGGGTTAGGGTTAGGGTTCATGTTAGGGTTCGGGTTCGGGTTAGGTTTCTGGTTCGGGATTGGGTTCGGTCAGGTTAGGGTTAGGGTTAAGGTTATGGTTAGGGTTCGGGTTAGCGTTAGGGTTAAGGTTAGTGTTACTGTTTGGTTTAGGTTTAGGGTTACGGTTAGGGTTCAGGTTCGGGTTAGGGTTCGGTTTCGGGTTAGGGTTAGGGTTCGGTTTCGGGTTAGTGGTAGGGTTAGGGTTAGGGTTAGAGTTCGGGTAGGGTTTGGGTTAGGGTTAGGGTTAGGGTTAGGGTTACGGTTAGGGTTAGGTTTAGGGTCCGGTTTAGGGTTAGGGTTCAGGTTAGGGTTCGGGTTCGGGTTAGGGTTCGGGTTCGGATTGGGTTCGGTTTCAGGTTAGGGTTAGGGTTAGGATTATGGATAGGGTTCGGGTTAGCGTTAGGGTTAGGGTTACTGTTTGGTTTAGGGTTAGGGTTAGGTTTAGGGTGCAGGTTAGGGTTAGGGTTCGGGTTAGGGTTAAGGTTACTGTTAGGGTTAGGTTTTGGTTTAGGGTTAGGTTTACGGTTTTATTTCGTGTATGGTTAGGGTTAGGGTTAGAGTTCCGGTTAGGATTCGGGTTCGGGTTAGGGCTAGGTTTCGGGTTAGGGTTAGGGTTCGGGATAGGGGTTCGGGTTTGGCTTCGGGTTAGGGATTCCCGTTAGGGCTAGGGTTAGGGTTAGGGTTAGGGTTAGGGTTAGGGTTCGGGTTAGGGTTAGGGTTACAGTTAGGGTTAGAGTGAGGTTTAGGCTTTGGGTTTGGGTTAGGTTTTGAGTTAGGGTTAGGGTTAGGGTTATTGTTAGGGTTAGGGTTAGGTTTAGAGTTCGGGTTAGGGTTTGGGTTAGGGTTAGGGTTTGGATTCGGGTTCAGGTTCAGGTTAGGGCTAGGGTTTGGGTTTGGGTAGGGTTAGGTTTCGGGTTCGGGTTATGGTTAGGGTTAGGGTTAGGGTTACGGTTAGGGTTAGGGTTAGGGTTCGGGTTAGGGTTAGGGTTCGGGTTCGGTTTAGGGTTAGGGTTAGGGTTAGAGTTAGTGTTAGGGTTAGGGTTTGGTTAGGGTTAGGGTTCAGATTAGGGTTAGGGTTCGGGTTAGCGGTTCGGGTTTGGCTTCCGGTTAGGGATTCGTGTTAGGGCTAGGGTTCGGGTTAGGTTTAGGTTTCGGTTTAGAGTTAGGGTTAGGGTTAGGGTTAGGGTTCGGGTTCGGGTTAGGGGTAGGGTTAGGGTTAGGGTTAGAGTTCGGGTAGGGTTTGGGTTAGGGTTAGGGTTTGGATTCGGGTTAGGGTTAGGGTTAGGATTAGGGTTAGGGTTAGGGCTAGGGTTCGGGTTCGGGTTAGGGTTCGGGTTAGGGGTTCGGGTTTGGCTTCGGGTTAGGGATTCCCGTTAGGGCTAGGGTTCGGGTTAGGGTTAGGGTTCGGGTTAGGGTTAGTATTAGGGTTAGGGTTCGGGTTAGGGTTAGAGTGAGGTTTAGGGTTTGGGTTTGGGTTAGGTTTTGGGTTAGGTTTAGGGTTAGGGTTACGGTTAGGGTTAGGGTTACGATTCGGTTTCGGGTCGGGTTAAGGTTAGGGTTAGGGTTCAGGTTAGGGATAGGGTTAGGGTTAGGGTCGGGTTAGGGTTAGGGTTAGTTTTAGGGTTAGGGTTAGGGTTAGGGTTACGGTTAGGGTTTGGATTCGGATTCTGGTTCAGGTTAGGGTTAGGGTTAGGGTTCGCGTAGGGTTAGGGTTCGGGTTCGGGTTATGGTTAGGGTTTGGGTTAGGGTTACGGGTAGGGTTAGGGTTAGGGTTCGGATTAGGTTTAGGGCTCAGGTTAAGGTTAGGGTTAGGGTTAGGGTTAGGGTTAGAGTTCGGGTTAGGGTTTGGGTTAGGGTTAGGGTTTGGTTTCGGGTTCGGGTTCAGGTTAGGGTTAGGGTTCGGGTTTGGGTTATGGTTAGGGTTAAGGTTAGGGTTAGGGTTCGGGTTAGGGTTAGGGTTCAGGTTAGGGTTCGGGTTCGGGTTAGGGTTCGGGTTCGGGATTGGGTTCGGTCAGGTTAGGGTTAGGGTTAAGGTTATGGTTAGGGTTCAGGTTAGCGTTAGGGTTAGGGTTAGTGTTACTGTTTGGTTTAGGTTTAGGGTTAGGGTTAGGGTTTGGGCTAGGGTTAGGGTTAGGGTTAGGGTAGGGTTAGGGTTAGGATTAGGGTTAGGGTTAGGGTTAGGGTTATGTTTAGGGTTCGGGTTAGCGTTAGGTTTAGGGTTAGTGTTACTGTTTGGTTTAGGTTTAGGGTTAGGGTTAGGGTTCAGGTTAGGGTTAGTGTTCGTGTTCGGGTTAGGGTTAGGGTTCGGGTTCGGGTTAGGGTTAAGGTTACTGTTAGGGTTAGGTTTTTGCTTAGGGTTAGGTTTACGGTTATATTTCGGGTATGGTTAGGGTTAGGGTTAGAGTTCCGGTTAGGATTCGGGTTCGGGTTAGGGCTAGGTTTCGGGTTAGGGTTAGGGTTCGGGTTAGGGGTTCGGGTTTGGCTTCGGGTTAGGGATTCCCGTTAGGGCTAGGGTTCGGGTTAGGGTTAGGGTTAGGGTTAGAGTTCGGGTTAGGGTTAGGGTTAGGGTTCGGGTTAGGGTTAGAGTGAGGTTTAGGGTTTGAGTTTGGGTTAGGTTTTGGGTTAGGTTTAGGGTTAGGGTTATTGTTAGGGTTAGGGTTAGGTTTAGAGTTCGGGTTAGGGTTTGGGTTAGGGTTAGGGTTTGGATTCGGGTTCAGGTTCAGGTTAGGGCTAGGGTTTGGGTTTGGGTAGGGTTAGGTTTCGGGTTCGGGTTATGTTTAGGGTTAGGGTTAGGGTTACGGTTAGGGTTAGGGTTAGGGTTCGGGTTAGGGTTAGGGTTAGGGTTCGGGTTCGGTTTAGGGTTAGGGTTAGGGTTAGAGTTCGGGTCAGGGTTTGGGTTAGGGTTAGGCTTTGGATTTGGGTTTGGGTTCAGGTTAGGGTTAGGGTTAGGGTTCCGGTAGGGTTAGGGTTAGGGTTAGGGTTAGGGTTCGGATTAGGGTTAGGGTTCAGGTTAGGGTTCGGGTTCGGGTTAGGGTTCGGGTTCGGGATTGGGTTCGGTCAGGTTAGGGTTAGGGTTAGGGTTATGGTTAGCGTTCGGGTTAGCGTTAGGGTTAGGGTTAGTGTGACTGGTTTAGGTTTAGGGTTAGGGTTAGGGTTCAGGTTAGGGTTAGGGTTCGGGTTCGGGTTCGGGTTAGGGTTCGGGTTCGGGTTAGGGGTAGGGTTAGGGTTAGGGTTAGAGTTCGGGTAGGGTTTTGCTTAGGGTTAGCGTTTGGATTCGGGTTCGGGTTCAGGTTAGGGTTAGGGTTACGGTTCAGGTAGGGTTACGGTTCGGGTTCGGGTTATGGTTAGGGTTAGGGTTAGAGTCCGGTTTAGGGTTAGGGTTCAGGTTAGGGTTCGGGGTCGGGTTAGGGTTCGGGTTCGGATTGGGTTCGGTTTCAGGTTAGGGTTAGGGTTAGGATTATGGATAGGGTTCGGGTTAGCGTTAGGGTTAGGGTTACTGTTTGGTTTAGGGTTAGGGTTAGGTTTAGGGTGCAGTTTAGGGTTAGGGTTCGGGTTAGGGTTAAGGTTACTGTTAGGGTTAGGTTTTGGGTTAGGGTTAGGTTTACGGTTATATTTCGTGTATGGTTAGGGTTAGCGTTAGAGTTCCGGTTAGGATTCGGGTTCGGGTTAGGGCTAGGTTTCGGGTTAGGGTTAGGGTTCGGGTTAGGAGTTCGGGTTTGGCTTCGGGATAGGGATTCCCGTTAGGGCTAGGGTTCGGGTTAGGGTTAGGGTTAGGGTTAGGGTTCGGGTTAGGGTTAGGGTTAGGGTTCGGGTTAGGGTTAGGGTTAGGGTTAGGGTTAGGGTTAGGGTTATTGTTAGGGTTAGGGTTAGGTTTAGAGTTCGGGTTAGGGTTTGGGTTAGGGTTAGGGTTTGGATTCGGGTTCAGGTTCAGGTTAGGGCTAGGGTTTGGGTTTGGGTAGGGTTAGGTTTCGGGTTCGGGTTATGGTTAGGGTTAGGGTTAGGGTTACGGTTAGGGTTAGGGTTAGGGTTCGGGTTAGGGTTAGGGTTCGGGTTCGGTTTAGGGTTAGGGTTAGGGTTAGAGTTCGGGTCAGGGTTTGGGTTAGGGTTAGGCTTTGGATTTGGGTTTGGGTTCAGGTTAGGGTTACGGTTAGGGTTTGGGTAGGGTTAGGGTTAGGGTTAGGGTTCGGGTTAGGGTTAGGGTTCAGATTAGGGTTAGGGTTCGGGTTAGCGGTTCGGGTTTGGCTTCCGGTTAGGGATTCGTGTTAGGGCTAGGGTTCGGGTTAGGTTTAGGTTTCGGTTTAGAGTTAGGGTTAGGGTTAGGGTTAGGGTTCGGGTTAGGGTTAGCGTTAGTGTTAGGGTTAGGGTTCGGGTTAGGGTTAGGGTTCGGGTTAGGGTTAGGGTTAGGGTTAAGGTTAGAGTTCGGGTTAGGGTTAGGGTTAGGGTTAGGGTTAGGGTTAGGGTTAGGGTTCGGGTTCTGGTTCAGGTTAGGTTTAGGGATAGGGTTCGGGTAGGGTTAGGGTTCGGGTTCGGGTTATGGTTAGGGTTAGGGTTAGGGTTAGGGTTCGGGTAGGTTAGGGTTCGGGTTCGGGTTATGGTTAGGGTTAGGGTTAGGGTTACGGGTAGGGTTAGGGTTAGGGTTCGGATTAGGTTTAGGGTTCAGGTTAAGGTTAGGGTTAGGGTTAGGGTTAGGGTTCGGGTTAGGGTTTGGGTTAGGGTTAGGGTTTGGTTTCGGGTTCAGGTTAGGGTTAGGATTAGGGTTCGGGTAGGGTTAGGGTTCGGGTTCGCGTTATGGTTAGGGTTAGGGTTAGGGTTAGGGTTCGGGTTAGGGTTAGGGTTCATGTTAGGGTTCGGGTTCGGGTTAGGTTTCTGGTTCGGGATTGGGTTCGGTCAGGTTAGGGTTAGGGTTAAGGTTATGGTTAGGGTTCGGGTTAGCGTTAGGGTTAGGGTTAGTGTTACTGTTTGGTTTAGGTTTAGGGTTACGGTTAGGGTTCAGGTTCGGGTTAGGGTTCGGTTTCGGGTTTGGATTAGGGTTCGGTTTCGGGTTAGTGGTAGGGTTAGGGTTAGGGTTAGAGTTCGGGTAGGGTTTGGGTTAGGGTTAGGGTTAGGGTTAGGGTTACGGTTAGGGTTAGGTTTAGGGTCCGGTTTAGGGTTAGGGTTCAGGTTAGGGTTCGGGTTCGGGTTAGGGTTCGGGTTCGGATTGGGTTCGGTTTCAGGTTAGGGTTAGGGTTAGGATTATGGATAGGGTTCGGGTTAGCGTTAGGGTTAGGGTTACTGTTTGGTTTAGGGTTAGGGTTAGGTTTAGGGTGCAGGTTAGGGTTAGGGTTCGGGTTAGGGTTAAGGTTACTGTTAGGGTTAGGTTTTGGTTTAGGGTTAGGTTTACGGTTTTATTTCGTGTATGGTTAGGGTTAGGGTTAGAGTTCCGGTTAGGATTCGGGTTCGGGTTAGGGCTAGGTTTCGGGTTAGGGTTAGGGTTCGGGATAGGGGTTCGGGTTTGGCTTCGGGTTAGGGATTCCCGTTAGGGCTAGGGTTAGGGTTAGGGTTAGGGTTAGGGTTAGGGTTCGGGTTAGGGTTAGGGTTACGGTTAGGGTTAGAGTGAGGTTTAGGCTTTGGGTTTGGGTTAGGTTTTGAGTTAGGGTTAGGGTTAGGGTTATTGTTAGGGTTAGGGTTAGGTTTAGAGTTCGGGTTAGGGTTTGGGTTAGGGTTAGGGTTTGGATTCGGGTTCAGGTTCAGGTTAGGGCTAGGGTTTGGGTTTGGGTAGGGTTAGGTTTCGGGTTCGGGTTATGGTTAGGGTTAGGGTTAGGGTTACGGTTAGGGTTAGGGTTAGGGTTCGGGTTAGGGTTAGGGTTCGGGTTCGGTTTAGGGTTAGGGTTAGGGTTAGAGTTAGGGTTAGGGTTAGGGTTAGGGTTAGGGTTCAGATTAGGGTTAGGGTTCGGGTTAGCGGTTCGGGTTTGGCTTCCGGTTAGGGATTCGTGTTAGGGCTAGGGTTCGGGTTAGGTTTAGGTTTCGGTTTAGAGTTAGGGTTAGGGTTAGGGTTAGGGTTCGGGTTAGGGTTAGGGTTCGGGTTAGGGTTAGGGTTAGGGTTACGGTTAGAGTTCGGGTTAGGGTTAGGGTTAGGGTTTGGATTTGGATTCGGGTTCAGGTTAGGGTTAGGGTTAGAGTTCGGGTAGGGTTAGAGTTCTGGTTAGGGTAGGGTTAGGGTTAGGGTTAGGGTTAGGTTTCGGGTATGGGCTCGGGTTTGGGTTCGGGTTCAGGTTAGTGTTAGGGTTAGGGTTAGGGTTAGGGTTAGGGTTTGGATTCGGGTTCAGGTTCAGTTTAGGGCTAGGGTTTGGGGTTGGGTAGGGTTAGGTTTCGGGTTCGGGTTATGCTTAGGGTTAGGGTTAGGGTTACGGTTAGGGTTAGGGTTAGGGTTCGGGTTAGGGTTAGGGTTCGGGTTCGGTTTAGGGTTAGGGTTAGGATTAGGGTTAGAGTTCGGGTCAGGGTTTGGGTTAGGGTTAGGGTTTGGATTCGGGTTCGGGTTCGGGTTCAGGTTAGGCTTAGGGTTAGGGTTAGGATTCGGGTTAGGTTTAGGGTTCAGGTTAAGGTTAGGATTAGGGTTAGGGTTAGGGTTAGGGTTAGGGTTCGGGTTCTGGTTCAGGTTAGGGTAAGGGATAGGGTTCGGGTAGGGTTAGGGTTCGGGTTCGGGTTATGGTTATGGTTAGGGTTAGGGTTAGGGTTCAGTTTAGGGTTAGGGTTCAGGTTAGGGTTAGTGTTAGGGTTAGGGTTAGGGTTAGGGTTCGGGTTAGGGTTAGGGTTCAGGTTAAGGTTAGGGTTAGGGTTAGGGTTAGGTTTAGGTTTAGAGTTCGGGTTAGGGTTTGGGTTAGGGTTAGGGTTTGGTTTTGGGTTCGGGTTCAGGTTAGGGTTAGGGTTAGGGTTCGGGTAGGGTTAGGGTTCGGGTTCGGGTTATGGTTAGGGTTGGGGTTAGGGTTCGGATTAGGTTTAGGGTTCAGGTTAAGGTTAGGGTTAGGGTTAGGGTTAGGGTTAGAGTTCGGGTTAGGGTTTGGGTTAGGGTTAGGGTTTGGTTTCGGGTACGGGTTCAGGTTAGGGTTAGGGTTAGGGTTCGGGTAGGGTTAGGGTTCGGGTTCGGGTTACGGGTAGGGTTAGGTTTAGGGTTAGGGTTAGGGTTAGGGTTAGGGTTAGGGTTCCGGTTAGGATTCGGGTTCGGGTTAGGGCTAGGGTTCGGGTTAGGTTTAGGGTTCGTGTTAGGGGTTCGGGTTTGGCTTCGGGTTAGGGATTCCCGTTAGGGCTAGGGTTCGGGTTAGGGTTAGGGTTAGGGTTAGGGTTAGGGTTAGGGTTCGGGTTAGGGTTAGGGTTAGTATTAGGGTTAGTGTTCGGTTTAGGGTTAGAGTGAGGTTTAGGGTTTGGGTTTGGGTTAGGGTTAGGGTTACGGTTAGGGTTAGGGTTACGATTCGGTTTCGGGTCTGGTTAAGGTTAGGGTTAGGGTTCAGGTTAGGGATAGGGTTAGGGTTTGTATTCGGGTTAGGGGTAGGGTTAGTGTTTGGGTTAGGGTTAGGGTTAGGGTTACAGTTAGGGTTTGGATTCGGATTCTGGTTCAGGTTAGGGTTAGGGTTAGGGTTCGGGTAGGTTAGGGTTCGGGTTCGGGTTATGGTTAGGGTTAGGGTTAGGGTTACGGGTAGGGTTAGGGTTAGGGTTCGGATTAGGTTTAGGGTTCAGGTTAAGGTTAGGGTTAGGGTTAGGGTTAGAGTTCGGGTTAGGGTTTGGGTTAGGGTTAGGGTTTGGTTTCGGGTTCGGGTTCAGGTTAGGGTTAGGATTAGGGTTCGGGTAGGGTTAGGGTTCGGGTTCGGGTTATGGTTAGGGTTAGGGTTAGGGTTAGGGTTTGGGTTAGGGTTAGGGTTCATGTTAGGGTTCGGGTTCGGGTTAGGTTTCTGGTTCGGGATTGGGTTCGGTCAGGTTAGGGTTAGGGTTAAGGTTATGGTTAGGGTTCGGGTTAGCGTTAGGGTTAAGGTTAGTGTTACTGTTTGGTTTAGGTTTAGGGTTACGGTTAGGGTTCAGGTTCGGGTTAGGGTTCGGTTTCGGGTTAGGGTTAGGGTTCGGTTTCGGGTTAGTGGTAGGGTTAGGGTTAGGGTTAGAGTTCGGGTAGGGTTTGGGTTAGGGTTAGGGTTAGGGTTAGGGTTACGGTTAGGGTTAGGTTTAGGGTCCGGTTTAGGGTTAGGGTTCAGGTTAGGGTTCGGGTTCGGGTTAGGGTTCGGGTTCGGATTGGGTTCGGTTTCAGGTTAGGGTTAGGGTTAGGATTATGGATAGGGTTCGGGTTAGCGTTAGGGTTAGGGTTACTGTTTGGTTTAGGGTTAGGGTTAGGTTTAGGGTTAGGGTTAGGGTTAGGGTGCAGGTTAGGGTTAGGGTTCGGGTTAGGGTTAAGGTTACTGTTAGGGTTAGGTTTTGGTTTAGGGTTAGGTTTACGGTTTTATTTCGTGTATGGTTAGGGTTAGGGTTAGAGTTCCGGTTAGGATTCGGGTTCGGGTTAGGGCTAGGTTTCGGGTTAGGGTTAGGGTTCGGGATAGGGGTTCGGGTTTGGCTTCGGGTTAGGGATTCCCGTTAGGGCTAGGGTTAGGGTTAGGGTTAGGGTTAGGGTTAGGGTTCGGGTTAGGGTTAGGGTTACAGTTAGGGTTAGAGTGAGGTTTAGGCTTTGGGTTTGGGTTAGGTTTTGAGTTAGGGTTAGGGTTAGGGTTATTGTTAGGGTTAGGGTTAGGTTTAGAGTTCGGGTTAGGGTTTGGGTTAGGGTTAGGGTTTGGATTCGGGTTCAGGTTCAGGTTAGGGCTAGGGTTTGGTTTTGGGTAGGGTTAGGTTTCGGGTTCGGGTTATGGTTAGGGTTAGGGTTAGGGTTACGGTTAGGGTTAGGGTTAGGGTTCGGGTTAGGGTTAGGGTTCGGGTTCGGTTTAGGGTTAGGGTTAGGGTTAGATTTAGGGTTAGGGTTAGGGTTAGGGTTAGGGTTAGGGTTCAGATTAGGGTTAGGGTTCGGGTTAGCGGTTCGGGTTTGGCTTCCGGTTAGGGATTCGTGTTAGGGCTAGGGTTCGGGTTAGGTTTAGGTTTCGGTTTAGAGTTAGGGTTAGGGTTAGGGTTAGGGTTCGGGTTAGGGTTAGGGTTCGGGTTAGGGTTAGGGTTAGGGTTACGGTTAGAGTTCGGGTTAGGGTTAGGGTTAGGGTTTGGATTTGGATTCGGGTTCAGGTTAGGGTTAGGGTTAGAGTTCGGGTAGGGTTAGAGTTCTGGTTAGGGTAGGGTTAGGATTAGGGTTAGGGTTAGGTTTCGGGTATGCGCTCGGGTTTGGGTTCGGGTTCAGGTTAGTGTTAGGGTTAGGGTTAGGGTTAGGGTTTGGATTCGGGTTCAGGTTCAGTTTAGGGCTAGGGTTTGGGGTTGGGTAGGGTTAGGTTTCGGGTTCGGGTTATGCTTAGGGTTAGGGTTAGGGTTACGGTTAGGGTTAGGGTTAGGGTTCGGGTTAGGGTTAGGGTTCGGGTTCGGTTTAGGGTTAGGGTTAGGATTAGGGTTAGAGTTCGGGTCAGGGTTTGGGTTAGGGTTAGGGTTTGGATTCGGGTTCGGGTTCGGGTTCAGGTTAGGCTTAGGGTTAGGGTTAGGATTCGGGTTAGGTTTAGGGTTCAGGTTAAGGTTAGGATTAGGGTTAGGGTTAGGGTTAGGGTTAGGGTTCGGGTTCTGGTTCAGGTTAGGGTAAGGGATAGGGTTCGGGTAGGGTTAGGGTTCGGGTTCGGGTTATGGTTATGGTTAGGGTTAGGGTTAGGGTTCAGTTTAGGGTTAGGGTTCAGGTTAGGGTTAGTGTTACGGTTAGGGTTAGGGTTAGGGTTCGGGTTAGGGTTAGGGTTCAGGTTAAGGTTAGGGTTAGGGTTAGGGTTAGGTTTAGGTTTAGAGTTCGGGTTAGGGTTTGGGTTAGGGTTAGGGTTTGGTTTTGGGTTCGGGTTCAGGTTAGGGTTAGGGTTAGGGTTCGGGTAGGGTTAGGGTTCGGGTTCGGGTTATGGTTAGGGTTGGGGTTAGGGTTCGGATTAGGTTTAGGGTTCAGGTTAAGGTTAGGGTTAGGGTTAGGGTTAGGGTTAGAGTTCGGGTTAGGGTTTGGGTTAGGGTTAGGGTTTGGTTTCGGGTACGGGTTCAGGTTAGGGTTAGGGTTAGGGTTCGGGTAGGGTTAGGGTTCGGGTTCGGGTTACGGGTAGGGTTAGGTTTAGGGTTAGGGTTAGGGTTAGGGTTAGGGTTAGGGTTCCGGTTAGGATTCGGGTTCGGGTTAGGGCTAGGGTTCGGGTTAGGTTTAGGGTTCGTGTTAGGGGTTCGGGTTTGGCTTCGGGTTAGGGATTCCCGTTAGGGCTAGGGTTCGGGTTAGGGTTAGGGTTAGGGTTAGGGTTAGGGTTAGGGTTCGGGTTAGGGTTAGGGTTAGTATTAGGGTTAGTGTTCGGTTTAGGGTTAGAGTGAGGTTTAGGGTTTGGGTTTGGGTTAGGTTTTGGGTTAGGGTTAGGGTTAGGGTTACGGTTAGGGTTAGGGTTACGATTCGGTTTCGGGTCTGGTTAAGGTTAGGGTTAGGGTTCAGGTTAGGGATAGGGTTAGGGTTTGTATTCGGGTTAGGGGTAGGGTTAGTGTTTGGGTTAGGGTTAGGGTTAGGGTTACAGTTAGGGTTTGGATTCGGATTCTGGTTCAGGTTAGGGTTAGGGTTAGGGTTCGGGTAGGTTAGGGTTCGGGTTCGGGTTATGGTTAGGGTTAGGGTTAGGGTTACGGGTAGGGTTAGGGTTAGGGTTCGGATTAGGTTTAGGGTTCAGGTTAAGGTTAGGGTTAGGGTTAGGGTTAGAGTTCGGGTTAGGGTTTGGGTTAGGGTTAGGGTTTGGTTTCGGGTTCGGGTTCAGGTTAGGGTTAGGATTAGGGTTCGGGTAGGGTTAGGGTTCGGGTTCGGGTTATGGTTAGGGTTAGGGTTAGGGTTAGGGTTCGGGTTAGGGTTAGGGTTCATGTTAGGGTTCGGGTTCGGGTTAGGTTTCTGGTTCGGGATTGGGTTCGGTCAGGTTAGGGTTAGGGTTAAGGTTATGGTTAGGGTTCGGGTTAGCGTTAGGGTTAAGGTTAGTGTTACTGTTTGGTTTAGGTTTAGGGTTACGGTTAGGGTTCAGGTTCGGGTTAGGGTTCGGTTTCGGGTTAGGGTTAGGGTTCGGTTTCGGGTTAGTGGTAGGGTTAGGGTTAGGGTTAGAGTTCGGGTAGGGTTTGGGTTAGGGTTAGGGTTAGGGTTAGGGTTACGGTTAGGGTTAGGTTAGGGTTAGGGTTAGGGTTAGGGTTCGGGTTAGTGTTAAGTTTAGGGTTAGGGTTAGGGTTAGGGTTAGGGTTAGGGTTAGGGTTAGGGTTCGGGTTAGGGTTAGGGTTCGGGTTCGGTTTAGGGTTAGGGTTAGGGTTAGAGTTCGGGTTAGGGTTAGGGTTAGGGTTAGGGTTAGGGTTCGGGTTAGGGTTAGGGTTCGGGTTCGGTTAGGGTTAGGGTTAGGGTTAGAGTTCGGGTCAGGGTTTGGGTTAGGGTTAGGCTTTGGATTTGGGTTTGGGTTCAGGTTAGGGTTACGGTTAGGGTTTGGGTAGGGTTAGGGTTAGGGTTAGGGTTCGGGTTAGGGTTAGGGTTCAGATTAGGGTTAGGGTTCGGGTTAGCGGTTCGGGTTTGGCTTCCGGTTAGGGATTCGTGTTAGGGCTAGGGTTCGGGTTAGGTTTAGGTTTCGGTTTAGAGTTAGGGTTAGGGTTAGGGTTAGGGTTCGGGTTAGGGTTAGGGTTCGGGTTCGGGTTAGGGTTAGGGTTACGGTTAGAGTTCGGGTTAGGGTTAGGGTTAGGGTTTGGATTTGGATTCGGGTTCAGGTTAGGGTTAGGGTTAGAGTTAGGGTTAGGGTTAGGGTTAGGGTTAGGGTTAGGGTTAGGTTTCGGGTATGGGCTCGGGTTTGGGTTCGGTTTAGGGTTAGGGTTAGGGTTAGAGTTCGGGTCAGGGTTTGGGTTAGGGTTAGGCTTTGGATTTGGGTTTGGGTTCAGGTTAGGGTTAGGGTTAGGGTTCGGGTAGGGTTAGGGTTAGGGTTAGGGTTAGCGTTCCGGTTAGGGTTAGGGTTCAGGTTAGGGTTCGGGTTCGGTTTAGGGTTCGGGTTCGGGATTGGGTTCGGTCAGGTTAGGGTTAGGGTTAGGGTTATGGTTAGGGTTCGGGTTAGCGTTAGGGTTAGGGTTAGTGTTACTGTTTGGTTTAGGTTTAGGGTTAGGGTTAGGGTTCAGGTTAGGGTTAGGGTTCGGGTTCGGGTTCGGGTTAGGGTTCGGGTTCGGGTTAGGGGTAGGGTTAGGGTTAGGGTTAGAGTTCGGGTAGGGTTTTGGTTAGTGTTAGCGTTTGGATTCGGGTTCGGGTTCAGGTTAGGGTTAGGGTTACGGTTCAGGTAGGGTTACGGTTCGGGTTCGGGTTATGGTTAGGGTTAGGGTTAGAGTCCGGTTTAGGGTTAGGGTTCAGGTTAGGGTTCGGGGTCGGGTTAGGGTTCGGGTTCGGATTGGGTTCGGTTTCAGGTTAGGGTTAGGGTTAGGATTATGGATAGGGTTCGGGTTAGCGTTAGGGTTAGGGTTACTGTTTGGTTTAGGGTTAGGGTTAGGTTTAGGGTGCAGTTTAGGGTTAGGGTTCGGGTTAGGGTTAAGGTTACTGTTAGGGTTAGGTTTTGGGTTAGGGTTAGGTTTACGGTTATATTTCGTGTATGGTTAGGGTTAGCGTTAGAGTTCCGGTTAGGATTCGGGTTCGGGTTAGGGCTAGGTTTCGGGTTAGGGTTAGGGTTCGGGTTAGGAGTTCGGGTTTGGCTTCGGGATAGGGATTCCCGTTAGGGCTAGGGTTCGGGTTAGGGTTAGGGTTAGGGTTAGGGTTAGGGTTAGGGTTCGGGTTAGGGTTAGGGTTAGGGTTCGGGTTAGGGTTAGAGTGAGGTTTAGGGTTTGGGTTTGGGTTAGGTTTTGAGTTAGGGTTAGGGTTAGGGTTATTGTTAGGGTTAGGGTTAGGTTTAGAGTTCGGGTTAGGGTTTGGGTTAGGGTTAGGGTTTGGATTCGGGTTCAGGTTCAGGTTAGGGCTAGGGTTTGGGTTTGGGTAGGGTTAGGTTTCGGGTTCGGGTTATGGTTAGGGTTAGGGTTAGGGTTACGGTTAGGGTTAGGGTTAGGGTTCGGGTTAGGGTTAGGGTTCGGGTTCGGGTTAGGGTTCGGGTTAGGGTTAGGATTAGGGTTAGGGTTAGGGTTAGGGTTAGGCTTTGGGTTAGGGTTCGTTTTCGGGTTAGGGTTCGGGTTCGGGTTAGAGTTCAGGTTCGGGTTCGGGTTCGGGTTCGGGTTAGGGTTCGGTTTAAGGTTAGGGTTAGGGTTAGGGTTAGGGTTTGGTTTAGGTTTCGGTTTAGGGTTAGGGTTAGGGTTAGGGTTCGGGTTAGGGTTCGGGGTAGGGTTCGGGTTCGGATTAGGGTTCGGGTTAGGGTTAGGGTTAGGGTTCGGGTTAGTGTTCGTTTTCGGGTTAGGTTTCAGGTTCGGGTTAGGGTTAGGGTTCAGGTTAGGGTTAGGGTTACGGTTAGGGTTTGGATTCGGGTTCTGGTTCAGGTTAGGGTTAGGGTTAGGGTTCGGGTAGGGTTAGTGTTAGGGTTAGGGTTAGGGTTAGGGTTCGGGGTAGGATTCGGGTTAGAGTTAGGGTTAGGGTTCAGGTTCTGGTTAGGGTTAGGGTTAGGGTTAGTGTTCAAGTTTGGGAAAGGTTAGGGTTAGGGTTAAGGTTTGGGTTAGGGTTAGGGTTTGGGTTAGGATTAGGGTGAGGTTTAGGGTTAGGGTTCGGCTTAGGTTTAGGGTTAGGGTTTGGTTTAGGGTTAGGGTTCGGGTAGGGTTAGGGTTAGGGTTAGGGTTCACGTTGGGGTTAGGGTTAGGTTCAGGTTTAGTGTTCGTGTTCGTGTTAGGGTTAGGATTAGGGTTAGGTTTCGGGTTCAGGTTCATATTAGGGTTAGGGTTAGGGTTAGGGTTTGGGTTAGGATTCGGGTGAGGGTTACGGTTAGGTTTCGGGTTCGGGTTAGGCTGAGGATAGGGTTAGGGTTAGGGTTAGGGTTCGGGTAGGGTTAGGGTTAGGGTTTGGCTGCGGGTTAGGGTTAGGTTTACGGTTAGGGTTAGGTTTAGGGTTAGAGTTCGGGTAGGGTTAGGGTTAGGGTTAGGGTTCGGGTTAGTTTTCGGGTGAGGGTTAGGGTTATGGTTAGGGTTACGGTTAGGGTTAGTGTTCGGTTTTGGGTTAGGATCAGGGTTCGGGTTAAGGTTTGGTTAGGGCTAGTGTTCGGGTTAGGGTTAGGGTTGGAGTTAGTTTTCGGGTTAGGGTTAGGGTTCTGGTAAGATTAGGGTTAGGGTTCCGCTTAGAGGTTCGTGTTCGGGGTTCGGGTTCTTCTTAGGTTTCGGGTTCAAGTTCACGTCAGGGTTAGTGTTCGGGTTAGGTTTAAGGTTAGGGTTAGGGTTATGGTTAGGGTTCTGGTTAGCGTTAGTGTTAGGGTTAGGGTTACGGTTAGGGTTTGTTTTAGGGTTAGGGTTAGGGTTAGGGTTCACGTTAGGGTTAGGGTTAGGTTTAGGGTTAGGGTTAGTTTTCGTGATAGGGTTAGGGTTAGGGTTAGGTTTTGGGTTCAGGTTCATGTTAAGGTTAGGGTTCGGGTTAGGGTAAGGGTTAGGGTTACGTTTCGGGTTAGGGTTAGGATTAGTGTTAGGTTTCGGGGTAGGGCTAGGGTTCTGGTTAGGGTTATGGTTCGGTTTAGGGTTAGGGTTCGTGTTAGGGTTCTGGTTCGCGTAGGGTACGGTTAGGGTTCGGGTTCAGGTTTGTGTTAGGCTGAGGTTTAGGGTTAGGGTTAGGGTTAGGGTTAGGGTTCAGGTTACGGTTCGGGTTAAAGTTCGAGTAAGGGTTAGGGTAAGGGTTAGGATTAGGTTAGGGTTAGGGTTCGGGTTAGGGTCAGGGTAATGGTCAGGATCTGGCTCAGGATCTGGGTCAGGGAATAGGGTTTGGGTTCCAGTTAGGGTACGGGTCGGGTAAGAGACCACAGTGCCCAGGCACCGTCTGACCACTTCCCTCATCCCGGAGGTTTTGCAGCAGGACTTCAACCCGAACGAACCCAGCCCGGACACCCCCTGGGGCAAAAACGGCTTCCGACGAGCAATATGCTCTTGCTGTGGAAAACCTATCCCAAGAGGGGGTAGCCAGGTAAACAAAATGCCACACACCCAGATGTAAGAGACAATATTGCCCAGGCATGGTCTAAGCCCCTCACCTCGTCCCTGTGCTTTGGGGAGCCGGAGGGACACCCGAGGCCCACGGCCCTGAGACCCCTTTGCAAAAAGCCGGCTTCCCACGGAAACAGTTTTCCTGAGGTGCAGACCCTATCCCAAGTGGTTGTTGCAAGGTAAAGCAAATGCCCTCCACTTCTCTGGAAGAAACCACAGTGCCCAGCCATGTTCTAAGCCCTCCCATCCTCCCTGGGCTTCTGGCAGCAGGAGTGAAAAGAGAGGAGAAGAGCACTGGGACCCGTTTGACAAAAACCGGCTTCCCACGGGAAAGTCTTTCTCCACGTGCAGACATGCTCCCAGGTGCCTGGGGCAAGGGGAAGGAAATGCCATACACTGACCTGGAAGAGACCACAGGGCCCAGGCACAGTCTGAACCCTTCCCTCATCCCGGCGGTTTTGCTAGCAGGAGTTCAACCCCAAGGAACACAGCCCGGAGACCCCTGGGGCAAAAACGGCTTCCGACGAACAATACGTGCTTGCTGTGGAAAACCTATCCCAAGTGGGGGTAGCCAGGTAAACAAAATGCCACACACCCAGGTGTAAGAAACAACATTGCCCAGGCATGGTGGAAGCCCCTCACCTCGTCCCTGTGCTTTGGGGAGCCGGAGGGACAGCCGAGGCCCACGGCCCTGAGACCCCTTTGCAAAAAGCCGGCTTCCCACGGAAACAGGTTTCCTGAGGTGCAGACCCTCTCACAAGTGGTTGTGGCAAGGTAAAGCAAATGCCCTCCACTTCTCTGGAAGAAACCACAGTGCCCAGCCATGTTCTAAGCCCTCCCATCCTCCCTGGGCTTCTGGCAGCAGGAGTGAAAAGAGAGGAGCAGAGCACTGGGACCCGTTTGACAAAAACCGGCTTCCCACGGGAAAGTCTTTCTCCACGTGCAGACATGCTCCCAGGTGCCTGTGGCAAGGGGAAGGAAATGCCATACACTGACCTGGAAGAGACCACAGGGCCCAGGCACAGTCTGAACGCTTCCCTCATCCCGGCGGTTTTGCTAGCAGGAGTTCAACCCCAACGATCACAGCCCGGAGACCCTTGGGGCAAAAACGGCTTCCGACGAACAATAGGTGCTTGCTGTGGAAAACCTATCCCAAGTGGGGGTAGCCAGGTAAACAAAATGCCACACACCCAGGTGTAAGAAACAACATTGCCCAGCATGGTGTAAGCCCCTCACCTGTTCCCTGTGCTTTGGGGAGCCGGAGGGACAGCCGAGGCCCACGGCCCTGAGACCCCTTTGCAAAAAGCCGGCTTCCCACGGAAACAGTTTTCCTGAGGTGCAGACCCTCTCACAAGTGGTTGTGGCAAGGTAAAGCAAATGCCCTCCACTTCTCTGGAAGAAACCACAGTGCCCAGCCATGGTCTAAGCCCTCCCATCCTCCATGGGCTTCTGGCAGCAGGAGTGAAAGAGAGGAGCAGAGCACTGGGACCCGTTTGACAAAAACCGGCTTCCCATGGGAAAGTCTTTCTCCACGTGCAGACATGCTCCCAGGTGCCTGTGGCAAGGGAAAGGAAATGTCATACACTGACCTGGAAGAGACCACAGGGCCCAGGCACAGTCTGAACCCTTCCCTCAACCCGGCGGTTTTGCTAGCAGGAGTTCAACCCCAACGAACACAGCCCGGAATCCCCTGGGGGAAAAACGGCTTCCGGCGAACCATAGGTGCTTGCTGTGGAAAACCTATCCCAAGTGGGGGTAGCCAGGTAAACAAAATGCCACACACCCAGGTGTAAGAAACAACATTGCCCAGGCATGGTGGAAGCCCCTCACCTCGTCCCTGTTCTTTGGGGAGCCGGAGGGACAGCCGAGGACCACGGCCCTGAGACCCCTTTGCAAAAAGCCGGCTTCCCACGGAAACAGTTTTCCTGAGGTGCAGACCCTCTCACAAGTGGTTGTGGCAAGGTAAAGCAAATGCCCTCCACTTCTCTGGAAGAAACCACAGTGCCCAGCCATGTTCTAAGCCCTCCCATCCTCCCTGGGCTTCTGGCAGCAGGAGTGAAAAGAGAGGAGCAGAGCACTGGGACCCGTTTGACAAAAACCGGCTTCCCACGGGAAAGTCTTTCTCCATGTGGAGACATGCTCCCAGGTGCCTGTGCAAGGGTAAGGAAATGCCATACACTGACCTGGAAGAGACCACAGGGCCCAGGCACAGTCTGAACACTTCCCTCATCCCGGCGGTTTTGCTAGCAGGAGTTCAACCCCAAGGAACACAGCCCGGAGACCCCTGGGGCAAAAACGGCTTCCCAGGAACAATAGGTGCTTGCTGTGGAAAACATATCCCAAGGGGGGTACCCAGGTAAACAAAATGCCACACACCCAGGTGTAAGAAACAACATTGCCCAGGCATGGTGTAAGCCCCTCAACTCGTCCCTGTGCTTTGGGGAGCCGGAGGGACAGCCGAGGCCCACGGCCCTGAGACCCCTTTGCAAAAAGCCGGCTTCCCACGGAAACAGGTTTCCTGAGGTGCAGACCCTATCCCAAGTGGTTGTGGCAAGGTAAAGCAAATGCCCTCCACTTCTCTGGAAGAAACCACAGTGCCCAGCCATGTTCTAAGCCCTCCCATCCTCCCTGGGCTTCTGGCAGCAGGAGTGAAAAGAGAGGAGCAGAGCACTGGGACCCGTTTGACAAAAACCGGCTTCCCATGGGAAAGTCTTTCTCCACGTGCAGACATGCTCCCAGGTGCCTGTGCAAAGGGAAGGAAATGCCATACACTGACCTGGAAGAGACCACAGGGCCCAGGCACAGTCTGAACCCTTCCCTCATCCCGGCGGTTTTGCTAGCAGGAGTTCAACCCCAAGGAACACAGCCCGGAGACCCCTGGGACAAAAACGGCTTCCCAGGAACAATAGGTGCTTGCTGCGGAAAACCTATCCCAAGTGGGGGGTAGCCAGGTAAACAAAATGCCACACACCCAGGTGTAAGAAACAACATTGCCCAGGCATGGTGTAAGCCCCTCACCTCGTCCCTGTGCTTTGGGGAGCCGGACGGACAGCCGAGGACCACGGCCCTGAGACCTCTTTGCAAAAAGCCGGTTTCCCACGGAAACAGTTTTCCTGAGGTGCAGACCCTCTCACAAGTGGTTGTGGCAAGCTAAAGCAAATGCCCTCCACTTCTCTGGAAGAAACCACAGTGCCCAGCCATGTTCTAAGCCCTCCCATCCTACCTGGACTTCTGGCAGCAAGAGTGAAAATAGAAGAGCAGAGCACTGGGACCCGTTTGACAAAAACCGGCTTCCCACGGGAAAGTCTTTCTCCACGTGGAGACATGCTCCCAGGTGCCTGTGCAAGGGGAAGGAAATGCCATACACTGACCTGGAAGAGACCACAGGGCCCAGGCACAGTCTGAACACTTCCCTCATCCCGGCGGTTTTGCTAGCAGGAGTTCAACCCCAACGAACACAACCCGGGGACCCCTGGGGCAAAAACGGCTTGCGACGAACAATAGGTGCTTGCTGTGGAAAACCTATCCCAAGGGGGGTAGCCAGGTAAACAAAATGCCACACACCCAGGTGTAAGAAACAACATTGCCCAGGCAGGGTGTAAGCCCCTCACCTCGTCCCTGTGCTTTGGGGAGCCGGAGGGACAGCCGAGGCCCACGGCCCTGAGACCCCTTCGCAAAAAGCTGGCTTCCCACGGAAACAGGTTTCCTGAGGTGCAGACCCTATCCCAAGTGGTTGTGGCAAGGTAAAGCAAATGCCCTCCACTTCTCTGGAAGAAACCACAGTGCCCAGCCATGTTCTAAGCCCTCTCATCCTCCCTGGGCTTCTGGCAGCAGGAGTGAAAAGAGAGGAGCAGAGCACTGGGACCCGTCTGACAAAAACCGGCTTCCCATGGGAAAATCTTTCTCCACGTGCAAACATGCTCCCAGGTGCCTGTGCAAAGGGGAAGGAAATGCCATACACTGACCTGGAAGAGACCACAGGGCCCAGGCAGAGTCTGAACCCTTCCCTCATCCCGGCGGTTTTGCTAGCAGGAGTTCAACCCCAACGAACACAGCCTGGAGACCCCTGGGGCAAAAACGGCTTCCGAGAAACAATAGGTGCTTGCTGTGGAAAACCTATCCCAAGTGGGGGGTAGCCAGGTAAACAAAATGCCACACACCCAGGTGTAAGAAACAACATTGCCCAGGCATGGTGGAAGCCCCTCACCTCGTCCCTGTGCTTTGGGGAGCCGGAGGGACAGCCGAGGCCCACGGCCCTGAGACCCCTTTGCAAAAAGCCGGCTTCCCACGGAAACAGTTTTCCTGAGGTGCAGACCCTCTCACAAGAGGTTGTGGCAAGGTAAAGCAAATGCCCTCCACTTCTCTGGAAGAAACCACAGTGCCCAGCCATGTTCTAAGCCCTCCCATCCTCCCTGGGCTTCTGGCAGCAGGAGTGAAAAGAGAGGAGCAGAGCACTGGGACCCGTTTGACAAAAACCGGCTTCCCACGGGAAAGTCTTTCTCCACGTGCAGACATGCTCCCAGGTGCCTGTGGCAAGGGGAAGGAAATGCCATACACTGACCTGGAAGAGACCACAGGGCCCAGGCACAGTCTGAACCCTTCCCTCATCATGGCGGTTTTGCTAGCAGGAGTTCAACCCCAACGAACACAGCCCGGAGACCCCTGGGGAAAAAACGCCTTCCGACGAACAATAGGTGCTTGCTGTGGAAAACCTATCCCAAGTGGGGGGTAGCCAGGTAAACAAAATGCCACACACCCAGGTGTAAGAAACAACATTGCCCAGGCATGGTGTAAGCCCCTCACCTCGTCCCTGTGCTTTGGGGAGCCGGAGGGACAGCCGAGGCCCACGGCCCTGAGACCCCTTTGCAAAAAGCCGGCTTCCCACGGAAACAGTTTTCCTGAGGTGCAGACCCTCTCACAAGTGGTTGTGGCAAGGTAAAGCAAATGCCCTCCACTTCTCTGGAAGAAACCACAGTGCCCAGCCATGTTCTAAGCCCTCCCATCCTCCCTGGACTTCTGACAGCAGGAGTGAAAAGAGAAGAGTAGAGCACTGGGACCCGTTTGACAAAAACCGGCTTCCCACGGGAAAGCTTTCTCCACGTGGAGACATGCTCCCAGGTGCCTGTGCAAGGGGAAGGAAATGCCATACACTGACCTGGAAGAGACCACAGGGCCCAGGCACAGTCTGAACCCTTCCCTCATCCCGGCGGTTATGCTAGCAGGAGTTCAACCCCAATGAACACAGACCGGAAACCCCTGGGGCAAAAACGGCTTGCTACGAACAATAGGTGCTTGCTGTGGAAAACCTATCCCAAGTGGGGGTAGCCAGGTAAACAAAATGCCACACACCCAGGTGTAAGACACAACATTGCCCAGGCATGGTGGAAGCCCCTCAACTCGTCCCTGTGCTTTGGGGAGCCGGAGGGACAGCCGAGGCCCACGGCCCTGAGACCCCTTTGCAACTAGCCGGCTTCCCACGGAAACAGTTTTCCTGAGGTGCAGACCCTCTCACAAGTGGTTGTGGCAAGGTAAAGCAAATGCCCTCCACTTCTCTGGAAGAAACCACAGTGCCCAGCCATGTTCTAAGCCCTCCCATCCTCCCTGGGCTTCTGGCAGCAGGAGTGAAAAGAGAGGAGCAGAGCACTGGGACCCGTTTGACAAAAACCGGCTTCCCACGGGAAAGTCTTTCTCCACGTGCAGACATGCTCCCAGGTGCCTGGGGCAAGGGGAAGGAAATGCCATACACTGACCTGGAAGAGACCACAGGGCCCAGGCACAGTCTGAACCCTTCCCTCATCCCGGCGGTTTTGCTAGCAGGAGTTCAACCCCAACGAACATAGCCCGGAGACCCCTGGGGCAAAAACGGCTTCCGACGAACCATACGTGCTTGCTGTGGAAAACCTATCCCAAGTGGGGGGTAGCCAGGTAAACAAAATGCCACACACCCAGGTGTAAGAAACAACATTGCCCAGGCATGGTCTAAGCCCCTCACCTCGTCCCTGTGCTTTGGGGAGCCGGAGGGACAGCCGAGGCCCACGGCCCTGAGACCACTTTGCAAAAAGCCGGCTTCCCACGGAAACAGTTTTCCTGAGGTGCAGACCCTCTCACAAGTGGTTGTGGCAAGGTAAAGCAAATGCCCTCCACTTCTCTGGAAGAAACCACAGTGCCCAGCCATGTTCTAAGCCCTCCCAACCTCCCTGGACTTCTGGCAGCAGGAGTGAAAAGAGAAGAGCAGAGCACTGGGACCCGTTTGACAAAAACCGGCTTCCCACGGGAAAGTCTTTCTCCACGTGGAGACATGCTCCCAGGTGCCTGTGGCAAGGGGAAGGAAATGCCATACACTGACCTGGAAGAGACCACAGGGCCCAGGCACAGTCTGAACGCTTCCCTCATCCCGGCGGTTTTGCTAGTAGGAGTTCAACCGCAAGGAACAGAGCCCGGAGACCCCTGGGGCAAAAACGGCTTGCGACGAACAATAGGTGCTTGCTGTGGAAAACCTATCCCCAGTGGGGGTAGCCAGGTAAACAAAATGCCACACACCCAGGTGTAAGAAACAACATTGCCCAGGCATGGTGTAAGCCCCTCACCTCGTCCCTGTGCTTTGGGGAGCCGGAGGGACAGCCGAGGCCCACGGCCCTGAGACCCCTTTGCAAAAAGCCGGCTTCCCACGGAAACAGTATTCCTGAGGTGCAGACCCTCTCACAAGTGGTTGAGGCAAGGTAAAGCAAATGCCCTCCATTTCTCTGGAAGAAACCACAGTGCCCAGCCATGTTCTAAGCCCTCCCATCCTCCCTGGGCTTCTGGCAGCAGGAGTGAAAAGAGAGGAGCAGAGCACTGGGACCCGTTTGACAAAAACCGGCTTCCCACGGGAAAGTCTTTCTCCACGTGCAGACATGCTCCCAGGTGCCTGTGGCAAGGGGAAGGAAATGCCATACACTGACCTGGAAGAGACCACAGGGCCCAGGCACAGTCTGAACCCTTCCCTCATCCCGGCGGTTTTGCTAGCAGGAGTTCAACCCCAACGAACACAGCCCGGAGACCCCTGGGGCAAAAACGGCTTGCGACGAACAATAGGTGCTTGCTGTGGAAAACCTATCCCAAGTGGGGGTAGCCAGGTAAACAAAATGCCACACACCCAGGTGTAAGAAACCACATTGCCCAGGCATGGTGGAAGCCCCTCACCTCGTCCCTGTGCTTTGGGGAGCCGGAGGGACAGCCGAGGCCCACGGCCCTGAGACCCCTTTGCAAAAAGCCGGCTTCCCACGGAAACAGTTTTCCTGAGGTGCAGACCCTCTCACAACTGGTTGTGGCAAGGTAAAGCAAATGCCCTCCACTTCTCTGGAAGAAACCACAGTGCCCAGCCATGTTCTAAGCCCTCCCATCCTCCCTGGGCTTCTGGCAGCAGGAGTGAAAAGAGAAGAGCAGAGCACTGGGACCCGTTTGACAAAAACCGGCTTCCCACGGGAAAGTCTTTCTCCACGTGGAGACATGCTCCCAGGTGCCTGTGGCAAGGGGAAGGAAATGCCATACACTGACCTGGAAGAGACCACAGGGCCCAGGCACAGTCTGAACCCTTCCCTCATCCCGGCGGTTTTGCTAGCAGGAGTTCAACACTAGGAACACAGCCCGCAGACCCCTGGTGCAAAAACGGCTTCCGACGAACAATAGGTGCTTGCTGTGGAAAACCTATCCCAAGTGGGGGTAGCCAGGTAAACAAAATGCCACACACCCAGGTGTAAGAAACAACATTGCCCAGGCATTGTGTAAGCCCCTCACCTGGTCCCTGTGCTTTGGGGAGCCGGAGGGACAGCCGAGGCCTACGGCCCTGAGACCCGTTTGCAAAAAGCCGGCTTCCCACGGAAACAGTTTTCCTGAGGTGCAGACCCTCTCACAAGTGGTTGTGGCAAGGTAAAGCAAATGCCCTCCATTTCTCTGGAAGAAACCACAGTGCCCAGCCATGTTCTAAGCCCTCCCATCCTCCCTGGGCTTCTGGCAGCAGGAGTGAAAAGAGAGGAGCAGAGCACTGGGACCCGTTTGACAAAAACCGGCTTCCCACGGGAAAGTCTTTGTCCACGTGCAGACATGCACCCAGGGGCCTGTGGCAAGGGGAAGGAAATGCCATACACTGACCTGGAAGAGACCACAGGGCCCAGGCACAGTCTGAACCCTTCCCTCATCCCGGCGGTTTTGCTAGCAGGAGTTCAACCCCAACGAACACAGCCCGGAGACCCCTGGGGCAAAAACGGCTTCCGACGAACAATAGGTGCTTGCTGTGGAAAACCTATCCCAAGTGGGGGTAGCCAGGTAAACAAAATGCCACACACCCAGGTGTAAGAAACCACATTGCCCAGGCATGGTGGAAGCCCCTCACCTCGTCCCTGTGCTTTGGGGAGCCGGAGGGACAGCCGAGGCCCACGGCCCTGAGACCCCTTTGCAAAAAGCCGGCTTCCCACGGAAACAGTTTTCCTGAGGTGCAGACCCTCTCACAAGTGGTTGTGGCAAGGTAAAGCAAATGCCCTCCACTTCTCTGGAAGAAACCACAGTGCCCAGCCATGTTCTAAGCCCTCCCATCCTCCCTGGGCTTCTGGCAGCAGGAGTGAAAAGAGAGGAGCAGAGCACTGGGACCCGTTTGACAAAAACCGGCTTCCCACGGGAAAGTCTTTCTCCACGTGCAGACATGCTCCCAGGTGCCTGTGGCAAGGGGAAGGAAATGCCATACACTGACCTGGAAGAGACCACAGGGCCCAGGCACAGTCTGAACCCTTCCCTCATCCCGGCGGTTTTGCTAGCAGGAGTTCAACCCCAACGAACACAGCCCGGAGACCCCTGGGGCAAAAACGGCTTCCGACGAACAATAGGTGCTTGCTGTGGAAAACCTATCCCAAGTGGGGGGTAGCCAGGTAAACAAAATGCCACACACCCAGGTGTAAGAAACAACATTGCCCAGGCATGGTGTAAGCCCCTCACCTCGTCCCTGTGCTTTGGGGAGCCGGAGGGACAGCCGAGGCCCACGGCCCTGAGACCCCTTTGCAAAAAGCCGGCTTCCCACGGAAACAGTTTTCCTGAGGTGCAGACCCTCTCACAAGTGGTTGTGGCAAGGTAAAGCAAATGCCCTCCACTTCTCTGGAAGAAACCACAGTGCCCAGCCATGTTCTAAGCCCTCCCATCCTCCCTGGACTTCTGACAGCAGGAGTGAAAAGAGAAGAGTAGAGCACTGGGACCCGTTTGACAAAAACCGGCTTCCCACGGGAAAGTCTTTCTCCACGTGGAGACATGCTCCCAGGTGCCTGTGCAAGGGGAAGGAAATGCCATACACTGACCTGGAAGAGACCACAGGGCCCAGGCACAGTCTGAACCCTTCCCTCATCCCGGCGGTTATGCTAGCAGGAGTTCAACCCCAATGAACACAGACCGGAAACCCCTGGGGCAAAAACGGCTTGCTACGAACAATAGTTGCTTGCTGTGGAAAACCTATCCCAAGTGGGGGTAGCCAGGTAAACAAAATGCCACACACCCAGGTGTAAGACACAACATTGCCCAGGCATGGTGTAAGCCCCTCAACTCGTCCCTGTGCTTTGGGGAGCCGGAGGGACAGCCGAGGCCCACGGCCCTGAGACCCCTTTGCAACAAGCCGGCTTCCCACGGAAACAGTTTTCCTGAGGTGCAGACCCTCTCACAAGTGGTTGTGGCAAGGTAAAGCAAATGCCCTCCATTTCTCTGGAAGAAACCACAGTGCCCAGCCATGTTCTAAGCCCTCCCATCCTCCCTGGGCTTCTGGCAGCAAGAGTGAAAAGAGAGGAGCAGAGCACTGGGACCCGTTTGATAAAAACCGGCTTCCCACGGGAAAGTCTTTCTCCACGTGCAGACATGCTCCCAGGTGCCTGGGGCAAGGGGAAGGAAATGCCATACACTGACCTGTAAGAGACCACAGGGCCCAGGCACAGTCTGAAGCCTTCCCTCATCCCGGCGGTTTTGCTAGCAGGAGTTCAACCCCAATGAACACAGACCGGAGACCCCTGGGGCAAAAACGGCTTGCGACGAACAATAGGTGCTTGCTGTGGAAAACCTATCCCAAGTGGGGGTAGCCAGCTTAACAAAATGCCACACACCCAGGTGTAAGAAACAACATTGCCCAGGCATGGTCTAAGCCCCTCACCTCGTCCCTGTGCTTTGGGGAGCCGGAGGGACAGCCGAGGCCCACGGCCCTGAGACCCCTTTGCAAAAAGCCGGCTTCCCACGGAAACAGTTTTCCTGAGGTGCAGACCCTCTCACAAGTGGTTGTGGCAAGGTAAAGCAAATGCCCTCCACTTCTCTGGAAGAAACCACAGTGCCCAGCCATGTTCTAAGCCCTCCCATCCTCCCTGGGCTTCTGGCAGCAGGAGTGAAAAGAGAGGAGCAGAGCACTGGGACCCGTTTGACAAAAACCGGCTTCCCACGGGAAAGTCTTTCTCCACGTGCAGACATGCTCCCAGGTGCCTGTGGCAAGGGGAAGGAAATGCCATACACTGACCTGGAAGAGACCACAGGGCCCAGGCACAGTCTGAACCCTTACCTCATCCCGGCGGTTTTGCTAGCAGGAGTTCAACCCCAACGAACACAGCCCGGAGACCCCTGGGGCAAAAACGGCTTCCGACGAACAATAGGTGCTTGCTGTGGAAAACCTATCCCAAGTGGGGGGTAGCCAGGTAAACAAAATGCCACACACCCAGGTGTAAGAAACAACATTGCCCAGGCATGGTGTAAGCCCCTCACCTCGTCCCTGTGCTTTGGGGAGCCGGAGGGACAGCCGAGGCCCACGGCCCTGAGACCCCTTTGCAAAAAGCCGGCTTCCCACGGAAACAGTTTTCCTGAGGTGCAGACCCTCTCACAAGTGGTTGTGGCAAGGTAAAGCAAATGCCCTCCACTTCTCTGGAAGAAACCACAGTGCCCAGCCATGTTCTAAGCCCTCCCATCCTCCCTGGACTTCTGACAGCAGGAGTGAAAAGAGAAGAGTAGAGCACTGGGACCCGTTTGACAAAAACCGGCTTCCCACGGGAAAGTCTTTCTCCACGTGGAGACATGCTCCCAGGTGCCTGTGCAAGGGGAAGGAAATGCCATACACTGACCTGGAAGAGACCACAGGGCCCAGGCACAGTCTGAACCCTTCCCTCATCCCGGCGGTTATGCTAGCAGGAGTTCAACCCCAATGAACACAGACCGGAAACCCCTGGGGCAAAAACGGCTTGCTACGAACAATAGGTGCTTGCTGTGGAAAACCTATCCCAAGTGGGGGTAGCCAGGTAAACAAAATGCCACACACCCAGGTGTAAGACACAACATTGCCCAGGCATGGTGTAAGCCCCTCAACTCGTCCCTGTGCTTTGGGGAGCCGGAGGGACAGCCGAGGCCCACGGCCCTGAGACCCCTTTGCAACAAGCCGGCTTCCCACGGAAACAGTTTTCCTGAGGTGCAGACCCTCTCACAAGTGGTTGTGGCAAGGTAAAGCAAATGCCCTCCATTTCTCTGGAAGAAACCACAGTGCCCAGCCATGTTCTAAGCCCTCCCATCCTCCCTGGGCTTCTGGCAGCAAGAGTGAAAAGAGAGGAGCAGAGCACTGGGACCCGTTTGATAAAAACCGGCTTCCCACGGGAAAGTCTTTCTCCACGTGCAGACATGCTCCCAGGTGCCTGGGGCAAGGGGAAGGAAATGCCATACACTGACCTGTAAGAGACCACAGGGCCCAGGCACAGTCTGAAGCCTTCCCTCATCCCGGCGGTTTTGCTAGCAGGAGTTCAACCCCAATGAACACAGACCGGAGACCCCTGGGGCAAAAACGGCTTGCGACGAACAATAGGTGCTTGCTGTGGAAAACCTATCCCAAGTGGGGGTAGCCAGCTTAACAAAATGCCACACACCCAGGTGTAAGAAACAACATTGCCCAGGCATGGTCTAAGCCCCTCACCTCGTCCCTGTGCTTTGGGGAGCCGGAGGGACAGCCGAGGCCCACGGCCCTGAGACCCCTTTGCAAAAAGCCGGCTTCCCACGGAAACAGTTTTCCTGAGGTGCAGACCCTCTCACAAGTGGTTGTGGCAAGGTAAAGCAAATGCCCTCCACTTCTCTGGAAGAAACCACAGTGCCCAGCCATGTTCTAAGCCCTCCCATCCTCCCTGGGCTTCTGGCAGCAGGAGTGAAAAGAGAGGAGCAGAGCACTGGGACCCGTTTGACAAAACCCGGCTTCCCACGGGAAAGTCTTTCTCCACGTGCAGACATGCTCCCAGGTGCCTGTGGCAAGGGGAAGGAAATGCCATACACTGACCTGGAAGAGACCACAGGGCCCAGGCACAGTCTGAACGCTTCCCTCATCCCGGCGGTTTTGCTAGTAGGAGTTCAACCGCAAGGAACAGAGCCCGGAGACCCCTGGGGCAAAAACGGCTTGCGACGAACAATAGGTGCTTGCTGTGGAAAACCTATCCCAAGTGGGGGTAGCCAGGTAAACAAAATGCCACACACCCAGGTGTAAGAAACAACATTGCCCAGGCATGGTGGAAGCCCCTCACCTCGTCCCTGTGCTTTGGGGAGCCGGAGGGACAGCCGAGGCCCACGGCCCTGAGACCCCTTTGCAAAAAGCCGGCTTCCCACGGAAACAGTATTCCTGAGGTGCAGACCCTCTCACAAGTGGTTGAGGCAAGGTAAAGCAAATGCCCTCCACTTCTCTGGAAGAAACCACAGTGCCCAGCCATGTTCTAAGCCCTCCCATCCTCCCTGGGCTTCTGGCAGCAGGAGTGAAAAGAGAGGAGCAGAGCACTGGGACCCGTTTGACAAAAACCGGCTTCCCACGGGAAAGTATTTCTCCACGTGCAGACATGCTCCCAGGTGCCTGTGGCAAGGGGAAGGAAATGCCATACACTGACCTGGAAGAGACCACAGGGCCCAGGCACAGTCTGAACCCTTCCCTCATCCCGGCGGTTTTGCTAGCAGGAGTTCAACCCCAACGAACACAGCCCGGAGACCCCTGGGGCAAAAACGGCTTGCGACGAACAATAGGTGCTTGCTGTGGAAAACCTATCCCAAGTGGGGGTAGCCAGGTAAACAAAATGCCACACACCCAGGTGTAAGAAACCACATTGCCCAGGCATGGTGGAAGCCCCTCACCTCGTCCCTGTGCTTTGGGGAGCCGGAGGGACAGCCGAGGCCCACGGCCCTGAGACCCCTTTGCAAAAAGCCGGCTTCCCACGGAAACAGTTTTCCTGAGGTGCAGACCCTCTCACAACTGGTTGTGGCAAGGTAAAGCAAATGCCCTCCACTTCTCTGGAAGAAACCACAGTGCCCAGCCATGTTCTAAGCCCTCCCATCCTCCCTGGGCTTCTGGCAGCAGGAGTGAAAAGAGAAGAGCAGAGCACTGGGACCCGTTTGACAAAAACCGGCTTCCCACGGGAAAGTCTTTCTCCACGTGCAGACATGCTCCCAGGTGCCTGTGGCAAGGGGAAGGAAATGCCATACACTGACCTGGAAGAGACCACAGGGCCCAGGAACAGTCTGAACCCTTCCCTCATCCCGGCGGTTTTGCTAGCAGAAGTTCAACACTAGGAACACAGCCCGCAGACCCCTGGGGCAAAAACGGCTTCCGACGAACAATAGGTGCTTGCTGTGGAAAACCTATCCCAAGTGGGGGGTAGCCAGGTAAACAAAATGCCACACACCCAGGTGTAAGAAACAACATTGCCCAGGCATGGTGTAAGCCCCTCACCTCGTCCCTGTGCTTTGGGGAGCCGGAGGGACAGCCGAGGCCCACGGCCCTGAGACCCCTTTGCAAAAAGCCGGCTTCCCACGGAAACAGTTTTCCTGAGGTGCAGACCCTCTCACAAGTGGTTGTGGCAAGGTAAAGCAAATGCCCTCCACTTCTCTGGAAGAAACCACAGTGCCCAGCCATGTTCTAAGCCCTCCCATCCTCCCTGGACTTCTGACAGCAGGAGTGAAAAGAGAAGAGTAGAGCACTGGGACCCGTTTGACAAAAACCGGCTTCCCACGGGAAAGTCTTTCTCCACGTGGAGACATGCTCCCAGGTGCCTGTGCAAGGGGAAGGAAATGCCATACACTGACCTGGAAGAGACCACAGGGCCCAGGCACAGTCTGAACCCTTCCCTCATCCCGGCGGTTATGCTAGCAGGAGTTCAACCCCAATGAACACAGACCGGAAACCCCTGGGGCAAAAACGGCTTGCTACGAACAATAGGTGCTTGCTGTGGAAAACCTATCCCAAGTGGGGGTAGCCAGGTAAACAAAATGCCACACACCCAGGTGTAAGACACAACATTGCCCAGGCATGGTGTAAGCCCCTCAACTCGTCCCTGTGCTTTGGGGAGCCGGAGGGACAGCCGAGGCCCACGGCCCTGAGACCCCTTTGCAACAAGCCGGCTTCCCACGGAAACAGTTTTCCTGAGGTGCAGACCCTCTCACAAGTGGTTGTGGCAAGGTAAAGCAAATGCCCTCCATTTCTCTGGAAGAAACCACAGTGCCCAGCCATGTTCTAAGCCCTCCCATCCTCCCTGGGCTTCTGGCAGCAAGAGTGAAAAGAGAGGAGCAGAGCACTGGGACCCGTTTGATAAAAACCGGCTTCCCACGGGAAAGTCTTTCTCCACGTGCAGACATGCTCCCAGGTGCCTGGGGCAAGGGGAAGGAAATGCCATACACTGACCTGTAAGAGACCACAGGGCCCAGGCACAGTCTGAAGCCTTCCCTCATCCCGGCGGTTTTGCTAGCAGGAGTTCAACCCCAATGAACACAGACCGGAGACCCCTGGGGCAAAAACGGCTTGCGACGAACAATAGGTGCTTGCTGTGGAAAACCTATCCCAAGTGGGGGTAGCCAGCTTAACAAAATGCCACACACCCAGGTGTAAGAAACAACATTGCCCAGGCATGGTCTAAGCCCCTCACCTCGTCCCTGTGCTTTGGGGAGCCGGAGGGACAGCCGAGGCCCACGGCCCTGAGACCCCTTTGCAAAAAGCCGGCTTCCCACGGAAACAGTTTTCCTGAGGTGCAGACCCTCTCACAAGTGGTTGTGGCAAGGTAAAGCAAATGCCCTCCACTTCTCTGGAAGAAACCACAGTGCCCAGCCATGTTCTAAGCCCTCCCATCCTCCCTGGGCTTCTGGCAGCAGGAGTGAAAAGAGAGGAGCAGAGCACTGGGACCCGTTTGACAAAACCCGGCTTCCCACGGGAAAGTCTTTCTCCACGTGCAGACATGCTCCCAGGTGCCTGTGGCAAGGGGAAGGAAATGCCATACACTGACCTGGAAGAGACCACAGGGCCCAGGCACAGTCTGAACGCTTCCCTCATCCCGGCGGTTTTGCTAGTAGGAGTTCAACCGCAAGGAACAGAGCCCGGAGACCCCTGGGGCAAAAACGGCTTGCGACGAACAATAGGTGCTTGCTGTGGAAAACCTATCCCAAGTGGGGGTAGCCAGGTAAACAAAATGCCACACACCCAGGTGTAAGAAACAACATTGCCCAGGCATGGTGGAAGCCCCTCACCTCGTCCCTGTGCTTTGGGGAGCCGGAGGGACAGCCGAGGCCCACGGCCCTGAGACCCCTTTGCAAAAAGCCGGCTTCCCACGGAAACAGTATTCCTGAGGTGCAGACCCTCTCACAAGTGGTTGAGGCAAGGTAAAGCAAATGCCCTCCACTTCTCTGGAAGAAACCACAGTGCCCAGCCATGTTCTAAGCCCTCCCATCCTCCCTGGGCTTCTGGCAGCAGGAGTGAAAAGAGAGGAGCAGAGCACTGGGACCCGTTTGACAAAAACCGGCTTCCCACGGGAAAGTATTTCTCCACGTGCAGACATGCTCCCAGGTGCCTGTGGCAAGGGGAAGGAAATGCCATACACTGACCTGGAAGAGACCACAGGGCCCAGGCACAGTCTGAACCCTTCCCTCATCCCGGCGGTTTTGCTAGCAGGAGTTCAACCCCAACGAACACAGCCCGGAGACCCCTGGGGCAAAAACGGCTTGCGACGAACAATAGGTGCTTGCTGTGGAAAACCTATCCCAAGTGGGGGTAGCCAGGTAAACAAAATGCCACACACCCAGGTGTAAGAAACCACATTGCCCAGGCATGGTGGAAGCCCCTCACCTCGTCCCTGTGCTTTGGGGAGCCGGAGGGACAGCCGAGGCCCACGGCCCTGAGACCCCTTTGCAAAAAGCCGGCTTCCCACGGAAACAGTTTTCCTGAGGTGCAGACCCTCTCACAACTGGTTGTGGCAAGGTAAAGCAAATGCCCTCCACTTCTCTGGAAGAAACCACAGTGCCCAGCCATGTTCTAAGCCCTCCCATCCTCCCTGGGCTTCTGGCAGCAGGAGTGAAAAGAGAAGAGCAGAGCACTGGGACCCGTTTGACAAAAACCGGCTTCCCACGGGAAAGTCTTTCTCCACGTGCAGACATGCTCCCAGGTGCCTGTGGCAAGGGGAAGGAAATGCCATACACTGACCTGGAAGAGACCACAGGGCCCAGGAACAGTCTGAACCCTTCCCTCATCCCGGCGGTTTTGCTAGCAGGAGTTCAACACTAGGAACACAGCCCGCAGACCCCTGGGGCAAAAACGGCTTCCGACGAACAATAGGTGCTTGCTGTGGAAAACCTATCCCAAGTGGGGGTAGCCAGGTAAACAAAATGCCACACACCCAGGTGTAAGAAACAACATTGCCCAGGCATGGTGTAAGCCCCTCACCTGGTCCCTGTGCTTTGGGGAGCCGGAGGGACAGCCGAGGCCCACGGCCCTGAGACCCGTTTGCAAAAAGCCGGCTTACCACGGAAACAGTTTTCCTGAGGTGCAGACCCTCTCACAAGTGGTTGTGGCAAGGTAAAGCAAATGCCCTCCATTTCTCTGGAAGAAACCACAGTGCCCAGCCATGTTCTAAGCCCTCCCATCCTCCCTGGGCTTCTGGCAGCAGGAGTGAAAAGAGAGGAGAAGAGCACTCGGACCCGTTTGACAAAAACCGGCTTCCCACGGGAAAGTCTTTCTCCACGTGCAGACATGCTCCCAGGTGCCTGGGGCAAGGGGAAGGAAATGCCATACACTGACCTGTAAGAGACCACAGGGCCCAGGCACAGTCTGAACCCTTCCCTCATCCCGGCGGTTTTGCTAGCAGGAGTTCAACCCCAACGAACACAGCCCGGAGACCCCTGGGGCAAAAACGGCTAGTGACGAACAATAGGTGCTTGCTGTGGAAAACCTATCCCAAGTGGGGGTAGCCAGGTAAACAAAATGCCACACACCCAGGTGTAAGAAACCACATTGCCCAGGCATGGAGGAAGCCCCTCACCTCGTCCCTGTGCTTTGGGGAGCCGGAGGGACAGCCGAGGCCCACGGCCCTGAGACCCCTTTGCAAAAAGCCGGCTTCCCACGGAAACAGTTTTCCTGAGGTGCAGACCCTCTCACAAGTGGTTGTGGCAAGGTAAAGCAAATGCCCTCCACTTCTCTGGAAGAAACCACAGTGCCCAGCCATGTTCTAAGCCCTCCCATCCTCCCTGGGCTTCTGGCAGCAGGAGTGAAAAGAGAGGAGCAGAGCACTGGGACCTGTTTGACAAAAACCGGCTTCCCACGGGAAAGTCTTTCTCCACGTGCAGACATGCTCCCAGGTGCCTGGGGCAAGGGGAAGGAAATGCCATACACTGACCTGGAAGCGACCACAGGGCCCAGGCACAGTCTGAACCCTTCCCTCATCCCGGCGGTTTTGCTAGCAGGAGTTCAACCCCAACGAACACAGCCCGGAGACCCCTGGGGCAAAAACGGCTTGCGACGAACAATAGGTGCTTGCTGTGGAAAACCTATCCCAAGTGGGGGTAGCCAGGTAAACAAAATGCCACACAGCCAGGTGTAAGAAACAACATTGCCCAGGCATGGTCTAAGCCCCTCACCTCGTCCCTGTGCTTTGGGGAGCCGGAGGGACAGCCGAGGCCCACGGGCCTGAGACCCGTTTGGCCAAAAGCCGGCTTCCCACGGAAACAGTTTTCCTGAGGTGCAGACCCTCTCACAAGTGGTTGTGGCAAGGTAAAGCAAATGCCCTCCACTTCTCTGGAAGAAACCACAGTGCCCAGCCATGTTCTAAGCCCTCCCATCCTCCCTGGGCTTTCGGCAGCAGGAGTGAAAAGAAGAGCAGAGCACTGGGACCCGTTTGACAAAAACCGGCTTCCCATGGGAAAGTCTTTCTCCACGTGCAGACATGCTCCCAGGTGCCTGTGGCAAGGGGAAGGAAATGCCATACACTGACCTGGAAGAGACCACAGGGCCCAGGCACAGTCTGAACCCTTCCCTCATCCCGGCGGTTTTGCTAGCAGGAGTTCAACCCCAACGAACACAGCCCGGAGACCCCTGGGGCAAAAACGGCTTCCGAGGAACAATAGGTGCTTGCTGTGGAAAACCTATCCCAAGTGGGGGTAGCCAGGTAAACAAAATGCCACACACCCAGGTGTAAGAAACCACATTGCCCAGGCATGGTGTAAGCCCCTCACCTCGTCCCTGTGCTTTGGGGAGCCGGAGGGACAGCCGAGGCCCACGGCCCTGAGACCCCTTTGCAAAAAGACGGCTTCCCACGGAAACAGTTTTTCTGAGGTGCAGACCCTCTCACAAGTGGTTGTGGCAAGGTAAAGCAAATGCCCTCCACTTCTCTGGAAGAAACCACAGTGCCCAGCCATGTTCTAAGCCCTCCCATCCTCCCTGGGCTTCTGGGAGCAGGAGTGAAAAGAAGAGCAGAGCACTGGGACCCGTTTTACAAAAACCGGCTTCCCATGGGAAAGTCTTTGTCCACGTGCAGACATGCACCCAGTGGCCTGTGGCAAGGGGAAGGAAATGCCATACACTGACCTGGAAGACACCACAGGGCCCAGGCACAGTCTGAACCCTTCCCTCATCCCGGCGGTTTTGCTAGCAGGAGTTCAACCCCAACGAACACAGCCCGGAGACCCCTGGGGCAAAAACGGCTTGCGACGAACAATAGGTGCTTGCTGTGGAAAACGTATCCCAAGTGGGGGTAGCCAGGTAAACAAAATGCCACACACCCAGGTGTAAGGAACAACATTGCCCAGGCATGGTGTAAGCCCCTCACCTCGTCCCTGTGCTTTGGGGAGCCGGAGGGACAGCCGAGGCCCACGGCCCTGAGACCCCTTTGCAAAAAGCCGGCTTCCCACGGAAACAGTTTTCCTGAGGTGCAGACCCTCTCACAAGTGGTTGTGGCAAGGTAAAGCAAATGCCCTCCACTTCTCTGGAAGAAACCACAGTGCCCAGCCATGTTCTAAGCCCTCCCATCCTCCCTGGGCTTCTGGCAGCAGGAGTGAAAAGAGAGGAGCAGGGCACTGGGACCCGTTTGACAAAACCCGGCTTCCCACGGGAAAGTCTTTCTCCACGTGCAGACATGCTCCCAGGTGCCTGGGGCAAGGGGAAGGAAATGCCATACACTGACCTGGAAGAGACCACAGGGCCCAGGCACAGTCTGAACCCTTCCCTCATCCCGGCGGTTTTGCTAGCAGGAGTTCAACCCAAAGGAACACAGCCCGGAGACCCTGGGGCAAAAACGGCTTCAGAGGAACAATAGGTGCTTTCTGTGGAAAACCTATCCGAAGTGGGGGTAGCCAGGTAAACAAAATGCCACACACCCAGGTGTAAGAAACAACAATCCCAGGCATGGTCTAAGCCCCTCACCTCGTCCCTGTGCTTTGGGGAGCCGGAGGGACAGCCGAGGCCCACGGCCCTGAGACCCCTTTGCAAAAATCCGGCTTCCCACGGAAACAGTTTTCCTGAGGTGCAGACCCTCTCACAAGTGGTTGTGGCAAGGTAAAGCAAATGCCCTCCACTTCTCTGGAAGAAACCACAGTGCCCAGCCATGTTCTAAGCCCTCCCATCCTCCCTGGGCTTCTGGCAGGAGGAGTGAAAAGAGAGGAGCAGAGCACTGGGACCCGTTTGACAAAAACCGGCTTCCCACGGGAAAGTCTTTGTCCACGTGCAGACATGCACCCAGGGGCCTGTGGCAAGGGGAAGGAAATGCCATACACTGACCTGGAAGAGACCACAGGGCCCAGGCACAGTCTGAACCCTTCCCTCATCCCGGCGGTTTTGCTAGCAGGAGTTCAACCCCAACGAACACAGCCCGGAGACCCCTGGGGCAAAAACGGCTTGCGACGAACAATAGGTGCTTGCTGTGGAAAACCTATCCCAAGTGGGGGTAGCCAGGTAAACAAAATGCCAAACCCCAGATGTAAGAAACAACATTGCCCAGGCATGGTCTAAGCCCCGCACCTCGTCCCTGTGCTTTGGGGAGCCGGAGGGACAGCCGAGGCCCATGGCCCTGAGACCTCTTTGCAAAAAGCCGGCTTCCCACGGAAACAGTTTTCGTGAGGTGCAGACGCTCTCACAAGTGGTTGTGGCAACCTAAAGCAAATGCCCTCCACTTCACTGGAAGAAACCACAGTGCCCAGCCATGTCCTAAGCCCTCCCATCCTCCCTGGACTTCTGGCAGCAGGAGTGAAAAGAGAAGAGCAGAGCACTGGGACCCGTTTGACAAAAACCGGCTTCCCACGGGAAAGTCTTTCTCCACGTGCAGACATGCTCCCAGGTGCCTGTGCAAGGGGAAGGAAATGCCATACACTGACCTGGAAGAGACCACAGGGCCCAGGCACAGTCTGAACCCTTCCCTCATCCCGGCGGTTTTGCTAGCAGGACTTCAACCCCAACGAAGACAGCCCGGAGACCCCTGGGGCAAAAACGGCTTCCGACGAACCATAGGTGCTTGCTGTGGAAAACCTATCCCAAGTGGGGGTAGCCAGGTAAACAAAATGCCACACACCCAGGTGTAAGAAACAACATTGCCCAGGCATGGTCTAAGCCCCTCACCTCGTCCCTGTGCTTTGGGGAGCCGGAGGGACAGCCGAGGCCCACGGCCCTGGGACCCCTTTGCAAAAAGCCGGCATCCCACGGAAACAGTATTCCTGAGGTGCAGACCCTCTCACATGTGGTTGTGGCAAGGTAAAGCAAATGCCCTCGACTTCTCTGGAAGAAACCGCACTGCCCAGCCATATTCTAAGCCCTCCCATCCTCCCTGGGCTTCTGGCAGGAGGAGTGAAAAGAGAGGAGCAGAGCACTGGGACCCGTTTGACAAAAACCGGCTTCCCACGGGAAAGTCTTTCTCCACGTGCAGACATGCTCCCAGGTGCCTGTGGTAAGGGGAAGGAAATGCCATACACTGACCTGGAAGAGACCACAGGGCCCAGGCACAGTCTGAACCCTTCCCTCATCCCGGCGGTTTTGCTAGCAGGAGTTCAACCCCAACGAACACAGCCCGGAGACCCCTGGGGCAAAAACGGCTTCCGACGAACCATAGGTGCTTGCTGTGGAAAACCTATCCCAAGTGGGGGTAGCCAGGTAAACAAAATGCCACACCCCAGATGTAAGAAACAACATTGCTCAGGCATGGTGTAAGCCCCTCACCTCGTCCCTGTGCTTTGGGGAGCCGGAGGGACAGCCGAGGCCCACGGCCCTGAGACCTCTTTGAAAAAACCCGGCTTCCCACGGAAACAGTTTTCCTGAGGTGCAGACCCTCTCACAAGTGGTTGTGGCAAGCTAAAGCAAATGCCCTCCACTTCTCTGGAAGAAACCACAGTGCCCAGCCATGTTCTAAGCCCTCCCATCCTCCCTGGACTTCTGGCAGCAGGAGTGAAAAGAGAAGAGCAGAGCACTGGGACCCGTTTGACAAAAACCGGCTTCCCACGGGAAAGTCTTTCTCCACGTGGAGACATGCTCCCAGGTGCCTGTGCAAGGGGAAGGAAATGCCATACACTGACCTGGAAGAGACCACAGGGCCCAGGCACAGTCTGAACCCTTCCCTCATCCCGGCGGTTTTGCTAGCAGGAGTTCAACCCCAACGAACACAGCCCGGAGACCCCTGGGGCAAAAACGGCTTACGACGAACAATAGGTGCTTGCTGTGGAAAACCTATCCCAAGTGGGGGTAGCCAGGTAAACAAAATGCCACACACCCAGGTGTAAGAAACAACATTGCCCAGGCATGGTCTAAGCCCCTCACCTCGTCCCTGTGCTTTGGGGAGCCGGAGGGACAGCCGAGGCCCACGGCCCTGAGACCCCTTTGCAAAAACCCGGCTTCCCACGGAAACAGTTTTCCTGAGGTGCAGACCCTCTCACAAGTGGTTGTGGCAAGGTAAAGCAAATGCCCTCCACTTCTCTGGAAGAAACCACAGTGCCCAGCCATGTTCTAAGCCCTCCCATCCTCCCTGGGCTTCTGGCAGCAGGAGTGAAAAGAGAGGAGCAGAGCACCGGGACCCGTTTGACAAAAACCGGCTTCCCAAGGGAAAGTCTTTCTCCACGTGCATACATGCTCCCAGGTGCCTATGGCAAGGGGAAGGAAATGCCATACACTGACCTGGAAGAGACGACAAGGCCCAGGCACAGTCTGAACCCTTCCCTCATCCCGGCGGTTTTGCTAGCAGGAGTTCAACCCCAACGAACACAGCCCGGAGACCCCTGGGGCAAAAACGGCTTCCAACGAACCATAGGTGCTTGCTGTGGAAAACCTATCCCAAGTGGGGGTAGCCAGGTAAACAAAATGCCACACACCCAGGTGTAAGAAACAACATTGCCCAGGCATGGTGGAAGCCCCTCACCTCGTCCCTGTGCTTTGGGGAGCCGGAGGGACAGCCGAGGCCCACGGCCCTGAGACCCCTTTGCAAAAAGCCGGCTTCCCACGGAAACAGTTTTCCTGAGGTGCAGACCCTCTCACAAGTGGTTTTGGCAAGGTAAAGCAAATGCCCTCCACTTCTCTGGAAGAAACCACAGTGCCCAGCCATGTTCTAAGCCCTCCCATCCTCCCTGGGCTTCTGGCAGCAGGAGTGAAAAGAGAGGAGCAGAGCACTGGGACCCGTTTGACAAAAACCGGCTTCCCACGGGAAAGTCTTTCTCCACGTGCAGACATGCTCCCAGGTGCCTGTGGCAAGGGGAAGGAAATGCCATACACTGACCTGGAAGAGACCACAGGGCCCAGGCACAGTCTGAACCCTTCCCTCATCCCGGCGGTTTTGCTAGCAGGAGTTCAACCCCAACGAACACAGCCCGGAGACCCCTGGGGCAAAAACGGCTTCCGACGAACCATAGGTGCTTGCTGTGGAAAAACTATTCCAAGTCGGGGTAGCCAGGTAAACAAAATGCCAAACCCCAGATGTAAGAAACAACATTGCCCAGGCATGGTCTAAGCCCCGCACCTCGTCCCTGTTCTCTGGGGAGCCGGAGGGACAGCCGAGGCCCATGGCCCTGAGACCTCTTTGCAAAAAGCCGGCTTCCCACGGAAACAGTTTTCGTGAGGTGCACACCCTCTCACAAGTGGTTGTGGCAACCTAAAGCAAATGCCCTCCACTTCTCTGGAAGAAACCACAGTGCCCAGCCATGTTCTAAGCCCTCCCATCCTTCCGGGACTTCTGGCAGCAGGAGTGAAAAGAGAAGAGCAGAGCACTGGGACCCGTTTGACAAAAACCGGCTTCCCAAGGGAAAGTCTTTCTCCACGTGCAGACATGCTCCCAGGTGCCTGTGCAAGGGGAAGGAAATGCCATACACTGACCTGGAAGAGACCACAGGGCCCAGGCACAGTCTGAACCCTTCCCTCATCCCGGCGGTTTTGCTAGCAGGAGTTCAACCCCAACGAACACAGCCCGGAGACCCCTGGGGCAAAAACGGCTTGCGACGAACAATAGGTGCTTGCTGTGGAAAACCTATCCCAAGTGGGGGTAGCCAGCTTAACAAAATGCCACACACCCAGGTGTAAGAAACAACATTGCCCAGGCATGGTCTAAGCCCCTCACCTCGTCCCTGTGCTTTGGGGAGCCGGAGGGACAGCCGAGGCCCACGGCCCTGAGACCCCTTTGCAAAAAGCCGGCATCCCATGGAAACAGTTTTCCTGAGGTGCAGACCCTCTCACATGTGGTTGTGGCAAGGTAAAGCAAATGCCCTCGACTTCTCTGGAAGAAACCGCACTGCCCAGCCATGTTCTAAGCCCTCCCATCCTCCCTGGGCTTCTGGCAGGAGGAGTGAAAAGAGAGGAGCAGAGCACTGGGACCCGTTTGACAAAAACCGGCTTCCCACGGGAAAGTCTTTCTCCACGTGCAGACATGCTCCCAGGTGCCTGTGGCAAGGGGAAGGAAATGCCATACACTGACCTGGAAGAGACCACAGGGCCCAGGCACAGTCTGAACCCTTCCCTCATCCCGGCGGTTTTGCTAGCAGGACTTCAACCCCAATGAACACAGCCCGGAGACCCCTGGGGCAAAAACGGCTTCCGACGAACCATAGGTGCTTGCTGTGGAAAACCTATCCCAAGTGGGGGTAGCCAGGTAAACAAAATGCCACACCCCAGATGTAAGAAAGAACATTGCCGAGGCATGGTCTAAGCCCCTCACCTCGTCCCTGTGCTTTGGGGAGCCGGAGGGACAGCCGAGGCCCACGGCCCTGAGACCCCTTTGCAAAAAGCCGGCTTCCCACGGAAACAGTTTTCCTGAGGTGCAGACCCTCTCACAAGTGGTTGTGGCAAGGTAAAGCAAATGCCCTCCACTTCTCTGGAAGAAACCACAGTGCCCAGCCATGTTCTAAGCCCTCCCATCCTCCCTGGGCTTCTGGCAGCAGGAGTGAAAAGAGAGGAGCAGAGCACTGGGACCCGTTTGACAAAAACCGGCTTCCCACGGGAAAGTCTTTCTCCACGTGCAGACATGCTCCCAGGTTCCTATGGCAAGGGGAAGGAAATGCCATACACTGACCTGGAAGAGACCACAGGGCCCAGGCACAGTCTGAACCCTTCCCTCATCCCGGCGGTTTTGCTAGCAGAAATTCAACCCCAAGGAACACAACCCGGAGACCCCTGGGGCAAAAACGGCTTCCGACGACCAATAGGTGCTTGCTGTGGAAAACCTATCCCAAGTGGGGGTAGCCAGGTAAACAAAATGCCACACACCCAGGTGTAAGAAACAACATTGCCCAGGCATGGTGTAAGCCCCTCACCTCGTCCCTGTGCTTTGGGGAGCCGGAGGAACAGCCGAGGCCCACGGCCCTGAGACCCCTTTGCAAAAAGCCGGCTTCCCACGGGAAAGTCTTTCTCCACGTGGAGACATGCTCCCAGGTGCCTGTGCAAGGGGAAGGAAATGCCATACACTGACCTGGAAGAGACCACAGGGCCCAGGCACAGTCTGAACCCTTCCCTCATCCCGGCGCTTTTGCTAGCAGGAGTTCAACCCCAACGAACACAGCCCGGAGACACCTGGGGCAAAAACGGCTTCCGACGAACAATAGGTGCTTGCTGTGGAAAACCTATCCCAAGTGGGGGGTAGCCAGGTAAACAAAATGCCACACACCCAGGTGTAAGAAACCACATTGCCCAGGCATGGTGTAAGCCCCTCACCTCGTCCCTGTGCTTTGGGGAGCCGGAGGGACAGCCGAGGCCCACGGCCCTGAGACCCCTTTGCAAAAAGCCGGCTTCCCACGGAAACAGTTTTCCTGAGGTGCAGACCCTATCCCAAGTGGTTGTGGCAAGGTAAAGCAAATGCCCTCCACTTCTCTGGAAGAAACCACAGTGCCCAGCCATGTTCTAAGCCCTCCCATCCTCACTGGGCTTCTGGCAGCAGGAGTGAAAAGAGAGGAGCAGAGCACTGGGACCCGTTTGACAAAAACCGGCTTCCCACGGGAAAGTCTTTCTCCACGTGCAGACATGCTCCCAGGTGCCTGTGGCAAGGGGAAGGAAATGCCATACACTGACCTGGAAGAGACCACAGGGCCCAGGCACAGTCTGAAACCTTCCCTCACCCCTGCGGTTTTGCTAGCAGGAGTTCAACCCCAACGAACACAGCCCGGAGACCCCCGGGGCAAAAAAGGCTTCCGACGAACAATAGGTGCTTGCTGTGGAAAACCTATCCCAAGTGGGGGTAGCCAGGTAAACAAAATGCCACACACCCAGGTGTAAGAAACCACATTGCCCAGGCATGGTGTAAGCCCCTCACCTGTTCCCTGTGCTTTCGGGAGCCGGAGGGACAGCCGAGGCCCACGGCACTGAGACCCCTTTGCAAAAAGCCGGCTTCCCACGGAAACAGTTTTCCTGAGGTGCAGACCCTCTCACAAGTGGTTGAGGCAAGGTAAAGCAAATGCCCTCCACTTCTCTGGAAGAAACCACAGTGCCCAGCCATGTTCTTAGCCCTCCCATCCTCCCTGGGCTTCTGGCAGCAGGAGTGAAAAGAGAGGAGCAGAGCACTGGGACCCGTTTGACAAAAACCGGCTTCCCACGGGAAAGTCTTTCTCCACGTGCAGACATGCTCCCAGGTGCCTGTGGCAAGGGGAAGGAAATGCCATACACTGACCTGGAAGAGACCACAGGGCCCAGGCACAGTCTGAACACTTCCCTCATCCCGGCGGTTTTGCTAGCAGGAGTTCAACCCCAACGAACACAGCCCGGAGACCCCTGGGGCAAAAACGGCTTCCGAGGAACAATAGGTGCTTGCTGTGGAAAACCTATCCCAAGTGGGGGGTAGCCAGGTAAACAAAATGCCACACACCCAGGTGTAAGAAACAACATTGCCCAGGCATGGTCTAAGCCCCTCACCTCGTCCCTGTGCTTTGGGGAGCCGGAGGGACAGCCGAGGCCCACGGCCCTGAGACCCCTTTGCAAAAAGCCGGCTACCCACGGAAACAGTTTTCCTGAGGTGCAGACCCTCTCACAAGTGGTTGAGGCAAGGTAAAGCAAATGCCCTCCACTTCTCTGGAAGGAACGACAGTGCCCAGCAATGTTCGAAGCCCTCCCATCCTCCCTGGGCTTCTGGCAGCAGGAGTGAAAAGAGAGGAGCAGAGCACTGGGACCCGTTTGACAAAAACCGGCTTCCCACGGGAAAGTCTTTCTCCACGTGGAGACATGCTCCCAGGTGCCTGTGCAAGGGGAAGGAAATGCCATACACTGACCTGGAAGAGACCACAGGGCCCAGGCACAGTCTGAACCCTTCCCTCATCCCGGCGGTTTTGCTAGCAGGAGTTCAACCCCAACGAACACAGCCCGGAGAACCCTGGGTCAAAAATGGCTTGCGACGAACAATAGGTGCTTGTTGTGGAAAACCTATCCCAAGTGGGGGTCGCCAGGTAAACAAAATGCCACACACCCAGGTGTAAGAAACAACATTGCCCAAGCATGGTCTAAGACCCTCACCTCGTCCCTGTGCTTTGGGGAGCCAGAGGGACACCCGAGGCCCACGGGCTTGAGACCCTTTTCGCCAAAAGCCGTCTTCCAAGGGAAACAGTTTTCCTGAGGTGCAGACCCTCTCTCAAGTGGTTTTGGAAGGTAAAGCAAATGCCATCCATGTCTCTGTAAGAAACCAAGTGCCCAGCCATATTCTAAGCCCTCCCATCCTCACTGGGCTTCTTGAACCCAGAGTGAAAAGACAGGAGCAGAGCACTGGGACCCGTTTGACAAAAACCGGCTTAAGACGGGAAAGTCTTTCTCCACGTGCAGACATGCTCCCAAGGTGCCTGTGGCAAGGGGAAGGAAATGCCATACACTGACCTGTAAGAGACCACAGGGCCCAGGCACAGTCTGAGCCCTTCCCTCATCCCGGCGGTTTTGCTAGCAGGAGTTCAACCCCAGTGAAAACTGCCCGGACACCCCGTGGGGCAAAAACGGCTTCCGACGAGCAATATGCTCTTGCTGTGGAAAACCTATCCCAAGTGGGGGTAGCCAGGTAAACAAAATGCCACACACCCAGGTGTAAGAAACAACATTGCCCAGGCTAGGTCTAAGCCCCTCACCTCGTCCCTGTGCTTTGGGGAGCCGGAGGGACAGCCGAGGCCCACGGGCCTGAGACCCGTTTGGCCAAAAGCCGGCTTCCCACGGAAACAGTTTTCCTGAGGTGCAGACCCTCTCACAAGTGGTTGTGGCAAGGTAAAGCAAATGCCCTCCACTTCTCTGGAAGAAACCACAGTGCCCAGCCATGTTCTAAGCCCTCCCATCCTCCCTGGGCTTCGGGCAGCAGGAGTGAAAAGAGAGGAGCAGAGCACTGGGACCCGTTTGACAAAAACCGGCTTCCCACGGGAAAGTCTTTCTCCACGTGCAGACATGCTCCCAGGTGCCTGTGGCAAGGGAAAGGAAATGTCATACACTGACCTGGAAGAGACCACAGGGCCCAGGCACAGTCTGAACACTTCCCTCATCCCGGCGGTATTGCTAGCAGGAGTTCAACCCCAACGAACACAGCCCGGAGACCCCTGGGGCAAAAACGGCTTGCGACGAACAATAGGTGCTTGCTGTGGAAAACCTATCCCAAGTGGGGGTAGCCAGGTAAACAAAATGCCACACACCCAGGTGTAAGAAACCACATTGCCCAGGCATGGTGGAAGCCCCTCACCTCGTCCCTGTGCTTTGGGGAGCCGGAGGGACAGCCGAGGCCCACGGCCCTGAGACCCCTTTGCAAAAAGCCGGCTTCCCACGGAAACAGTTTTCCTGAGGTGCAGACCCTCTCACAAGTGGTTGTGGCAAGGTAAAGCAAATGCCCTCCACTTCTCTGGAAGAAACCACAGTGCCCAGCCATGTTCTAAGCCCTCCCATCCTCCCTGGGCTTCTGGCAGCAGGAGTGAAAAGAGAGGAGCAGAGCACTGGGACCCGTTTGACAAAACCCGGCTTCCCACGGGAAAGTCTTTCTCCACGTGCAGACATGCTCCCAGGTGCCTGTGGCAAGGGGAAGGAAATGCCATACACTGACCTGGAAGAGACCACAGGGCCCAGGCACAGTCTGAACCCTTCCCTCATCCCGGCGGTTTTGCTAGCAGAGTTCAACCCCAACGAACACAGCCCGGAGACCCCTGGGGCAAAAACGACTTCCGGCGAACCATAGGTGCTTGCTGTGGAAAACCTATCCCAAGTGGGGGTAGCCAGGTAAACAAAATGCCACACCCCAGATGTAAGAAACAACATTGCCCAGGCATGGTCTAAGCCCCTCACCTCGTCCCTGTGCTTTGGGGAGCCGGAGGGACAGCCGAGGCCCACGGCCCTGAGACCCCTTTGCAAAAAGCCGGCTTCCCACGGAAACAGTTTTCCTGAGGTGCAGACCCTCTCACAAGTGGTTGTGGCAAGGTAAAGCAAATGCCCTCCACTTCTCTGGAAGAAACCACAGTGCCCAGCCATGTTCTAAGCCCTCCCATCCTCCCTGGGCTTCTGGCAGCAGGAGTGAAAAGAGAGGAGCAGAGCACTGGGACCCATTTGACAAAAACCGGCTTCCCACGGGAAAGTCTTTCTCCACGTGCAGACATGCTCCCAGGTGCCTGTGGCAAGGGGAAGGAAATGCCATACACTGACCTGGAAGAGACCACAGGGCCCAGGCACAGTCTGAACCCTTCCCTCATCCCGACGGTTTTGCTAGCAGGAGTTCAACCCCAACGAACACAGCCCGGAGACCCCTGGGGTAAAAACGGCTTCCGAGGAACAATAGGTGCTTGCTGTGGAAAACCTATCCCAAGTGGGGGTAGCCAGGTAAACAAAATGCCACACACCCAGGTGTAAGAAACAACATTGCCCAGGCATGGTGTAAGCCCCTCACCTCGTCCCTGTGCTTTGGGGAGCCGGAGGGACAGCCGAGGCCCACGGGCTTGAGACCCCTTAGCAAAAAGCCGGCTTCCCACGGAAAAAGTTTTCCTGAGGTGCAGACCCTCTCACAAGTGGTTGTGGCAAGGTAAAGCAAATGCCCTCCACTTCTCTGGAAGAAACCACAGTGCCCAGCCATGTTCTAAGCCCTCCCATCCTCCCTGGGCTTCTGGCAGCAGGAGTGAAAAGAGAGGAGCAGAGCACTGGGACCCGTTTGACAAAAACCGGCTTCCCACGGGAAAGTCTTTCTCCACGTGCAGACATGCTCCTAGGTGCCTGTGGCAAGGGGAAGGAAATGTCATACACTGACCTGGAAGAGACCACAGGGCCCAGGCACAGTCTGAACCCTTCCCTCATCCCGGCGGTTTTGCTAGGAGGAGTTCAACCCCAACGAACACAGCCCGGAGACCCCTGGGGCAAAAACGGCTTGCGACTAACAATAGGTGCTTGCTGTGGAAAACCTATCCCAAGTGGGGGTAGCCAGGTAAACAAAATGCCACACACCCAGGTGTAAGAAACAACATTGCCCAGGCATGGTGTAAGCCCCTCACCTCGTCCCTGTGCTTTGGGGAGCCGGAGGGACAGCCGAGGCCCACGGCCCTGAGACCCCTTTGCAAAAAGCCGGCTTCCCACGGAAACAGTTTTCCTGAGGTGCAGACCCTCTCACAAGTGGTTGTGGCAAGGTAAAGCAAATGCCCTCCACTTCTCTGGAAGAAACCACAGTGCCCAGCCATGTTCTAAGCCCTCCCATCCTCCCTGGGCTTCTGGCAGCAGGAGTGAAAAGAGAGGAGCAGAGCACTGGGACCCGTTTGACAAAAGCCGGCTTCCCACGGGAAAGTCTTTGTCCATGTGCAGACATGCTCCCAGGTGCCTGTGGTAAGGGGAAGGAAATGCCATACACTGACCTGGAAGAGACCACAGCGCCCAGGGACAGTCTGAACCCTTCCAGCATCCCTGCGGTTTTGCTAGCAGGAGTTCAACTGCAAGGAACACAGCCCTGAGACCCCTGGGGCAAAAATGGCTGCTGAGGAACAATAGATGCTTGCTGTGGAATACCTATGCAAATTGGGGTAGCCAGGTAAACAAAATGCCACACACCCAGGTGTAAGTAACAACATTGCCCAAGCATGGTCTAAGACCCTCACCTCGTCCCTGTGCTTTGGGGAGCCAGAGGGACACCCGAGGCCCACGAGCTTGAGACCCGTTTCGCCAAAAGCCGTCTTCCAAGGGAAACAGTTTTCCTGAGGTGCAGACCCTCTCTCAAGTGGTTTTGGAAGGTAAAGCAAATGCCATCCATGTCTCTGTAAGTTAAAAAAGTGCCCAGCCATGTTCTACGCCTCCACATCCTCACTGGGCTTCTTGCACCCGGAGTGAAAAGAGAGGAGCAGAGCACTGGGACCCGTTTGACAAAAACCGGCTTAACACGGGAAAGTCTTTCTCCACGTGCAGACATGCTCCCAAGGTGCCTGTGGCAAGGGGAAGGAAATGCCATACACTGACCTGTAAGAGACCACAGGGCCCAGGCACAGTCTGAGGCCTTCCCTCATCCCAGCGATTTTGCTAGCAGGAGTTCAACCCCAATGAAAACTGCCCGGACACCCCGTGGGGCAAAACGGCTTCCGACGAGCAATATGCTCTTGCTGTGGAAAACCTATCCCAAGTGGGGGTAGCCAGGTAAACAAAATGCAACACACCCAGGTGTAAGAAACCACATTGCCCAGGCATGGTGTAAGCCCCTCACCTCGTCCCTGTGCTTTGGGGAGCCGGAGGGACAGCCGAGGCCCACGGCCCTGAGACCCGTTTGGCCAAAAGCCGGCTTCCCACGGAAACAGTTTTCCTGAGGTGCAGACCCTCTCACAAGTGGTTGTGGCAAGGTAAAGCAAATGCCATCCACTTCTCTGGAAGAAACCACAGTGCCCAGCCATGTTCTAAACCCTCCCATACTCACTGGGCTTCTGGTAGCAGGAGTGAAAAGAGAGGAGCACAGCACTGGGACCCGTTTGACAGAAACCGGCTTCCCACGGGAAAGTTTCTCCACGTGCAGACATGCTCCCAGGTGCCTGGGGCAAGGGGAAGGAAATGCCATACACTGACCTGGAAGAGACCACAGGACCCAGGCACAGTCTGAGCCCTTCCCTCATCCCGGCGGTTTTGCTAACAGGAGTTCAACCCCAACGAACACAGCCCGGAGACCCCTGGGGCAAAAACGGCTTCAGACGAGCATTATGCTCTTGCTGTGGAATACCTATCCCAAGTGGGGGTAGCCATGTAAACAAATGGCACACACCCAGGTGTAAGAAACAATATTGCGCAGGCGTGGTCTAAGCTCCTCACCTCGTCCCTGTGCTTTGGGGAGCCGGACGGACAACCGAGGCCCACGGGCCTGAGATCCGTTTGGCCAAAAGCCGGTTTCCCCGGAAACAGTTTTCCTGATGTGCAGACCCTCTCACAATTGGTTGTGGCAAGGTAAAGCAAATGCCATCCACGTCTCTGGAAGAAACCACAGTGCCCAGCCATGTTCTAAGCCCTCCCATCCTCACAGGGCTTCTGGCAGCCGGAGTGCAAAGAGAGGAGCACAGCACTTGGACCCGTTTGACAAAACCCGGCTTCCCACGGGAAAGTCTTTCTCCACGTGCAGACATGCTCCCAAGTGCCTGTGCGAAGGTGAAGGAAATGCCATACACTGACCTGGAAGAGACCACAGGGCCCAGGCACAGTCTGAACCCTTCCCTCTTCCCGGAGGTTTTGCTAGCAGGAGTTCAACCCCAACGAACACAGGTCGGAGACCCCTGGGGCAAAAACGGCTTCCAACGAACCATAGGTGCTTGCTGTGGAAAACCTATCCCAAGTGGGGGTAGCCAGGTAAACAAAATGCCACACACCCAGGTGTAAGTAACAACATTGCCCAGGCATGGTCTAAGCCCCTCACCTCGTTCTGTGCTTTGGGGAGCCGGAGGGACAGCCGAGGCCCACGGCCCTGAGACCCCTTTGCAAAAAGCCGGCTTCCCACGGAAACAGTTTTCCTGAGGTGCAGACCCTCTCGCAAGAGGTTGTGGCAAGATAAAGCAAATGCCCTCCACTTCTCTGGAAGAAACCACAGTGCCCAGCCATGTTCTAAGCCCTCCCATCCTCCCTGGGCTTCTGGCAGCAGGAGTGAAAAGAGAGGAGCAGAGCACTGGGACCCGTTTGACAAAAACCGGCTTCCCACGGGAAAGTCTTTCTCCACGTGCAGACATGCTCCCAGGTGCCTGTGGTAAGGGGAAGGAAATGCCATACACTGACCTGGAAGAGACCACAGGGCCCAGGCACAGTCTGAGCCCTTCCCTCATCCCGTCGGTTTTGCTAGCAGGTGTTGTACCCCAACGAACCCAGCCCTTAGACCCCTGGGGCCAAAACGGCTTCCGACGAGCAATATGCTCTTGCTGTGGAACACCTATCCCAAGTGGGGGAAGCCAGCTCAACAAAATGCCACACACCCAGGTGTAAGAAACAACATTGCCCAGGCATGGTCTAAGCCCCTCACCTCGTCCCTGTGCTTTGGGGAGCTGGAGGGACACCCGAGGCCCACAGCCCTGAGACACGTTTGGCCAAAAGCCGGCTTCCCACGGAAACAGTTTTCCTGAGGTGCAGACCCTCTCACAAGGGGTTGTGGCAAGGTAAAGCAAATGCTATCCACGACTCTGGAAGAAACCAAAGTGCCCAGCCATGTTCTAAGCCCTCCCATCCTCCCTGGGCTTCTGGCAGCAGGAGTGGAAAGGAGGAGCACAGCACTGGGACCCGTTTGACAAAAACCGACTTCCCACGAAAAAGTCTTTCTCCACGTGCAGACATGCTCCCAAGTGCTGAGGACATAGTACTGAGACAACTTTGGCAGAAACGGGTTCAAATGAACAATATTTCTTGATGTGCAAACTCTATCTTAATTTGTTGTGGCAAGGTAAAGGATGTGCCATATGCTTATTT